>NC_087219.1:18344944-18357444 GCF_015104395.2 Macrobrachium nipponense
AAGTGTGTTTCACAGTTCAGTACAGAAACTAAAACCATGATACTTGTATTGGGTAGTAAGGCAATGTGCCACCTCAATAGTAAATGGTTATTGGTGTCTTTCAAGCGAGTAGCACGCACTAATTCATCTTACGCGGAACGAAGGCACCAAAGACCTCCATCTAAGTTGTTTGTGGATGTTCAAACGACAATTTTTCTCCTGAAATGATGGAAATTAAGTCATAATTTAAATCAGGCAAGTTAAACGATTCAGGTGATGCACAGTGCAAAGAACCTCATATCCGATCAACTGAGCCGTTTGAAGGACTAAGCCAATATATGTCACCCGCGCAATCGGGAAAAAATATATGACATTTCTGTCCCACGAGAAATTCTCTCGCGTTTTCACGTGTTCCTAAAGAACCTATTGGCGATATATTATCTGTATTTTGCGTGCGTTTCCTGTCTATATCACGTATCGTACGTGCGTGGCCCTGGGAGTATTACTAAGCATTGGGAGTGAACAGGCAATATTTTTTTTTTTTAGTCTAATTTAAGGATGTATTATCCCGCCTCGCACCTGGGAAAGCTACTTCCGGTCGTCAATCGCCCCGAACTGAAGACTAAAGAGAGAGAGAGAGAGAGAGAGAGAGAGAGAGAGAGAGAGAGAGAGAGAGAGAGATAGGAAAGACGTTATTTGAATTGGTTATTGACAGAGAGAGAGTTACAAGGAGTTAAGAGGATTAGGATGTCTCAAAGACTTGTTACTCCATCCTAAGAGGAGACATCGTGTGCTCACTTATCTCTAGGAGCAGGGCAATCGAAAATAATAGAGAGAGAGAGAGAGAGAGAGAGAGAGAGAGAGAGTTACAAGGCTTAGGATGTCTCAAAGACTTGTTTGTTCATCCGAATAGACATCGTGTGTTCACTTATCTCTAGGAGCAGGTTTTACTGTGCATTCACAGTGTCCTAATGATTTTGTCCAGCTTTCTTTTAAACTCTTCCATATTGTTGCCGTTTACAACTTCTGGTGGCAGTTTATTCCACGTGTCACATATCTTGTATGTGAAGAAGTTCCAGCAGTGTGATGTGTTGTACCTCTTCAGTTCTAGTGTCCATCTTCTCTGGTTTTCGTTTAACGTAAATAGGTTACTGTCTACTTTTGTTATGCCTTTCAGTATTTTAAATGTTGTCATATTTCTAAGCCATACATGTTCCGGCTCAGTCGTCTTTGGTAACCTATTTGCTTGATGAATGGAATTGACTTTGTAGCTTGTACCCCTTCTAGTCTATTTATAACCTTTCTTATGTTGGTGATCAAAGCTGTACTGCATATTCAAGATGAGGTCTAACAATTAATGTGTAGAGCTGCAGCACATTTTCCTTGTTTCTGTATTTGAACTGCTTCTTTATGTACCCCACTAGTTTCTGTGGCTTCTTTTCAGCTTTTATGCACTGTTTTGTGGATTTTAAGTCCTTGGTAAAAATAACTCCAAGGTCCTCCTCTTGTTCTACACTATTCATGTCATTCCCAAGTAGCATAGGGCCAGGGACAGAACCCTGAGGAACTCCGCTTGTTACATTTCACCATTCTGATTCTTCACCATTTATTACGACTCTTTTCTATAAATTAGCCTGTCTTCGATCCAGTTAGCTATTTCTCCTTCAATTCATAAAGCTTTAACTTTTGTCATTAGTTTCTTGTGTGGAACTTTGTCAAAGGCCTTTTGGAAATCTAATTCGAGTACATCTATTGCTCTACTACTGTCGTAAATACCAAACATGTTATGAAAAAACTCCAAGAGGTTTGATAGGCAGGATCTGTTTTGTCTGGAACCGTATTGACTGTTTAAAACTAAGTTGTTTCTATCAATGTGATCCACAATTTGATCTGCAATTTTGGGCTCAAAAATCTTACAAACGACCGACGTTAGGCAGATTGGTTTATAATTTCCCGGATCATCCCTTGCACCTTTAACAGAGAAAGAGAGAGAGAGAGAAGGAGGGGGACTAAAATGAAATAGAGAAGACGTTATTTGAATTCGTTATTGATAGAGAGAGAGAGAGAAGGGACGAGAAATTCTCAGACACGATAAATTGAGAAAGACAGTAGAAGAGAGAGAGGGAGAGAGAGAGAGAGAGAGAGAGGATATGTGTGATAACTATCTCACTGAAGCCTTTCCATTTTTTTTAAACTACAACAAGGTTATTTATCATTCAAAAACCATCATAGCACAATCAGAAATAACAATATCTCAAAGCCCAGGATTATCTCTCTAAAAAAAAAAAAGCAAAAGAATAAAGTGTCACTTGACTATGACGTCATTATGCGTGACTTAACAATGTCGCATACAAGATCTGTAGCGTATGATTTACACGAATTATGCACGAATCGTCGAAATAATTCGAACGTGAGGGTCTGTGAGCTGCTTTGAATTAGATTAAACGCTTCACACCCGTTAAGGTTACAGAAGTGAAAGTTTTTGAATTACATTGCATTTCTTAAAAATAAGCGTTTTTTCGTTGCATTTCTTAACAATAAGTGTTTTTCGTTGTATTTCTTAAGGATAGGTGTTTTTTGTTGCATTTCTTAAAATATGTGTTTTTTCGTTGCATTTCTTCAAAATAAGTGTTTTTCGTTGCCTTTCTTAAAAATAAGAAGTGATTTTTCTTTGCATTTCTTATAAGAAGTGTTTTTCTTTGCATTTCTTGAAAATGAGAAATGTTTTCTTTGCATTTCTTATAGAACAAGAAGTGTTTTCTTTGTATTTCTTAAATATAAGAGATGTTTTTCTTTGCATTTCTTAGAAATAAAAATTTCTTTTCCTTCTTTGCGTTTCTCAAAATTAAGAAGAGTTTTTTCTTTGCATTTCTTAAAAATAAGAAGTGCTGCTTCTTTGCATTTCTTTAAAGTAAGAAGTGTTTTTCTTTGCTTTTATTAAGTAAAAGTACTTAATAGGTATTCCAGTAAATATATAAAGGTTTACTCTTAGGGAAACAGAAAGTATTATTATTATTATTATTATTATTATTATTATTATTATTATTATTATTATTATTAATGTAAAAAATATCAGACAAGTAAGTGGGATACTTATTAACAATTACTTATAAACGTGTCGCCAGCCATCATCTACATAAAATTTAAGATTTCGTAAGTAAATCCTTAAATAAAACTACTTAAGGTATCCCTGAATGTAAAAAAATAGCAGACAAGTAATTGAGGTACTACTTACTTGCAAAGGTGTCCCCAGCCATCATGTACTACATAGAATTTAAGATTTGATAAGTAAATCCATAAGTAAAATTACTTCATTGACACCTCTGGAATGTATGAAGATTTACTCATAAGAACATAGAAAGTATACCTTCAGAAGTACCGAATCGCCCCTCTGTATGTATGTACTACAACACCCATATGGAATCCTCTGAATTAATGACTGGAATCAGCACCTGTGGCCAGACATAAACACGCAATTGTCTTCTTCTTCTTCTTCTTCTGGAAAAAAGACAATGGAACTATTACCTGTCGCGACGGTAAATCACTGCTCGAAATTTCCCTCCTCCCCTACACGAAGCTAATTAGTTCTGGCAAGACCTCTTCCCTCTGGATTTCAACAAGACCTCGAGACTCTCTCTCTCTCTCTCTCTCTCTCTCTCTCTCTCTCTCTCTCTCTCTCTCTCTCTCTCAGTTTTTTGACTGACTTTTTTTTTTCTTGGCATTTTAATGTATCTGTTCTTTCCTCTTTTGACTTCATTTTGTTCTCTTTTCCTCGTTTTAGACTTTCTTCTTCTTCGTTTTTCTTCTTCTTCTTCACCTATATATTCCTCCTGTTCCCATTTTTACTCCTCCTCCTCCTCCTCCTCCTCCTCCTCCTCCTCCTCTTCTTCTTCTTCTTCTTCTTTTTTCTAAATGTTTCCCCTTAATCTTCAAATACATTCCTATCTGTTCCTCCTTCTCCTGTCGTTCGTCACCTTCAATTCTTTTTCTGTTTCCCATATCAATCATCATCTGCCTCCCTGTCTATTCCAGAACTCCTAATTTTGACAATTTCACTCTCAAGTAACCTCCTTCATCCAAAGGCGCCAGTTCCACCCACTTTTTAGCCTTGACTCCGACCTCTCTAACTCTTCCCTCTTTGTGTAGCTGTGAGGTAGTACTAGTTTCGGTCTTTCAAGTTATAGTAGCGATGTTGTAGTACTAGTAGTACTAGTTTCAATACCCATCTTCCCCTGCCGTACGCAGCCTCATAACTAATGCCCCATTAGACTTGTGAATCTATTCAGGGGATAATTTCATGCCCAGTGCGTACGAGTTTGCACTCTCCAACGCGCGCGCTCTCTCGCATAAGGTACAACGACGAGGTGTTTAGGGTAGGAAGAGCACCAGTGCGCAGACGCATTAGCCATGCGCTACCGCTCGCATTTTATGGATCTTTTGAGCCTTTTCCTGAATAATTGAGTTGTGGATCAGTTGTGTTCTTTATACTATTCTCTCTCTCTCTCTCTCTCTCTCTCTCTCTCTCTCTCCAAGACAAACACAAGAGCGATCTTGGCTGGCGAAGGACGAAATAGGCCATTTCAGTTATAATTACCCCATTATGCTGTTGTTGTTTTTTTATTAAGCTGGCCTTATACCAGCACGGGCTCTTGCTTATAGAGCAGTCCGGAAAACCATTATGACGTTTTCGAGTTAAGTAATAGACTCGTAGGAAATCTACCGATTATTATTATTATTATTATTATTATTATTATTATTATTATTATTATTATTATTATTATTATTATATGCATTTGTAGTTCGTGGTCAAGCAAGTAGTACTATCGATGAATGATACCGGTTATTATTATTATTATTTTATTATTATTATTATTATATTATTATTATTATTATTATTATTATTATTATTATTAATTAGTGGCCGGACAGATAGGTACCTACTATCGATACATAATACAGATTACTATTATTATTATTATTATTATTATTATTATTATTATTATTATTATTAGAGAAGTACAAAGACTGCGCTCTTCTCACAAAGAATGGATCGCAGTGATAAATATCGCCGACAGGTCGCATATACTACCTTCACATAAAGGTCTACTGATTTTTTTGGTCTAATGGCCATCGCTAACTGCCCTGTTCTGCTCTGTTTGTCCCAAACGAGCATCATTTTTTTTAATGTTATGTATCCCCAGATTTTGTTTTCCCGTCCTTTTTTTGCTGTTATTATTATTATTATTATTATTATTATTATTATTATTATTATTATTATTATTATTATTATTATTATTATTATTATTATTATTATTTCGTTTTAATTCTCGGTAGAACAGGAAATATTAATGTATATAATGCTATATTATTGCTGTCATTATTATTAGTTCCCAGTAAAAGAGGTAACATTAATACATAATTTTATTATTATTATTATTATTATTATTATTATTATTATTATTATAAAGAAGCATAAAGAGATTACTAAGGCACTTTTCTTAGTGATGAAATTTTCCAAAATATTGTTTATTTTTTTAGTGAATATTTAGCATAAGACAAAGTTGTACAGAAGTTAAGTATTATTATTATTATACTATTATTATTATTATTATTATTATTATGAGTTGCAGTAGTAGTAGTAGTAGTAGTAGTAGTAAGCTTTATATCGTACCACTCACGCCTAATATTACACTGATAAACTCCTCATTGTACAATAACGTATAACAATACATATGGTCTGTGTTCTGAAACTATTTAATACTAAATTTCACACAAGGAAGAAAATATAACTTAATTAATTAATATTCACACTGCATTTCTAAGACAAAAATGAATATATAAAAAAAACTTATTCAATTCATCAAAATTCATGCAACTATATCAGACTTATTGCAACTATACGACAAAAGCACGAGTATAAGATCGAAGGTGAGTCTCATCTGGGAGTGATGACTGCGTCATAGCAATTCTGCTTATCATGGCATCTTTATCATTATCAGGCAGTGAATCTATAGAGAAGTTACGTATATCTTACTTTAACCATACCACTGAGCTGATTAACACCTCTCCTAGGGCTGGTCCGATGGATTAGATATATTTTTACGCCGCTAGGAACCAGTTGGTTACCTAGCAACGTCACCTACAGTTTATTGTGGGATCCGAACCACATTATAACGAGAAATTAATTTCTATTCACCAGAGACAAATTCCTCTGATTCCACGTTGGCATCTAAAACATTATACGTTCCTTAAAATATTATATAAATCTCTGTAAAAGAAGTATGGTACGCTTCGTTAAATCAGAGTTTTACCAACAAAATCATACGGTGTACTGACAAACCTCAAACCCGTACGAATCTTAAACTTATTAATTACGTCTCCTCAAATGCGCAGTTCTGGCTCTTAACCAACAAAGTAATTAGATTCACGAATAGAGACCTTTATCACTTTTGTAACTTTTCGCTTACTCGGGAAGAAAGCCTACAAATTACTTTGTTGCTGTTGTTGTTGTTGGTATTGTTCTTGCTGTTGTTGTTCTTATTGGGGGGGGGGGGGGGGTGTGGGGAGGTCTATGGAAGAGCATAAAAAGGTCTGAAAAAGGTGTTTCGCGTTAGTTAAAGATACAGGAATTTTAGGATAGGATATTTATGATTTATTCATTACAATGAAAATGTAAAAAGTAAATAATGTGCATGTTAAACAGTTCAGACCAGTTATTTATAATAAAATACAGCGTATTTTACTTTAATTTTCGTTGATGGAACAACGCTCTATTTGACCATAGATTTTAGCGTGCGCTCCGAGTAAGCGAGAGGTCAGATCACCCCTTGTTTATTGGCTTATGGTGACCTATTGCTAACTATTTAAAGGGATCGCCACTCAGCACATTACAAAAAAAATATCCCAAACTCTACAAATCGACTTAACAAAAAAAGAAAGTAGAAACAAGACCAAAGCCTCATTTTCCACCGAATGCAGTATATACTTATATATATTATGGAAGAGCAGATTCAATGGCCCGTACCAGCATTCCGAGCGAGCAGCAGCAATAATGATAATCAGTCTCAATCAGGTATGGAAAATTAGTCTCACACTGGAACTCGATGCTGGAAAATGTATCATCCCCAATTTCACTTTTCCTGGAATCCAGCGGAGAGAGGGAGTGATGTCATTTGTATGAATGTGTGTGTGCGTGTATGTGTGTGTGTTGTTGTTGTTGTGTGTGTGTGTGTGTGTCTATGTTTATGAGGATATGTAGCGCATGTAGCGTAAGGCTTCTGAGCATGTGGATACCTATGCATGTATGTTTATAAGCTTATGTAGTATGTCTGTAAGACTAATTATGGAAAGTTTAATAAGCATATTAAATTGTACTTAAGGCTTAATATTTGTGCATAAAAATGTCACGTGTGTGTAACATATATATATATATATATATATATATATTATATATATATATATATATAGATATATATATATATATATATATATATATATATATATGCGTGTGCAGTGTGTTTATGAGGTTATGTGGGGTACTCTGTTTTAAACATATGTGGTAATACACGTTTATGTGCGTTTAAAAACTTATGTTGTGATTCGTATATGCTTACATACAAAACATTAAGAAATATATATATATATATATATATATATATATATATATATATATATATATATATAATATATATATATATATATATATATATATATATATATATACATATATATATTATATAGACAGAAATAGAGAGAGAGAGAGAGAGAGTGCGACTATACAGACACATAATCTCCTATTGGCTAGCATCCACACATGGCTTATAACTCAGTCATATGATTTAGCATTTTTCTACGCGCTATAAAATTTACTTCTTTATCACTCTTGTCACGAGGAACAAGCCTAAAAGGCTACTGGCTTCTATGACAAGTTTCCATGGTACCAAATAACTAAATAGATATGTTTAGAATTATGAATTAACAAATATTTTTTGCAAAATTAACTGCACCAACTAGAGAGACGAAACACTTTTAACATTACCAAAGACTAGGTTCTCGGCACTGTGACAATGTGACACCTCGACAGGATAGTGGCCCCAATGTATATAAATAAATTAATGAATAGTGGTGGCAATAGATAAATGAATTAATATATAATAAAAATAATGATAATAACAATAATAATAATAATAATAATCCCGCGGCTCAGTGGCAAGAAGCCTAACCTTCCAGATTAAGATATGGGATCAATTCAAACTGACGAACACGACACGAAATAAGCCTCTGCGCTTTCAATCACAGATTGAATCGATGCTCGGCTTAATAACCGGCGTGATTTCATCAATAATTACTCCGAGCCCTTCCTTGCTTGCTTGCGCGTGCATGCGCCCCGATAAATATGTTCATCAACTGTTGGTAATTGCTGATGTAATTCGTAGTTAATTACAGTTATTTCAAATGCGTGAAGGTTAGGTCAGGTTACGAAAGTTAGGCTCGTTTGCAATGGGCTGGGGATGAGTTTGAGGCCCAAAATTATTAGGAATTATCAAGATTTGGAGATCATTCATCTCTCTCTCTCTCTCTCTCTCGTAGTAGCCATCTTGCTTGGTGAGACGTACCCGCGTGAAGTCAGATTAATCAACAGATATCACAAGTTTAACATACGACTAGAATTTGAGAAATATCTAGAAGTGTTCGTGAACTATCGGTGATAAGATTAGTGTGAAAATAGTAGGATAAAGCGTCTTCTAAGTTAGTTTAACAAGTGTAATACTGAAATCAGAACAAGATGGCAGTAAGTTCCAACTGCGGGAAAAGGTGGCGTAATTTAGCTTGCTTGGCGGATTCGCAATACGATGAGGTAGCAGGAAGGGAACTGGCATTTCTCATCTATGAAATCAGCAACAGTCCTAACCAAAAAGATACAAAAGCATTCATAGATATATTAGAAGGATATAATCCTTCAAACTGGAACAAATCTAATGAAAACATCTTGAAAATAATTGAAGAAGTTCCAAATAAAATCCAAGTGGTCAAGAGACTCATAAAGAAAATATACATAAACCAACATATTCCGACAAAGAAAATGAATAAGGTGAATCTTGTGAATATCCTAATTGATGCATTAGGAAAAAGAATGCCAAAAGCATGCAAACTGTGTAAGGTTTGGTATAGCATAGTCAATCCACAAAACCTAATCAGAAAATGTGCTGCATGCAACATTCCGACCCATCCACAGTGTGCTGAGGTAATGCAAGATTTGAGAAAAGATACAAGAATTTTTTGTTCAACATGTCTATCATGGATAGACAATGTTATTAAATCAAGATTGAATGTACAAATAGTTGAGGATGAAGAAGAAGAGGAAGAGGAAGAAGAAGAAGAAAAAGAAGAAGAGGAAAACGGAAGAGAAGTAAACAAAAATGAAATGACAGAAAAAAATAAGGAAACAAAGAACAAGATAAAAGTATGGATGCAGAGATACTCATTGATACTACATATGAGGCAATAAAGCAGCATACCTACGAAGAAATAAATTACGATATGACAACAGAAAAGCAAATCCGAAGAGGCTCTACCCAGATCTACACAATGACGGGAAAGAGGAAAAAATAGACAAGAAAGACAAAATCTGCAACCTTTTGAAAAGAGGGAATTGCAGATTTGGAGAAAGATGTTACTACAAACATCCTAAGGTATGTCAAAACTATGAAATATATGGTAAATGTGCATACTTAGATGGCTATGGGGATGATTGCAGAGATCTGCATCCAAAAATATGTAAAAACCTAAAAGAAGGAAAAGGATGTAAGTTCGACAAAAAATGCAAATATATGCACCCTGTAGCCATGAATCATAATCAAATAAATAACCAACCAAGTAATAAAATCCAAAATAAGAAAGAAACAAATAAAGAGAGAAATCAAGAATATCAGGTAAAAGAGAAAAGCAAACCAACCATGAGATATGCAGAGGTGGTCAGCAAAAAATTTCAAAGCATCAGCTCCGAAATTCTACTCAAGAGATAATAACTGTATTTATTATGCAAGAGGATATTGCAGAAACGGAGGAGAAAATTGCAGATTCAGACACAAAATGAATAATTATGATGAAGGAAGATCAAATATTATGGAAAAGTTGGATTTTTTAATGTCAGAATTTCTGGAAATGAAAAAAAGAACAACATACCAGAACAGGAAAGAGACATGGGAAAATCCTTATTACTACCAATATTAAATGAAGGAGAAAACACGCAAACCATCATAGTGATGAATGCGCAGGGTTTAGTTACGAGTAACTCAAAAAGAAAAATAGAGTACTTAGAAGAACTAACCCAAAGTGAAAAGAAAATAGATATAATGAATATAAGTGAAACCTGGTATTCCCAAGAGACTGGGAATGATGATCAAATAAAAGGGTTCCAAACTTATAGATCAGATAGAAAAAATAGGAATCAAGGGGAACCGCAATATATGGGAAAGACAAAAAACAAGGAAAAATATATGAGAAATATAGTAACTCAGAATGTGAACTAATAGCGGTAGAATTTGAATCTGAAAAATTGATGAACATAGTAATATATAGACCTCCTAATACTAAAGAGGTTTGACTTAATAATTGAAAAATTGGATGATATATGTAGAAATCACAGGACTGGACTATTCTCCTATCTGGTGACTTCAACTTTCCTTTCGTAGAATGGAAAGAACGAATAGGAGACTGTGGTTGTACTTATACATATAAAAAAGAGAGTAATAGTAGTGCAGAAGATAAGAGGCAATTTGAAAAGCTATTAGATATGCTACTAGAATACAACATTCAACAAATAAATCACCTGCCAACAAGAAAGGAAAATACTTTAGACCTAGTATTTGTGAACGAGATGAATTATGTTAAAGAAATAATAGTTTATAATGCGAGTATTTCAGATCATAATGTCATAGAATTAACAGTTCATTCCAAAGCAAGTGAAAATAGAGATAAGCAAGAAATGAAAAAGTGGGAAGGATATGGAAAATACAACTTCTACAGTAAAATATAAAATGGTCAGAAATTAATGAAGAATTAAACAAAGATTGGATAACATTTTCGTAAGTGATGACATAAGGGTAAATACGGAGATATTATATAAAATATTGGAGAAAATAGTGGATAAATATATACCGAAGAAGAAAAGTAAACATCATTCATGCATACCAAGAGACAGAAGGATCTTGTTCCAGAAAATCAGAAAGTGGAAAAAAGGTCTTGCAAAAGAAAAAAATGCATGGAAAGTTATAGAACTAAAAAGTAAGATAGAAAAATGCAGAACAAAAGATTATACAATCAAAAGAAAATGAAAAACGGGACTTGGAAGAAAAAACCCTATTAAATATCAAGCAAAACCCCAAACTATTATACTCATATGCGAAGAAGATGAATAAAAGAAGAATAGAAATAGGCCCTCTGAGAATTGAAGGGAGATTAACGAATGAAAAAAAGGAAATTTGCAACATACTGGCAGAACGATATAAGAGAGAATTCACCCCTAGAATAGATAATGAAGATAATGATATAGAAGTAAGGGACGAAAATAGTGAATATTTAGCTGACATAGAAATTAATGAAGCTGATATTGTGCAGGCAATTAATGAAATTAAAAATGGAGCTGCTGCAGGGCCGGATGGAGTCCCTGCTATTTTGTTAAAGAAAGTAGTTCATTCTATCGCAAAGCCACTTGCAATATTATTAAGACAAAGTGTAGATACAGGCAAGATTTATGATGAGCACAAATTAGCATATATCACCCCTACTTTCAAAAGTGGATCAAGACTAGAGGCAAGTAATTATAGGCCTGTGAGTCTAACATCACATATTATGAAAGTGTATGAAAGGGTAATGAAGAAAAATATTATGAAACATTTAATAAAAAATAATTTGTTTAATATAGGACAACACGGTTTCGTACCCGGAAAAAGTACACAAACCCAACTGTTAGTCCACCGTGAGAACATATTCAAAAATATGAAAAGCGGAAATGAAACAGATGTGGTTTATCTGGACTTTGCAAAAGCTTTTGACAAAGTAGACCATAATATATTAGCAAAGAAAATTAGAAAACACAATATCGTAGATAAAGTAGGAAGATGGTTAAAAGAATTTTTACACAACAGAAAACAGATAGTTATTGCAAACGATGAGAAATCGGATGAAACCAAGGTAATATCCGGTGTGCCACAAGGTACGGTGCTAGCTGCAATATTGTTTGTTTATTATGATTGAAGACATAGACAGTAATGTTAAGGATTCGGTAGTGAGTAGTTTCGCTGATGACACAAGAATAAGTAAAGAAATTACTTGTGATGAAGATAGGAACGCTCTACAAAGAGACCTTAACAAAGTATATGATTGGGCAGAGGTAAATAGGATGGTATTTAACTCTGATAAATTTGAATCAATAAATTATGGAGACAGAGAAGGAAAGCTATATGCATATAGGGGACCTAATAATGAGACAATCACAAATAAGGAAGCAGTTAAAGACC
>NC_087219.1:18359944-18422444 GCF_015104395.2 Macrobrachium nipponense
CCTGGGTTATTTTCGTGGATAATTAATAGGCTTTTTTTTGTGGCCTGCCACCTCGGTGGCCGCGAGTTCTATTCTCGGGCATTCCATTGAGGTTTGAGAGATGTGTATTTCTGGTGATAGAAGTTCACTCTCGACGTGGATCGGAAGTCACGTAAAGCCGTTGGTCCCGTTGCTGAATAACCAGTGGTTCCATGCAACCTAAAAACTCCATACAAACAAACAAAAACAAAACACACCAACTACATCCTTAACATACGTACAAATTTGGCATAACTTTCTCATGAAAGACGTGGATCTAGTTTATGTATTCCTAGATGTATTCAAAATTTCATCAAAACTTTCTTTCATAAAAAAAACTACAAAACTATCCTGTAAACCATCTTTCCAGCCTTTGTCGAATGCTTGATGATCGTTTTCTCTGGAGTGAAAATAACAACGATGCTTTCTAAAGCATATTTTTAATGCTGTGTTAAATTCCTCGTTGGACGAGTCGGTTACGTGCTCGACTACCGGTCTTGGTGTCCGGGTTCGATTCCTCCCAGCTCTGCCAACGCGAAATCAGAGGAATTTATTTCCGGTGGTAGAAATTCATTTCTCGATGTGGTTCGGATCCCACAGTAAGCTGTAGGTCCCGTTGCTAGGTAACCAATTGGTTCCTAGCCACGTAAAAATATCTCATCCTTCGGGCCAGCCCTAGGAGAGCTGTTAATCAGTTCAGTGGTCTGGTAGAACTTTAGATATGCTTATGCTGTGTTACTCTCTTCACGAAGAAACTTCCATTCATAGACAGATGGAAATTGTTACAAGATTTCCATGGCATTTAGTACGTTCATCCTGTGGTCTTATCAGAAGAGCTCCTGATTTCTGACGATTTCGTTGTCAGATTGCAGTGGGATACTGTCAAGAGGAAAATCGGTGTGGTGCTAGCAACCTCACTCCACAAGATTGCTAAAGCTACATTATTATTATTATTATTATTATTATTATTATTATTATTATTATTATTATTATTATTATTATTTGCTGGAAGGAGAACCTCATTTATACAAGTTTTGCCGAAAATAATGACTATTTCAGCCGCGTTTATTTTATATGGAAGTTTCTCTTTTCTTCTCATTACTCATTTGGCGTTTTAATAGCCAATTTGAGTACAGAGGAACAGTCAGTGATAAGAAGAACATAGAAACTTCTATACAAAATAAACGCGGCTTAAATAGCCATTATTTTCAGAAAACCCTTCATTATTACTAATTCTGTTATTATTATCATTATTATTATTATTATTATTCTGCCATCCTTTTTAACAGCATTTGCCTAAAGAGGGTCTTCTACCAAAATATTATTATTATTATTATTATTATTATTATTAATATTATCATTATTATTATTACTTATTATTATTATTATTATTATTATTATTATTATTATTATTATTATTATTATTGGATAGCTTAACAAGAGCACTGAGTTAAAACACTTAATCCTCACAGGGCTTGTCAGAGGTCTTTGTCTTTAGTAATAAAATTTACGTGACTAAGAACATCGATAGTACTGGATGCATAAAACACAATGAAGATCCTAGCAAAATATCCTTAACTGATTTCACTCTGAACTTGACATTCATATATATATATTTGATATATATATATATATATATATATATATATATAGATATATACGCAAATGCAAATGTTTCTTTGTTGGTCAACCTAATATGAATCTCGCCACATAGTTCATCTGTTATTCACCCTGTTTATTTTACTTTGTCCTGTATCCTTCTCGATTATCTTTGTTATATCTCACAGAGTTTATTCTCTTCAGTTTGTTTGCTTGTTTTTTCCCCCCCTACTGGGTAGCTTTCTCTACGGAGCCCTTGAACAAACAAGGTTATATACGCTATCCAATCTGATTACTAACTGTATATCACACCGCTGGAGTTGTTCAGGCGCGTAAAAATAGGAAAATAATAAAAAAAAGGACAAAAACAAATTATTTAGATACGCCAGGAGACCTGCAGGTCAAATGTGCAGAGACTGAGACTGACCAGGGTTAGGCCAAACATTCAGAAAGGCTGTGATTTCCAAAAACCGCAAAAAGAGGGTGTCGACCATCACCGCGCACTGACCTGGATTTAAAAAATTCGGCTTCCCTAACCGCAAAATAGTTGTCGCATTAATATCCTTTGTATGGGTCCTATCGAATATTGTATTTCCTCGTGGCTACATCCCTGTTGCGTAAACAGCATTTCTGATGTCACTGGTGACGTGTGAATGTAAATCTGTGCGTCCCTTAACGGGAGTTTTTCAAGCCCACTATATCAAGGTTGTGAAATGCTCATTTTTCAGCTATCGTACGAAACGGAAAGTTATCTTTCTGTCCGCGGTGTTTCGTCACGAGGGTCGTTAGTTTTAATGGGAGTGCTTATTATTTATTTGCATGTGTGCGCTTGGGTACATACGTGTGTGCTTGAGGGAGAGAGAGAGAGAGAGAGAGATAGCAATATGGGCGGGGGAGGGGCTAATCTTCTTTAATATTCAATAATAATCAGCCAAATTTGTGTGTAAGCCTGTAGAGTGAGAGAGAGTGAAAGAGTGTGTTTGAGTGTATGTGAAAGAGACAAAAACAAAATGAGAGAGAGAGAGAGAGACAGAGAGAGAGAGAGAGAGAGAGAGGCAGGCGTAGTAATAAGGTGAGTGAACCCTAATCACCTCTTTGTCGTTTTACGAACTTGACAGCAGCAGAATGGACGTGGCGTGATATGGTTCCCTATCGAACAATTTACCATATTTTTTTGGCAGTGGGGCAAATGGATTCTGGGCGGTTATTTTGGGTTAAGCCCCGAAAAATAAATTGCAGCCCAAGGTTGAATAAACTCGGCGCTTTATTAATAACAGAGGAATGACAGTTATTACGGCACCTCGTACTAATGGTCAGATTACGCGTTGCGGAAATTTTCCTGATCCCAGGTCATGGGACGTTTTATTTCGACATGTATCTTGGTCTTTTTTTTTTATCTTTGTGGACGGATAATCCTTGATAAGCAATTGCTCAACGGCTGAAATAGAAAGTGTAAGGAGAAGTTTATTCAATTTCATTCAAAGATATATCTTCTGTGTATTCAAGAGGCTGTTTAAACCACTATATATAAATTTTGTGCCTAAAATATGACATACTTATTTACCTTATTTATTTATCTTTTGTATTATCTGTTCAGTTAAAAAGGCGATGTTAACCAGTCTAATTGTCATGCCACATAACTCACAATCAATCAGTCAATTAACCAGTCTGAGAATTATGCCAAAAATTTTTATGAATAATCAGTTATCTTATTTATTTAATCTCTCTTATAGCCGGTGAATTAAAGAAAGCATTTCAAACAAAGCTAGTCCCTTGGGCATTCAATCATTAATTGATTTGATTTAATTATATTCGGAGGAGCAATATAGAAATGAAGTTTGCTCGAGTATGGTATGATATTGTTTTAAACAGACGGTCAACTAGTAAGTCGCTAAAGTATGGGCTCTAAAGAATATAAGAAGAAGATAAATTCTCCACGGCAAACTGCCCACTGCCCAGTGCTAAGTTTTCTTTCATGTAGTCCTTGGCATCGATGTAAGTCAGTGTTGCCACGCGTAGGTTGATTCCCCTACGGTAGGTGAAATCTGGTGTCTGTAGGGGAAACTACGGGGAAAATGACCTTTGTGTACGGGGATGTATAGGGGAATTTCACTTATTTACCCTATAAATATGTTTTTTTTATATATTCTCGAGAAAAACAAACAGCCCAGCATTACAATATTGTTAAAAATTTCAGGACTACGTGCAGATTCTAAAGGACACTGTGTTCCTGGCTCAGACGTGCATCTGATGTCTAGGACAGTCCCTCACGACGCTCCTGATTGGCTGTTGATAAGCCAATCACGGGGCTGGAAACTCTCAGTCTCTCTCAAGAGTTCACATAGGCAGGATGTATGTTCCTCCACTCCTGAGTGATACGTCTTTCAAAGTATCCCTCAGGAGAGGGGGAACATACATCCTGCCTATATGACCTCTGCAGAGAGACTGAGAGTTTCCAGCCCTCTGATTGGCTTATCAACAGCCAATCAGGAGCATCGTAAGGGACTGACTTAGACATCAGATGCACGGGTGATGTGAATCTACTATAGTTTCAGTCTAGTCAGTTCCTGATAATGGATGTGAGAGGAACTTTATTAATAATTACACAAACGTTATTTTTTGGAGTTCTGTAATTATGCCTACCGTCCCCAAAGATATAGGAGGGAAGGTGAAAAGGAGAGCTGGGCTTTAGGTTGGTTATCTGGTGGAAAGCAGGACAGGAAGCAGAATTGAATGCTGTTGCAATGGTAACTAGAAAAGCTCTTTCTTTTCATTGCCTTGCAAGGTGAGGGAACTTTGGAACTTTGAAAAATACACAGACAGTAAAACTCATGAAATTCTCAGGGATTGAAGGATGTTTTAAATCTTACATCGATGTTTTTTTTATAGAATAATGGAACGTTTATTTACGTTTAGTACTATTAATGTATTAATGTTTTTGTCTTTGAAATGTATTTCTATCGGTCACTGAGAAGAGTTGGCAACGCTATTTTACATGTATGAATTTTACAATAAAACAATAAAAATGTTTGTGCATATAATTTTTGTAATGTTTCTTGTAAAATTTAAGTTGTCCACTTTAAAGTGAACATAGTTTTGTGACAAATGCTTAGTGTTGAATAATTATTTTTGTAATAATATAATTTTCCACTTATTTACATTTATTATAAATGAACTAAATTTTCATACATATTTTCTTTAACTGAGTTAATTTTTCTGTACCTAAAATTTGGAATGTTTATTTTGGGTAGGAACTGAAACTAAAATGTAATACTATATTTCAGTTATTTATCCTATAATTATATTTGTTGCGTAGGGGGAAAGTAGGGGAACATCACCTCTGATGTAAAGGAAAAACGTTCTGAGTGGCGTGGCAACACTGAATTGTAGGTAAACAGTCTACGGTACTTTATCTTCCTTGGCAGTTGGCAGTGGCCTCGGTGGTATTGAAATTCTGTAAGATATAGCTCATATTGACCGGAAAGGGCATAAATGTTTTGCTTTATTATGTAGGGTAAGTTAAAGTTTATATTTCCGATTTATGTAAAGAACGATGTAACTTTAATATATATGTATATTATATATATATATATATATATATATATATATATATATATATATATTGAAAGCAAGGAGTCTGTCGTTAGCTTAGCTATCATAGCCATTGATTTCTCCCTGGCCTCAGGCTTACATCTTAGCCCAATTATCTCGAAATTATCAGTGCATGTTTTGTTTTAATGTTACTGAATGTAAGGAGAATATGTGGGCATGTTTATAACTTGAAAAGTCCATTTAGTAGTTGGTACTCAAGCTTAGTGAAATGTTATCTTATAGTATAGCCTATCCTTAGCCTAAGATAACCTACCTATTGGTGAACTTCATAGACCTATACTGTTTTTTTTTCCATCTGTCCATCCGCCTGAGGTGTTTGCGCATGGCAGCACTGTGTCCCGGGCTTTAAATGATATCATATTTCGAATATTAATGGTGTAATTCGCATACAGTAAATTATTAAAACACTTTTCAGTTGCAAATGTACACCAAGATGCTCTTTTATTTACCAAAAACTTACACATGCCGTAACTATAGACTGAATACTGTACAGAGGTTATTTTTCATATACTATGCCTGCAAGTCATATTTTTCCAGTTAAATTTTGAACACTTTTCAATGGTGGGTGAGTTGTTGAATTATTTTAATAGGCTACAAGACCAAGTCCATTTTCAAAAGTTGGTAGGACAATATTTTCAGGTAAGTCTGTACGCATAACATTCAGAAACTTTTTTTAAAAGGCCTACAGTAACGGCAGAAAATTAAGATAAGTGATCCTATTACAAGAAATGGGGTGGAAACCTAATAGGCTGTAGGTCAATCAAGCAAAAGTTTAATAGGTTCTAGTTAACATAAAGTTGAACAGATAACCCTGTTTTAATATAAACAAAGGTTAATAGACCTAGTATACATGCAATATTGTAATAAATCGTAGAAGCCAAACATGTAGCCTGCAAAAGCATTAACGTATGTCAACTTAATTTTCAGTGCGTAGGGGAATGCGAGTTGTACACTTCCTGTTATGGTAATTCAAAAGAATAACTCCGCACGGGCTGCAAGGAACGTAACCGCGAATACGACATCCACTAGGGATTGGGGAGTACAATGTATTACGCCGTGTTTAATACTGGCCCCTGGGGGTTAAGTACAGTCGACCGCCCAAAAATAACTGTAAATTCTTAATAAGCAACCCGGATACTATAGGAAACTGTAATTTTCAAAGAAATACCCGACGCTGAGTTATTTTGATTTACCCGTGTTATTTTAAAATAAAAGGGCAAGTTGATTGCTTTGGCACACTAATATTTCATTGATAAATGAGGCTAGATATCTATAGGTAATCTAGATGAGACAAAGTTTAAATTGCCCATTTTTTCATATTGATTCTAGTCACATATTCCTCGAGTAACATTAGAAGAATTTGGTTATAAGTTTTCCCTTTTGTTTATAAAGATCTCTCAAGAAGGTATGTATGTATTGTTGTTGGTTATAGTTTGTACAGTACTAGGAAATTAAATTATGCACTGCAAGATATGCCTCGCATGAACATATAGTAGCCTTCTAAGTTCCTGGTTTCTATCATGGGTGCCACGCTTGAAGGGCAAGGAGGCCACTTGCCCCCCCCCCCCCCTAAAATCCTAGAGAAAATCATATATATACTACATACGTATGTGTGTATAATTGCTTTATTCATTAAAGAAAGTCTGGCGCTGATACTGTTTTTGGAATTAACCTGCTAGTTCGAAGGGTCAAAATTGTTTGCTTGATACTGGAAGCATCCCCCCCCCCCCCATTGGAACGTATGCTGCAGGCACCCATGGTTATCATGAAGGAATTTTATACAGTTTACATTGGTGAATGTAAAAAAGGATGTGTTGATAGTCTGTTAACGGTGCTAGGTGCTTGGAACAAACCAAGAAAGGAATACAGTTATGGAACACCCATAGCATACCTATCAAGCTAACCTAACCTTGCCTTATCTAATCTTGTTAGGACTGCATACCCAGAATCATAGACCCTGGACATGTGACCTCAGCAGAGGCATTAAATATGTATAGTCTCCCTGTGGTAGTTAACCAGCAAACTAAATTCTGGTATTGGCATTGTTTGAATAACAAAAGGTTTTGGCAATTTGGAAAATAAAGTTTGTGAAACCAGAGGTATGTTAGAAGGATATATTTGTGTATCACCAATCATTTTCCCAAAGAAGGAAACTAGTATCTTTAAGATACTGATACAGTACCAGGATATTTTTTCAATAATTGAGGATGGGATGGTGGCACATAACCTTCAGTATCCCAGTCTAAAGCAAATTATGCCCAAGTGAAGACTGATAATTACCACAAGACGGTACTTACAGTGGTGTAACTAAGAATAGGCGTGGGGGGTAGATAGGGCTGTCTGCCCCGGGTGACACTGACTGGTTGGGCAGCATTCTGCCATCTTTTAATGATATTAGCGAATTCGCTTCTAACAAAGCTCTGATGGTGCCGTTGTAAATCTGCTGTATTTTTGGTTTAAGCTTTATGAAATAAATTATTGAGGTGTTAAGGATTGAAATGTGCATTTAATTTTCTCTAAATTAGTCCGTTTTAGCTCGTGAATGGGGCGCTACTTTCCGAGTCCACCCTGTGTGCCACTAATACTAGTTACGCCACCGAGTACTGAAAATCTAATAATGCAAAGCCATTAACCTGGCATCCTGGCTTGGATGTGATCATAAATGTATATAAATGGCAAATAGTATTCATATGCCAAGTTTGCTCTGAGGTCAAAGCTGTGACAGAGGACTCAAAATTTTAAATATTAGTAAGTTACTTTAATACCTATAATGTTGCGTCAGTTTTTAGGAATTTGGATTGGAGGTTTTTCAGAAGAAGAGAAATGCTGTAAGTCAAATACCCAAGGTAACCTTACCTTACCCTTAAAAAAATCCAACTTTATGGAGAAAAGCAGAAATACCATACATGAAACTAAGGAAAAATTGAAATGACTGACTTTCATTTGCAAGGCTTCTAAGTAAGCAGAGTTCACACAATGACAGTGAAGAGACTTAGTGTATGCTGAGTATATTCAGAACTGTAGATGGAGAGATCGAAAGAATTTTCTTTTAGTATATACATACCACACTCAGAGTTTAGGAAGGAAGATACTCTTTGAGGCAATGACATTAGTTGCTGAGATGCCAAGCCTAGTTTACTATGTTACTTATTCTACTCAGTTAGTGAAGTTGGGCAAGTTTGTAGCTAGTTAATACTTGACTTGGTTACCAAAAGTGAATGCCAGATACTTTTGGGCCATGAGCTCCCATGACTACCTGTGGATCATGGGCATGGGAGACACAAGCTAATCCTAAAAACTAGTGCTCAGAATTGAACAGTCAGTCTTAGGCCTCATCTTAGAGGGCCATGCTTACTAAGGGAAAGTATTATCACCTGAAGACATGCTGGTTCTAAGATACAAAAATGACAACTTGATGGTAAGCACAGTACATATATTATATAATACTTTGTTAAAAAATGGACGATGAGTAATGGAGGGTCACCAAAAGTCCAAGAAGTCAGTGGAATGAAGGAGTGTTCAGCATAGCATAAACACATTAGCTGAGACCTCTGATGTTGAAGAATTCCATTGCATTATCAGTCTTCTGAATGTTGTGGAAAAATAGAAATAACCTTTAATCAAACTTTCTCTCAGGGGCTGCAAAACTAGCTAGAATTTCTCCCTGAGGCTCTTACAGCATTGCTTTGACATGGAACTGGTTAGGGAGGTGACCAAAGTGTTCATCGTATGGGGCCAGGATTGTTTTCAAGGGACTTCGTTCATGACACCTAAGCTAGACAACTATTTAGTCGTGTAGCGCAAATTTCGTAGTTGGCAAAAGACCAGTTTCTTGGTAACCTTTCCAGCGGTACTTTTCTTGTCAACTTAAGCAGAATTTGCTGTCTTCTTGATTATGCTGGGTCCTAATTATTTATCTCTATATCAAGATTTTCTGATGTTCACGTACAGGCTAAGTGGGAGAAACTACCTAATAAACTACTGTAGTACATGCTTTTCAAGCAGTTACAGGTCTTGATTCCTAAGGGTGATTCAGAGAGCCATCATTTCCAGAGAGCTGATAGTACAAACTTGCCATTTTCAGTCCAGTGGGGTTGTGAAATTCTCAATTTAGAAGCACACATAAAAGTTTAAAAGAGCCATTAATATTAACAAATTAAATAAGAGGCACTGTCATTTCTCTTTAGCATTTGTTGTTAGGATTACAAAAGGGAACTGTACTATTTGGTTAAAACAAGACCATTCAAATTGAACGGTCACTTTTCTGAATTCACAACATTTAACCAACTAGCGTAAATGGCCAGAATAGAATGTAACGTGGCCTTAAAAGGGGAGAAGCAGAGAAATTAAATTAATTATTAACAACAAAAGATGCACTCAGAAACATTTGCACACTAACACATTGTCCGATCATTATGGTCCAGTGTGTTGAATATGTACTAGTATTAAAAAATCACATTTCCAAACACTTATAAGAGGCTGAATGACAGCAAATCAACTAGTTCTCTAACAAAGCTACAACTGTAATTGAAATACACTGCATTTTGCCTTGGGCTAACTTAATATAAACAATCTGTTGATAATTTTGTCTTGTGTACTTTGTCACAACTTTCAGCTGAATATGAAATACATGTATGGGTCAAAGAGAAGGCTGTACGTCAAAAGGTAAATTGTAATGACAATTAGTTTTAGTGATATGATAAATTGATCAGTTTAGATATTTTGGTTATTCTGCATGGTGAGCGTAGTTACATGCAATGTACATAATGTCAAGTATTCAATATCTAGTGTCTTGTATGTTCATTTTCATATTGTTTGAATTTCAAAAATTATTGTTGCATGCATTAGCAAGAGAATACTGAGTGGCATTCCTGTTCTGATTGGGTTTGAGAAAAGAATTTGTTCTTAATTTAAAGGTGTACAGGAGCTCATTTTTTTTCTTCATAATACTGGTAGAACCATAATCAAAATGAAGTACAGACTGTTTTAAAGAATTCACACTCAACACTGCATTATGGCGCAAACTTGATACTATCTGCTGTAGTCTGTGGAACAGAATTTCAGTTTATACTGTAATATATTTTTATTTTTCAGGTTGAGGAGGTCAAGTTGATTTCATCTTGGAAAGTAGTCTCAGCATTCAAACTGACCTGTAATTACCGTATAGCACCATAACACTGGAATTCATGTAAGTTGCCAACTTTGTCATTCAATATTTTCGCATGCGTAGGGTCATGAAAACTAAGAATTAAAAAAAAAAATTTTCACTATAACCATTTCACTAAATCACTCTTAGATTCTCATAATGTTTGCAGTTGGATTTTTGTTTATCAAAAACTGAAGGAGGACAAAATTTGAAAAGTTGGAGGTAAAGTGGAGAGAACACAGGTAAATAATACTATATAAAATAAAAGTCATAACTGTCTACTTCAGCTCATTTGCTATAAAGTTAATTTAGTATTACCTAGCATGTGCTGTGTGCAAGGCAGATTGCAGTGGTACCCTTAACGTTTTGTGAGAGTAAATGCTACTTTTGTAAACTATTGCATCCTTGAATGAAAATTACGTAGACCTAAATTAGAATTTGATGCCGGAAATCAAATTAAGAACAATTTATTTCAAGGAAGTCCCCAATCAACTTGATGGGATAACTTAATTTCAGAAGTCCCCATAGCAGAAATTAAATTATACAGTAGTACCTCGTATTTCGAGCTCAATCCGTTCCAGAAGGCTGTTCGAAGTACGATTTGTTCGAAATATGAAACAAATATCCCTATAAGAAATAAAGGGAATCAGGATGATTCGTTCCAGCCAACCCAAAAAGTCCCCCTTTTCAAATTTTTTCTATTACTAATGTGTTCAAAAGTTAAATCAAGAGTGTAAAGTAATGAAACAGTACGTTATATGCAGTAAAATTTTCTAAATTTTATTTTTTCTGTGTACGATTTACGAACTGTTTGGTAAAAATGGCGCCGGCCGGCCGGCTGGGTGATGGAGGGAGGAGAGACGGGAACCCTTTTGAGCAAACCGAATTGATTGCAGTATGCAAAGGTTGATAACAAAATACATTTTATTCACATTAGGTATACAAAGATAATTATAGGAATCGATAGTGTGTGTGTGCCCTATTGTGTCTGAGAGAGAGAGAGAAAGTAATCAGCGTGTTTACACTTGGTTCTTAAGTGCACGAAATAGATTAATTATGCCACAATACATCAACTTACTGTTGGCAAACGGCAGACTTTTAAAACAAACATGAGTATTTTACAAACAAATAAGTAATAAGTCAAGAATGCAAGAAAGGGAAAGAGAAATAAAATAACTTTTCACAAGGAAGCCGTTTAAACAAACAATCGAAGGCATGCAGAAGCTGAAAGCGGCGCTAGTTTGTTTATTACAGAGCTGAGTTACCTTCACAGTAGTAAAAATATCGTAAAAAGCAATTATCACAAGATTGGTATTTTACCGTAACAAAAATAAAAGTGATTTGGGCAAATCGAGTGTAAGTGAAAGAAGTAGGGGAATAATCTTCCCAGATCAGCTAATAAGCCAATGGGAAGCAGAGCCGTTCTTCTCTCTCTCTCTTCCTCTCTCACCGAACACTGACTCGAGCAAACGTTTTTTTTTTTTTTTTACCGACCGTGTTGCATTTGTTTTCATGTTTTATCATTGTTAAATTTATTGTGAAATATTTTTATATGAACTGGTACTGCTTTTACGCACATATTATAGTAAGGATTTTACTGCTTCTTATTCTCTCCTCAACAATACCACGACGCACGATAACTTAAAATCATTCATTCATTATTCCTAAAAAATATAATCGCTACTTCCCTCTACATCAAGTTAGCTGTGTATCACCGCAATGACGAATTATTTTTGTTAATCATTTGTGCTAAGTTTTATTGTGAAAAGCTTTGTTCTTTCATTTGCTATTTTGTCAATATTGTTCAACTCAAGGTCCAAAGAGTATATATAGGAGGTCTTGTCAGCGCTGACCCAAAATAAGCTTCTGCCAGGTCGAGAGCGTGACGTCAACTCAACCTCGCCTTAGGCTACCACGAGGAAGGTCCTTTATTAATCCAATGGACAACAGCAAATACTATACGTGTTTGCGGATGCTCTACATCTAGTTAAGCTTTTTAGAAATAATTCTCTTGACCATGGATTCATATTGCCGGATGGTACAGTTGCCTCAAAGTGTCCCTTTACCCCACCCCTTCTGTTTCATGATAATGGTCTGGTAACACAGCAATGAAGCCTGTTTGTCTTGTAACGACGTATGTGAATGATCGAGCTATTGATGCCAATGTTCATATTTTCTAATCACTACTGTAGACAATATTTTAATGATATACGAATAATAGTTCACATTACCAGTGAACTGAGTCGATGTTAAACAAATAGAAAAATAGTATAGTAACAGAGCAATAAAAATAGCAATGGTAAAAATCATATTCAGTCCTTATTAACCATAATCGTCAACCCTTGTCCCATTCAGGTGTGGCTGTGCAGGTGCTTGCTGGAATCCCACTTTTGTTCATGGTAAATCATTATTAGGCGTCAATTTCTGATTTATAAAGTAATGAAATTATAAACTGCAAATACCAAGCTTATAAATATAATTTCATAAAGGCAATTATGATAGCCATTGACAGGTTACGATATGGAAGGCTTTGGTGAAAAATTATAGACCACCAGATGTATAAAGGAACTGATGTATCCAGTGTGTTGTCACTCATACTTGTTTTTTATTCGAGCCACTTCTCACCAGAGTAGCCTAGATGGAAATTTCTCTGGCCGGTATTTAACTTGAGTCATCGAAGTAACAACACACCTTAACCACCCTGATGGTCCTTATATACCAAACCAAGTGGATAAAAAGGAATAATTTGCAGTAAGTAGTAATCTATATTCCTGGAGACTTCAATGCTTCCTCCAGTAAGTAGCTATCCGTATTTCTGGAGACTTCAATGGTGCTTCCAGTAAGTTAGTTATCTACATTCGTGTGGACTTTAATTTTTCTCTTTAGTAAGGTGTTATCCATATTCCTTGAGAATGGGCGACAGTTAATGCCTGAAAGTACTCACGTTTTAGTAAAATACTATATTAATACTCACAAGTAAAAACAATTCATACTCGGTAATCTTGCGGGTTTCCTTTTTCAATGTAAGGAATTTTACGAGAGTGGAAATTTGAAAAAAAAAAAAAAAAAAAAAAAAAAAAAGGACATATAGCTGCAATCAATCCGTATTGCTTGAGTCCTATAACAAAGACTAATACGAAATTATGGTTGTGAAAAACACTGAACATGACAATTGTGTATTACTACATAGTTTTTAGATAGGAGCTATAATTTCATTTATGAAACCAGCTGATTTTAATAAAGAAAACCCATAATCATATCATTGCAAAAAGCTTGAGTGTTTTACTTTTTAGCAATGATTATGACCAAGGACCAGCTCAAATGAGGGGAGAATTTTAGCCATTTAAGTTATATGTAAAGAAGTAAAATCAAAACCTGGCGAATACTGAAAGCAAAAGCAATTCAATCCAGCTCTTATTTCTATGTATCTACCCATTTGAGGTGCATCTGGTTGCAAGGTCAAATTGCTAATTGTATACATATAAATATTCAGTATTAAAAGTGAAAAATACCTTACAAAGCACTTAATTACATTACACTGGGTAATTCCATTGTCAAGTGGGTCTTTAACAACCGATGAATTCTCGAACTACCAACATAGTTGTCATGAACTCATATGAACCTCACTATTCTGCGAATGATCATCGCGGAGTTTACTTTCATAAAAATGAAAATACAATTGATGATTTCTTCTTGATGTTTTGTTAGGTCACATGTGGAGGGAAATTTTAAATATTGAACGAGATATTTGAAACGGTTACTTTACTTCAATAACTTTTTTCCCACCCTCACTAATATCGCTGTGTTGCCGTCCACGAAGACACAGCAATATTGGTGAGGGTGTGAAATTGACACTAAACATTGATCTACCATGAACAAAAGTATGATCCCAGCAAATGCCTGCAGCAGCCACACCTGAATGGAACAAAGGTTGACGATTATGGTTAGTAAGCACTGAATGTGATATTCACCATCGCTATTTTTATTTTTCTGTTATTATACGATTTTTCTATATATTTAACGACTTAATTCACTTGTAATGTAAACTATTATTCTTATATCATTAATATCATTAACACATTGTCTACAGTAGTGATTAGAAAATATGAGCATTGGCATCCAATAACTCGGCCATTCACATCCGTCGTTACAAGACAAACGGGCTTCATTGCTGTGTTACCAGACCATTTTCATGAAACATAAGGGGTGGGGTAAAGGAACACTTTAAGGCAACTGTATGTAGTGCATTCGCTCACAATGGTCCAGTTAGAGAGCTAATAAAGAGGAATGAAGTATCTTCGAACAGCTTAGAAACTTTCTGAAAAACATGTCAATGTTATTATAGGTATCCAACGAATGAAAGTTAAACTTGCCGTGCAACTGCTGTCCAAAAGTACTTATAAATCTTTTGACAACCAAGGATATTTGAAGAGAAGGGCTGGAAAATTACAAGCCATTTCATTCGGCTTGTTGATAGATAGTTAGATCCGTTTTATTCTCGACTGCCAACAGACAGAAAATCATCAAGAAATGCTTACGTGACTAAACCTGTAAATGCAAGACAAAATCTTTCAAGACATGAATATAACCGCTAGAGAAATGAAAACGAAGAAAAGTACAATGCTCTATCCGTTGTCTAACTTGCGGAAAATAGCACGACGTATACTCTAAATTACAGACTAAATCAGGCTTGGTTGGGGCACTTTTTTGGTTGCAAAAGTCAAATGGGAGCGTACGATCAGCACCCATCACCAGTTGCATTTAAACATCGTCTCAGAGCTCACCTTTTAGGAAAAGACAGCACACTTGTAAGCTCAAAGAGCAACGTTTAAAACTGCAACAGTGAAAATGTAACATCCGCCTCATTTTCCCACGTCCCTGACAAGCAAGACGCATCATTCGAAGAAGACGAAGGAAATTCCCTTCAGAAAGAACCCAGTATATCAGCAATTTTATTTTGCTTACCAGTATTTGATAGGGATGATCAAAGTGATGAATTCAAAGACCAGGAAGTTGAAGAACAAACGGGGGAAGATGCCATATGTTGGCGGGTTCATTGCTCGCAAGTTTCCACAACTGGAATATTTAGGAGCAAAAGTAACAAAGGAAGATGACACAAAGATTGGTGCCATAAGCTTTAGTGAAGGGAAGCTAATGAAACCTAGTGTTTCTTGATCATTTGAAATGTATGGATAAGATGTTTGATTCTCACCATGGGAGGAGAACGTTTTAACAGCCTTAAATGGAGCGATAATTAAATTAGCCGTTATAATTAGAATTCGAAATTTGAACATAAACATTAGTTCTAGAAAAGCGGTGCATAGATTGAAAAAGTTAGCGACCTAGCTATATATGTGCAAAATGTGATTTTATGGAGATCTGTTAAATGTGTAATTTAGACATATTTATATTATTGTTAAGAATGTTCTTTAGAACTCGTTCATGATTATTTAATATATTAAAATAGTTTTTATTCTGACTATTATTCTCCTTCGGAAACAAATAATAGTATTTAATAACGGATAAAAAGAAGAAAGCAAATAATTTCAATGTTACTTGGCGAAAATGTTCTAATGATATCTCTTATGATTATTCTTCTTAACATAGTAGAATGAAGAACTTACATCTGACTATTAATTTAATTATCGAATAGCTTAAATTATTTAGAAAGAGAGAGAGAGAGAGAGAGAGAAAGTAAAGGCAGGATTGACCGTGGCCACCGAGAGTACAAGCAACGCCATCTTGAATTGTCAATTCAAGATGTCGTTGGTACAAGGCCATTTCACCCTCTGGCCGCGTCGTCCTAAGTAGGCTGACCTGGCTATTAAAAACTGGGACGGGCTGGTGACATTGTAATTCTGTGAGGAACTCATTACCTGAAGTTTTTATGCATTCTTACATACATACATACACTTTATATATTTAACTAGCTAGCGTTTCCCCACCACCCCAGAGGTAGTTAGCGTGGCACGTTTTTTATATTTATACTGCAGTTCCCCTATAGGCCTAGTCTGCAGTGATTATATGTGTGTGTATGGGCCTGACCTCTAACAAAAAACATGTACACCACACCCACACACATACACACACACACACACACACACACACACACACATATATATATATATATATATATATATATATATATATATATATATATATATATATATATGTATGTATGTATGAAACCATGCAACAAAATAATAAGTATGCGCTTACTTTGTTAAAGTCTGCAGTTTTCTCTTCTTTTCTTGAGACACTTGTGCTTTTTTGTGCTTGAATAGAGCCATTTTCCTTTTGACAAGAGTTGTTTAAGAGATATTTCGTTGATGCCCAGACAATCGTCTTTTCTATTTTCTCTATGGATGACCATTCTCACATTCTTCCAAATGGAAATGAGCATCATCTTCCTTCAGAATATCGAGAGTGATATTCATAACAAGCTGCCTCTGGTTTCTTGAAGATTTGAAAGTGTCACTCTGAGTGAGTTTATTTACAATTATGTAGTTGTATCTCACTATATTTATTGTTGTGCTGTCAGGGAAAAACAAGGACCCTCTGCTGACACCCTTTGTATAATCTAAACTCAAATCCTGGTCTTTCTCTTCATTGGAAACGTCAGCTCTTGTTAAGATCTCTAAGCATGACTTGCATTTCATTTTTTTATTTACACTGTTAACAACAGTAACCTGCTGAAGTTATTGTGACGTCACGCACCTAGCCGTTTAATCCTAGTTTAAGCTGCTCATGACAAGACCTTATTCTCTAGACCTTGGTTCTACTAGACCGTCTCACTCGGCACACCCCGAGCACTGGCTCAATTAACTTTTTTTTTTCCTTTTTTCTGTATTACATTTGATTGTTTTCATATTTTATCATTACGTTCAATTTATTGTGAATTGGTACTGCTTTTACGTACATATTGTAGTAAAGATTTTACTACTGCTTATTCTCTCCTCAATAATACCACGACGCACGATAACTTAAAATCATTCATTCATTATTCCTAAAAAAATATAAACGCTACCTCCCTCTACCTCAAGTTAGCTGTGTATCACCGCAATGACGAATGATTTTGTTAATCATTTGTGCTAAATTTTACTGTGAAAACCTTTGTTCTTTCATTTACTATTTTGTTAATATTATTCAACTAGACCGTCTCACTCGGCGCACTGGACACTGGTTCAATTAAGACTTTTTTTATTGCATTTGATTGTTTTCATACTTTATCATTACGTTAAAAATGTTGAGAAATTCCCTTTTTATGTGAATCGTTATTGCTTTTACATACATACAGTAATATTTTAACTCTCTCTTGTTCTCTCCTCAACATATCAACGCTCCCTGTTCAGTCTCAAGTCAGCTGGGCGTGACATCATCACGGTTATCTTTTATGCTAAATGTTATATTGAAAACTAAATTCTATATTAAATGCTTTATACTTTAATGTATTTTGTCGAATATTGTTATCATTAGACTATATATTGTAAATGAAAAAATAAATTAATACAGTTTAACTTGTAAGACCCGGTAGGCCGTCGAATACAAGTATAAACTAGATAATCAGTCAGTTCGAAGTACGGGCATTTGTTGGTCAAACGATACCAAATTTTCTTGTAAATTTTGTTCGAAAAAACGGAAAGTTTGACATATGAAACGTTCGACAAACGAGGTACCACTGTACGTACTTTTAGAAAGTGTTTGCAATTATGAAGTTTCCCTATGCACTAAAGTCAGTAAAGGGCTAGGAGCATAAAGGAAGTAAAAGGTAGAAGGTTTGAGGGAAAGTTGGAATGCTGCAAAGATCCTTCAGTGCTGCAGAATGCATTAGGAAGAGATGAAAAGTAAAAGTCATTTTACCAGGGACTAAAGAAATGATGCACACTGCTTGTTCAGTATGGTGCAGAGGGCAATTTGTAAGCAATACACCTATATGGGGTTGCAGACACTCAATTGCAGGTTTATGTACAGGCACTCTTGTTTCTTTTAGGATGGAAACACCATAAACAAATTGATATACAGATTATTTTAAATAATTCACACCAAGCATACTGCGATACTATACAAACTTTTGATATCTGCTGTAATCTGTGAAACAGAATTTCAGTTTCCTGTAATATATTTTGTCTTTTCAGGTTGAGGAGCTCAAGCAGATTTCATCTTGGAAGTAGTCTCAACATTCTCACCGATATGTAGCTATAGCACCAGAACACTGGAATTCAAGTAAGTTACCCATTTTGCCATTCTAATGCTGTACATTTGGCAGATATTTTAATGCATATAGGACCATGCAAATCAAGAATTTACAAAAATTAGTTTTTTTGTAAATTCTTATAACCATTTCACTGAGTCCCACTTTAGATATTTATAATGTTTGTAAGTGGATTTTTTAATTGAATGTTAAAAACTGGAGGACAAAGTTTGATGTCAAATTTGGGAGAAGACAAAGGAAAATGATACTAAGTAACAATGCCTAGCTTGTGCTGTTTGCGAGGCAGATTGTAGTACTAGCACCGTTAATGTTTTGGGAGAGTAAATGCTAAGTTTCGTAAACCATGGCATGCTTGAATTAAAATGACACTTAAATTAGACTGATGCCAACTGTAGAAATCAATTTAAGAACTAAGCTCATAAATAACAGGCTATCAGTAATAAATTCTGGGTCAAAATTAAGTACAAAACGCTTATCAGATCATCATGCTAATCAAGTAATTTCAGGGAAGTTACCAATCAACTAAATGGGATCAGTTAGGTTTTAAAAGTCCCCACAGCTGAAATTGAATTTTTTGGAAATTTTTTGCAATTTGGACACAGTTCCCTTATGCACTTAGTAGAGGACCCATGAACATGAAGAAAAAGTCAAAGTACCTGGGGAAAGGAGAGTTGCTGAAAAGACCCTCCAGTGCTGCAGAATGCACTATACGTACTCTGTTTTTTTCCATCTGTCCATCCGCCTGTGGTGTTTTCGCATGGTAACACTGCGTCGCGGGCTTTAAATAGTTACGATATGAGTAAGCTTTAGGTAAATAAAAGGATATCTGGGTGTACATTTGCAACTGAAAAGTGTTTTAATAATTTACTGTATGCGAATTACACCATTAATATTCGAAATAGAATATTATTTAAAGCCCGGGACGCAGTGTTACCATGCGCAAACACCACAGGCAGATGGAGAGATGGAAAAAAACAGAGTATGGCCAAAGGTGCGATGGTAGTGATGGTATACTTAATACAGATCCAAGAACTAGCCAATGCTGAAATTGCTCTTTGGCCACCACATGGTGTAAAGCAGTTCACAGGTAAAGGTTATCAAATTGATTCTACACCAAGGTAACTGTAACAACTAACTGTTGGAATTTGACAAATGAATGTAATTGAATTTGGAATGTAGGCCAAAGGCCACGCACTGGGACCTAGGTCATTCAGCGCTGAAGGGGAAGTTGACATTATAAGGTTTGAAAGGGTGTACAGGAGGAAAACCTTACAGTTGCACTATGAATCAATTGTTAGAAGGTAGAAATTAAGATGAAAGAAATAGAATATGAAAGGAGGTACAGTAAAAGGAACGAAAGGGGTTGCAGTTAGGGGCCGAAGGCATGCTGCAAAGAACCTTAAGTAATGCCAACAGTGCATTGCATGAGGTCCACTGATGGCACTACCTCCCTACGATGTGAGTTGGACATAGACAAATGCTAGCAGATTCAAACACTATACACTTAGATTTAGTAAACTTTTGAGTTTCAAAGTTTCTAAGTTGAATTAATTTGTATAAATCAGTTCTGCAATGATCAAGTTCTAATGAGAGAAATGCAACTTCTGAAAATGCATCAAAATTCAAAATTTAAGCCAATATCCAGTCACTGTTCTAAATATTCCAAGAAATTTGTGTAGTTCCCTTTAGTTTTGTCTTCAGCAGCGAAGCATCACTTGCACTGTGCCTTGCACTGTACACTGTAGGCAGTGCTGACTTGTTCATTGTAGCATACCCTTAGGGAGCACGCCTCTTGGCCTTTTGACTATCAGTACTCTCCAGTTTCCCCAACACTGCCTCATTTTGCTTTTCCTTCGTGGTACAAAAACAAATTCTTGATGTACACTTATGAGTACAAGGGTGCTAATCTCTTGAATATAAAGATGTTACTTGGTTTGTTATTTGATTAAACTATTGTTATGCATAGACCTTTACTAATATTGTAATTTATCTGTACTTTAACTAATAAGTCTTGTTTCATTTGTGATTGTCTTCAAAGTGAATTAAGACAGTTGCACTAAAAAACTTAAATGCTTTGGTTTGTTTTAAAATGCACACTTTAAAACTGTTTTGCTTTTACTTTGTCATCCACCAATACATTACTTTAAATACACAAGGATCTTAAATATCAAAAATGTTTGCTACAGTAACAGCAATTGTTAGTAGTTATCACAAAGTCCTGTTCACAAAAATAGTATCATAGGTACCCTATCATTGTACCTAACACGTTAAGCTTTCCTTCACCTGATTCAGCAAAGAAAACTGTCACAGTATTCAGACTTAATTAGATACTCACTCATTTAATAATAATTGTTAAAATTTAATGACCGACAGGCTGAATAATAATTGTTGTTAATATGACCAACAGCCTTGCTTAGTAAATTCACTACTGTAGCAATACATTATGACATTATTTTTAAGATAAGAGCTAGAGGAAAAGTAAACTATAAAAATTTATAAAACTTTCATTTGTTAAACCTCAACATACAAAACTATGAAGAAAAAATCCATACATTTTCTTTCTAAAAAGTAAGCTGTAACATAATATATAACAGAAACAGATCACTATCTCTTTAGTCTTTGTTTCCAAAACCAAAGCTCAATTCAATATCAGCACTGGCATAATTTTGAATTTAACACTTGTGCAAAGATCAATTAATTTGTAAAAATTAACTATCTCGACTGGAAATCAATCATTGGTGCGTGGAAGCCAATTTTTTCTAATAGTGCTTTACACTCATTCATGCCAAACAAAACAAAAAAATTAGTTGGTGAGAATAGCACATTTATGCTTACCTTTAAGGCTTAGGACGCAACAGATACAGTTCTAGATAATCATAATTATAATTATCTGTGAACTTTCATATAATTCTCATTACAGTACTTATGAACTTGCATACATTTCTAATTATAATCATTATGTGACTAAACATAATCCGATGTTACAGACCTCTATTTACAGATTAAGATCTCAAGAATGAAACCATTACCTTTGTATTTTTTTATTTTTCAAAATCAGTAATTTTATTAAACACCATTTATAGTCATTTATTCCTTAATTCATTAAATTGGAAGATTATATTTATATATAGCTCATATATACAGATGATCTCGTCAAGTGTTCATCTTGTGTGATGGAAATTTAAAGGTGTTAATTCCTAGTAACATCTACAAAATCTTTTATTGTTGAAACATTGTGCACAGATATATAAACTCATTTTTAAGCTTTAATACTGGATAGCAGATGAAATCAGTTATAAAGGTTTTTCTAGTCTTAAAAGCATTAATAAATAATTGGGAAATTCAAATTTCTAATGGTCATAATACAGAAATTTAAGGCTCATATAAAATCCTTAAGAATATTAATTTTAGCTTTTACACAACCCTTCGTACTTCAAAGAACTGTTTGAGATAGTATACCTGACCTACAGTCATGGCAACAAGAACAAGAGCCTCGAACACAGACCACAACACAACACGAGAGTTAGTGTTGTCATTAATGGAGCGATGAATTCTGTCCCGGACTTCCATGTAGTCCTGTTCATGTTTAACACCAGAAAGTGCAGCAGACAGTTCCCTGATCATGTCTTCCATCTTGTTGCCTCCTTCACCTAACAAAGAAAAAGGAAAAAAGAATGTTAATGTGAATGTACCTCAAAGAACCAAATACAGTAAATGCATACACTTCTCACATACACATTATATATTTTCTACATTCATCAAACTATCCTGAAAAATTTGTTAAGTATTGATCTATTTTTCCTTTCGTCAAGAAATTTATCCTGAAAAATGTGTTCATTACTAATGTAATCCCTTCATCCAGTGAAGCAGTAATGGAAGCAAGAGAAACTAAACCCTGGAAGGTATCCAACTCATAAGTTGGACCAGTTTGCAGAATTCTCACTCCCTCCAGATATTTTACACCAGGTGCTGAAAGAAATCGCTGTATACTCTGCAACAGCTAATTAAAATACCCATCACCATTCTACACCATTTACTGAAAATTTTCCCTCTTCCATGACAATCTCCAGCTTCTAAGAGGTAGATCATGTGAGAATTGCAGTACACAATTTTCTTGATCAACTAAGAAACATATTGTTGGCTTGTTATAGTGGGATGTAGAAGACTCATTCTTTGGCAACGAAGAAATGCTGCCACTTGCAATGATACGGTAACAAAAATAAGTCTCCTCATATCTGGGAGGAAACTGCAGTATGTAAAGACTCGATTGAATGGTCAGAATAAGTGGGCATGTGACTGCCTTAACAATAAGACCAGAAGAGGAAGTTTTGCAGAAAGTATAGAACATCCCATCTACAGAATCATCATCACTGCCAGAAGTGGAAATTACTGAAAAGGTAGGAGCAACAACCGCAAAACCTCTATATGAACCAACACTACTGTAGGAGGAAGCAGGCCTTCTGAGATTACTTTTTGCTGTGTCTCTACCCAGGACCGAAGCCTTATTACTGCTACATATGAGTGACAGTGACCAGCCTTTTCACAGCACTGCATTTTCTTAACATGTTAACGAACATCACAGTAAGGGAATAAGATACTAAACTAAAAGGCAGGGTACATGAAAAATCAGCCTTATCAGAATAAAACTGAACATCCAATCAACACATCCATTTAGAAAGACCATCAAACAAAGGGAAGACCATCAAACAGGTAGGGTAACTCACACAGGATACTCGATGACAATCAGAAGAGACATGCAAGGCCTGCAGTGGAAAAGACCCAAAGCAATGGGTAAAAGGAAGGCCCATGGTATTCTTCAGCACAAGCACTCCAATAGGAAACCATCATGAAAGAGATGCTTCAAAGTGAGAAACATCATGAAAGAGATGTTTCCAAGGGAGAACCACTGTCAAGAAAAATCATCAGCAAGCAGTACTGTAAAAAGGGATATGGCCCTTCTGAGGTATATTTTCCTTTCTCCCAATATATACTGTGGAGTAGCAAATTATCAGATGGATCCAACCAGACCCGACAGGATGATTAAATAATCTTTTTCGACAGAAAGATTACACTATTGCATTAGTTCCTGATATATCCTGTACCTTTCAAGTGTTAAGCCAACAATTTGTTGCCCTTATCCCATTGCAGGTCAGTGGCATTACCTGAGCATAGTGATGTCTGTCTCCATCTCTTGAGAACCCAATCTGCAGCTTCCAATTGCTTTGGGCCTTCCCTTTGTACAGCTTTAAACATTGCTGGGTTTTCAGATTGTTGATGAGTATTTGACAAGAATGTTGACTATTCTTTTAATGATGGTTCCTATACTGTAAAGGATAAGAACCATGATTAAAAGAATAGTCAACATTCTAGTCAAATACTCATCAATAATCTGAAAATCAGAAAAGACAATGAGCAAACCCAGCAATGGTTTTTAAAGCTGTATGAAGGGAAGGCCCAAGCAATGGATGCAGCAGATAGTTCTCAAGAGATTGAAACAGACATCACTATGCTCAGGTAATACCACTGATCTGCAATGGGATACAGGCAACAAATTGTTGGCTTAACACTTGAAAGGTACAGGATATATCAGGATTACAATAGTGTAACCTTTCTGACGAAGATTAAATAATCATCCTGTGGGGTCTGGTTGGATCAATCTGATAATTTGCTACTCCACAGTACTGGGAGAAAGGAAAATATACTTCAGAAGGTCCTGTATCAGTATTTTGGTTTTTGGACAATCTCCCTCTAAATACAGAGCAGAAACTTTTCCATGAAGCTTCCCTTTTGAACAGTTTCACCATGTGCAGCAGTATATCTCAAAAGTAAACACGCAATTACCACCTTTGAACAATGCAAGATTTAACACTTTCTCACTGCAACACAAGGAAATTCAGCAGTACTGCATAGCTTTTGTCACTACGTTCCTCTTAAACAAATGGTGAGCAACAGGGGCTTCTACATCTTTATCTCATGAAAGGTCCAAGCTCCCTTTGGGCAACAGACTGCATAATCCAGGAACATTCAGCTGCCACTTAAATCTCTAATCTGTTAATACAAATTCCTTTGGTGCATGATGGTGAGCAGACAGACTTCAAAAGCAGCTATCATCAGCGTGGATCATATGACAATTCAGCAGTCATTCACAACTAACTTTTCTCACTGTATACCACTGAAAGACAGAACAGGAGCTTCACCACCACTTCTACTTAAAAGGGGCCCTCATAATCCTAGAACATATAAAATTCAAGTCAAAATTCAAGTCCCTCTTATCTTTGACGAGTGGTAAACAAAATGTTTTTCACCGCATTGACTTACGAGAAGATCCAAGCCCCAAAATTATAGTTGCTCTTATCTTTGTCACTGTATATTCTTTAATGAGAGGTGATTAACAATGTGCAAGCCCAAAATTCAAGTCACTCATATCTGTCACTATCTTTTTTGGTGAGAGATGGTAAACCGAACGCTCTTCAGCACACTGACTTGGGAGAAGATCCAAGCCAAAATTTCAAGTCCCTCTTAGCTCTGTCACTGTATCTTCACTCTTTACTCTGTCACTGTATCTTCTTTGATAAGAAATGATACACAAAAACATTCTTCAGCATACTGACTTAAGAAAAGGTCCAAGCCCAAGCAATAAGTTGTCATCATCCTGGAATGTATTAAAAAACTGAAGTAAATTGAAGCTGGCTTTGTGTGTCACCTTTGATGATAGAGAGCAAAAGAAACTTCAACTCCTTAAATACAGGAGATGAGCAATGAAAACTTCTACTTCTTAAATACAGGCAATTTAGCAGTCACTCTGTATCTTCTTTGGTGCAAGATGGTAAGGATTAGTAACTGGGACTTCAACATCTGGAGCATGTTGAAAATTCAGCAGTCAGTAAAGGCTATCATCGCCACAATGGAACAAATTGAAAATTAGCAGTCATTTGCAGCTCTCAATACTGTTGACCTTCTTCGGTGCAGACAAAGTTCCTTATAATCTGAAGCTTAGAATATAGAAAATTTCTGCAGTTTCTCGAAGTCATCATTATGTATTGGATACATGACTGAGCAACAAGGTCTAGTCCAAGCTCCCTAATTTAGCCACAAGTCTCCATCTGGAACAAAGTAGAATTTGGCAGGCACTAATATGTGCCTGTATACTTTAATGCAAAATGGTGAGCAACAAAGACAGCAACATCTTGACTTGCAGAAGGGTCCTACCTCCCTTAAAAAAAGCCTACTTCATCCTAGATTGAGTGGACAAATCCTAATCCTTCTCCTTCCTGGAACAACTGTAACATCAACAGTCACTGCACATCTGTGACACAAAATGATGAACATTCAAAAAGACTACTTCATCCTATATAGAGTGGGCAAATGGAAAATCATTCTTCCTGAAACCACTGTAACATCAGCAGTCACTGCACACCTGTGACACAAAATGATGAGCAACAGTCTATTGATATCTTGTCTTCAGCAAGGACCCAAGCTCCCTCTAAATATCAAGCTGCCATTATTATGAAACTCCTGCATATTCAGCAGTCACTCATAGCTCTTGTCAGCAAGATGGTAAGTAACAAAAACTCCGACTGATTCAACTTTCAAGAGAGGGTTTACACTCCCTTCTAGCACCAACCAATCATCACCCTCAACCTGTTGCATTAAACAAGCAGTTACTTCCTTCAACCATGTGTTGGGGTTGCACAGTCTAAAATTAAAAGTGAAACAGTTCATAAATGCAATAATTTGACTTAGTAACTTGGAAGTACACTCACACAAGCTGTACTGTACCAGAAAAATTACAAATCTTATGTAATAAATGGAAAATCATTATTGTACTACTTGGAAAGACAAAGTTATAATAGTTTTACACCTGACCTATTAGCATTATTCATTCATTTATAAGGCACAAAAACTTTTTGCAAATGCACATCACAAATTCTTAAAAACCTATTCCAAGGCATTGATTCAAGTAATTTTAACATACACCCCTTAGTAACAGACAAAACACTGAAAATTCAATTTATCCTTCCCAATGAGTCAAACATGGAAAATGTGAATGAACAACTATCTACTGCATCTGTGATGTAAGAGGAAAGCATTACATCAAACTGACAAAATGGTTCCAAAACGCAAATTCCACACTAAATTATTTCACAAGAATTAGGCAGATGCAGAAAATTAAAGCTCTAAATGACCTCTTATGTTAATGATTAATGACAAATACAAAAAATCCTCTGATCTGGGACATTAACATGACACTTCAAAATGCCATGCCAAAAACCTGTTAAAAGCAAGGGAATTGGTATCAATTACCACTGAAATAAGGACCATGGGAACACAGAGGCATTATATGATGGCAATAATAATACTGGATTAAAAAAATAAAACATGGAATGAATATAGGAATAATGATGTCTTTCGTTACACACAAAAACATTCAGAAACACTGGACATTAATTGCAAGCATCAATGTTTCACAAAAAGAGCCCAAAATCTACCAGAGATGTGATCCTGTTAAAAAAGAAGGGAGGGAGGAAAACAAAACCTGCTGGAATTTATTATTATATCTGAAAACCTGTCCTCTAAAAGCAAGGACTGGAATCAAAGGTTATAAACACAAGAGTTTAACTCTAAAAGAAGATTGAACAACAAACCTGGGATGTAATATGGTCGTGGCGACAACCCTGTTTTACAAAGAGATATATGATATTATCACTATTATTTATCCTGAAAATAAGCACTCCTATTACAACATTATTATTTATTCTAAAAATAACCACTCAATACAACAAATTACATTAGTATTTATACTACTGTACCAACAATTATAAAACCTTACTTTTGCCTATACAATTTCAAAGTCTGAAAGTTTTAAAATTATTCTTTAAAACCAATTTTATAACATACACTTCACAGTTTTAATCTCCACAGCTTGTCTTAAGCCAAAGCCTAAGTACTGCCCCACACTAAGAACATGCTGGAATGTTCATCAAGCACTAAAGGATTCAAAATATACAGGCATTCGCATGGAAATAAGACTTGATTGCTCCCAAAGCAAAGAAAAATGTTATCCAAGATGGTTATAATGTTTAATTAAGAACTCTTCAATTATAATGTGTGTAAGGGGTATAAAAATTATTTCCTAGTATAGCACATGTTAGCACTTGTTAGGAAGGGAGACAACATGAAGATACTATTACAAGGAGAATCAAAACAACCCAAATAGTCAAACATAAAATGTATTACGTTAAGGGATAAAATATAATTTGCAAAGGGACGATTAAAATCAAATCCGTAGTATTTCTTACAAATGGAGAAATATTTATCTACTTGTTAATAATGGAAGTAAAAATCAATCTTAAGTATTTGTTACTTTGGGAAATATAAATGTTAGTTGAATTAAAAGACCAATGATTGGTTAAGATTGATCTCATCACTCATCAAATACCAGGATACAGGAACTTTCAATACCAAGTCTACATGTTATGGTGAATCATGAAAGTGCAATTACAACCATTGTTACCTGGCTGGTATGGCAGTGGTGGTGGTGATGACATTCCTAAGACAGAAAAATTACTGGTAAAAGAAAAATTAACCCACATTCTTACATAATTGCAAAAATTCTGTATAACTGAAAAGAAAATCGCTTAACTTTACTACCCTTATTCCTTCATATTCTTTAAATCTTCAGTACAAGCAGCAATTTCAAATCAAAAGAGCTTGGGAAAAGTTACTATATTCAAAAACTCAACAGCTAAAATAAACTGAAAATTGTGCAAATCTACAGGAGTACAGGTAGATCCTTCTTATAATAAGTTAATTTTTAAATTTCTAAATACTTCTAAATTAACATAAATCTTGTTCTACATTGAATACCAGAACCAATGAAGGTGTACATCATTAATTTTAAGAGATGTAAACTAATTTCAACAAAACTAAATGACTAATAAAAAAAAAAATTTATTTCACAGATTTTTCATTTATCTTCAAACCACACACTCAATAACATGCAGTTAAGGATCTCTAGCATATGACCACTATCCTACCTTTGTTGAAAACCAGCATTACAAAACAGGTTATGGTTTTAAGTTTGAGTGTTAAAGGAAGTGGCTAATGTTCTCATTTGTGGCAGATTTGAATAAGCACTAAATTAACATACCTTAGGGTTATAAAATTTAACTTAGCACACTAATGTTATCAACTTTGCAAAATAAATAACAACTACAGTGTGTGTGACAAGATCATTTCTGTCTAAGGGAGAATCATCCACTTTAAAAGCATTTTACTTTTCAAGACATTACAACAGGCTCTGCTGTAAAATTAGCATAGCAAATGACCTACTATAACATTTACATTTTGCTTAGGCAACATTCCATAGCAAAATGCTTCTAAACAAACAAAAGTAGCTCAGGAAAAACACAAAAATTCTAAACAATGTCAACATCCAAGGACTTTTGCCCCTTCCAACAATAAAATAAAAATTAAAATGATAAAATATTTGCATTCAACAACAAAGTTACATGAATATCAATAGCTACAGACAACCATACACAGGAGGGGAAAAAAAGTGGGTAGATGCTTTGAAAATTTTAAAATCAACTCTCAATACCACTAAACATTGGTTAGTTTCAAATAAGCAAATACGAAAAATAATTCTATTAATGAAGGCAAAATGTTTCCCAAATTCAGAAGCCCAAGAATTCACAACACACCTGCCTGATAAGGGAACTCTGTAGACATTCCTATAAAACAAAGAAAGAAAATATTCTTATGCACACAGTATTTACAATCTGCCAATAAAACAATCACTCCTACCCATCTCTACAAAAAATTCTAAAGAACAACTACAAAATTAAATGAAGCACAGCAAATAACAGAATACTACTTTTACATATGAGCAGGAAAAGAAAGTTTAGCAAAGGACAAGCCACATTTACCCTTTATACAATTAAACAATGTCCACTTTTAACATCTTAAAACCACCATTTATGTACAAATACCATCAATGCTGCAGACATATGAAGTAACCAAATTTCATTAGAAAAAATTTCAGAAGCAATATTTTATTAATATCCTCTCAAAACCAGGCCACACACACACGCATTGCACCCCAGAACCAAAAAAATTTTAAAAAACAACAAAACATGTTTTCTTGGATCTAACTTATGTTTAGGAACAAAACGGGGCACACACATGCACAGAACCAAAAATTTAAAAACATGTCTTGATCTACTTATGTTAGAGCACACTCAATGCAATGCCTGGATTACTCTCCATAAAAACTATAACAATTTAAAACTGAAGGTTGCACACCATGCAAACTTACTAAACAATTTAAAACTGAAGGTTGCACACCATGCAAACTTACTAATAACAGTAATTTTTAAAAAAATTCAACACCTAACCACCAATATTCCTCTAGACCATTTCACGATGCACAGGCGACACGGCAGAAAGTACATTAAACGAACAATACAACTCTGACCACGGACATCATGTTCAACGTGCATGGGGGCCATGCAAAGGTACTGTAATGTACATGGTAGTACTCCAAGTTCAACCAAACTACATAGAAGTATATCTAGATTTCTGTAGGTCTTCATATATCATACAGTGCAGTAGTTGACAGACACTGGTTTCCCATCTTGGAAACTTTGTTCTTAAATATATGAACAGAATGGGAGCTATTTTAAGAGTGAAGCTGGACAGTTAACTAGAAGAGAACAGAGCAAACAAATGAAAAGCAGAAAATGTCCCTGGAAGCCAAAAGGTCAACACAAGGGGCAAGGAGTACCAACAACAATGTCTTTGAATTGAAGTGGAATAAGACCTAAAAGAACACACAAAGTACAAGACAGGACAGACATGCAGATAGAGGCAGAAAGGATCCTGCAACAAACCTTAGTACTACTATGTTGTATGTACTCCACGTGAAAAGGTGCATCTTGAACTTAAAAAACATTTGATGCAAAAGAATGGTGACTTACAACACACCATGACTTAGTAACAATGTAAAACATATGTGATGCATGATACAACATATTAATCACAGCTCACTTCTATAAAAGGCCATTCAAAAAATAAAACCAAGAACTTTTAAAACGAATCATAAAACATAAAACCCTTCTAAAATGTCAACTCCAGAAAACTGCAAGACACTGTCCAACCTGTTTTGAAAGGGGATTCAGACGTCACTGCTAGAAACGGAGGAAAACAAATTAAAATCTACAAAACATAAAGAATGCTAAAAAAATTCTATTTATACTATTTAATATACAAAAGAAAACTGGGTCCTGTATACTCAAAATGTTAAGACACTAATGCATGTATGGAACAATGACAGCTTACTTAGCACTGCAAAATCCATATAAGCATTTACCTCATTAAAACAACTTAAGAATTGTTAAATTTGAGGATATCATGAATTAGATGAATCAGCTACAGCTATATAGTATTTACTGTACTGTTCAATACAACAAAAGTTTAACTAGGCCAGTTATAAATAATGTTTCAGAATTCCACAAGTTACATCTAAAATTTCAATTTCACTTATTTAAATGTTATCATGGGTATATTTAATAGCATCCATGCAAAAGGTTACCATAATAACGTGGCAAAACAATTATTATTCCATGCTTTTTGAAACAATAACCACATGGAATTAACTGACAACAACAGAAAAATCTTGGTAATTACATTACAAAAACAAAACAAAAAAGCAACCAAAGTCAAACGAGGACTCTAAACACCACATGTATATTAATCAGTTTAAAATAATAAACAGTATTATACTGTTTGCAGATAATCCAATGCAATTCAAGAAAAAAATTAAAAGCTATAAATTCTTAATCTACACATCATAACATTATTCTGCTTGCTCCTATTCTATTTATACTTGACAAGAAGTTCATAATGAAAATGGTATCATTCACATACTTGTGAGATGGCTTAACACTAAAAGGGTATCACACTTTACATAAAATTAAGTATGCCAAGCATACTTATTATCGATCTGAATTATTGACGCCTTTCAAAATTAAACAATGTCAACAAAACTATCTAAACCTGAAAGAAATTAAACAGATTCACAAGGTAAATAGAGAACACATCAGATTAACAAATACGTATACATTTTGAAACTGTATGGAGCTCCTCTTTCACTCTCAACAAAAAGCTGCAGCACCATAAAAGAAAACTATTTCAAATATTTTTTTAAATTTTACAGTACCTAAATGGGCAACGAAACTTGTTACCTGGTCCTGAATGGCAGATATCAAGCAAAAGCAAAAGTTAAAAGTGGGGATGATAAAAAGCATATGAAAATGCAACCAATGAACACATTACACAATGTTCACATGAAAACAAATCACCACACCACAAACTGCAGCAGGTCAACAGAGAGGATGAGTTGAAACCAAAATTCATGTAAAATTCATATACAGTGGCCCCCCCATATTCGTGGGGGATGCGTACCAGAACCCCCCCCTGAATAATAAAAACCCGCGAATAGTTGGAACCCCAATAAAAACGCTAAAAACACCCTATTTTGTTCGTTAAAATTCAAGAAAAACCCACTAAAAAATTTCATACTTGGTTTTTTCAATAGTTTTATCACAAAAAGTGCATTTTATGATGAAATTGATAAAAAAAACCAAGAATTTGTGGATAATTCTCAGAAAAATGCTGCGAATGTGCAAATTTTCCGCGAATAATGCGGGGAAACTTTCCCGAGAGAAATCCGTGAATGTGCGAGTCCGCGAATCCAAAGAACGAGAATACAGGGGGTCCACTGTATATGCAACTTGCAATTGCCAGGGGGAAAGGGAAAAAAAAAATGCCACTACCCATGAACAGACCTGGCTGGAAATATGGGTCCATTCCGTAACCTGATGTAGCAAAAATTGCATATTAACACATCACAGCAACTGATATCCTGTAAAACTTTAACTCACATAAAATAATGACATTGCCATACAATTCCTCTTATTACATATAGAAAAAAAACATCATAAACAGTCCTCACCTTCTTCCCCAGTGCCTCCAGCACTAGCAGACTTGGTATCTGGCTCCCCAACATCCATAGAGAACATGACAATTTTGGGGGTCATTGTTGACATCTTGTTTGAGAAGCAATAGGTATAGACCCCATCCATGCTTGCTGGGAAGGTGTAACGACCGTTGCTCTCCCTCTCTCCTTCATGGACGATATTGCCATCTGGGCTCATAATCTTTATATCTATATCAAGGAATCCACCTTCAGCTACTTCAAAAGCCAATCCTGAAGAAAAATATCCCATATTATTCAATTATATATAAGAAATACCTAGATGTTTACAAAGGCAAAATGAAAATCAATAAAACTTTCAATAGTCAATTTTTTTCCCAGATATGTAACACTACAGCTGCCAATTTAGTATGAAGCAACAGCTTTTCATTAAAGATTAATCATGAAGCAGACGACAGACTCCCATTCAGGCTTGCCTAACCTTAAGTTAGCTTGCAACACTTAGCAAATTACAAGGCTTGCGCAGAAGACTAGTGTTAAATTACCGAAAGGAGGAAAGGCACTTTGTGGGATTTGTGTTCAAGTAACTTATAACGTGTTTGGACAATAAGGATATTTTCCTATAACATACCAAATGCAATCAGTCTAAAATACCATTAAGGAGTTTTAAATTACAGCACTAGTAATCTACAGTGAGAGAGAGAGAGAGAGAGAGAGAGAGAGAGAGAGAGAGAGAGAGAGAGAGCGAGAGAGGAGAGGAGGAGGAGGGGGGGGGAAGGAAGGGAGAGAGAGAGAGAGAAGAGGAGAGAGAGAGAGACGAGAGAGAGAGAGAGAGAGAGAGAGAGAGAGAGAGAGAGAGAGAGAGAGAAATTTTAAATTAGGCAATAGTATTAACTTCAATCATGAAATCCTGGTTAGAGTTCCACATACAACTGACTTTGATATAAGTACTGTACGTACTGAATTAGAACAGTTTTCTTACAAACCTATCTTAAAACAGCCTTTATAACAAGAGTTAGACAAAAATCAATATGCATAGTACATTACGGTAGTTACACTCTTACTAGTACTGAATCAGCAAACAAATGCACATATGCACACATGCATATGGTAATTATGCTTGTAGCCTATACAATTTGCTTTTATTACAGTATTTGACAGCTTTTGTGACTATTCCCACATACTAATATATTATAATCTCCATTATCAAGCTTGGAAGTCACTACAAATGTTAAATAATAGCTAGGCATAGGGCTAGATAGATGAAGGTCAGATAAATTCTCTTACCAACTCTTAACATTTAAAAACTGAAAGATATTTATACATAACATATATCCACCTCTCATTTGATAACATTGTTTAACATCTCTCACTTACAACATAAACCTTACTAAAACATAACATTAAATAAGATATGAAGGCAAATGTTATAAGTAAAGAACAAGATAATGTAAAAAAGAAGAAATTGTTATGACTGCCTAACGAGTTCAAAAATGTTGCAACGTAAACAGATGGCCAGAAATAATGGAAAGAGAAAGGAGCATCTTGTACAAATCGTGTATAAATCATGTATTAAAGCCCCAACCCAACCCCCAATTTGACATCAGCGAGGGCTCGGTATCAAATTATCCTAAAACTTTGCGCCAAAAGCTCATTCATAACACTGCGTATTGTCAACAGCATCCAAAAGAACAGTAGTAGTAGTAGTAGTATAGATGAGGTTTGCCTTTGAAACGGCTAACACTGTTGGTTTGTTTATCCTTCATATGAACTGGTTTTGGTAGATTTAGTTAGCAACTCCATGTTGGGTATTTCTTTGTAAATTACAGTTTCCTATAGTATTTGGGTTGCTTATTAAAAATTTGCCATTATTTTTGGGGGGTCAACTGTAATTAACCCCCAAGGCCTAGTACTAAACATAGCGGAATACATTTGACACCCCAATCCCTTGTAGCTCTGTCATATTTGCATTAACGTTCCTTGCAATCTGTGTGGAGTTAGTGCCTAAAATTACCATTGTTTTTTTCTTAAGTCAGTTTTTTTTTTCTAAAGTCATATAGGGTAAATGATCGAATAGCCACCTGGCAACCACCTGGACCGTAGTGCGACCACCTTCCCAAAAAATAACTTAACACTAGCTGTAACCCAGGATAGACATCAGTCACGAGCCAGTCCAACACCTCGAGACCTCTACTTTCCTCTAAAAGTGTTTTCTACCAAGTCACAAATTAAGGACAATTTCTGAGTAAACAGAGGTTAATGAAAGTCTAGCCTTGAGCAGTGCAAACTTACCTCCAAGACGCTTTCGAAATTTTTACTTAAAACACATTAAATATAGAAGATCGACACCATCTCGACGTTTGCTGTGTCATTTGTGTAAACAAACTTCCCATTTCCTGTGCTAAATCTGCAAACCATTTGTACCCATAGACTCTGGTACACTTTCTTTACAATCTTAAACAATGATGCAGGTCAAAGTTGCGGCCAAGGAAACCTGGCAATTTTTTGGGAAGAGGAGTCAGCTAGATAATTATTCACATACTTAGTTAAACACCAGAATAAGGTTATGAATTGCATAAATTTATTACATATTCATGATAATTTTGAAAATATTTGTTGTTGTAAAAGTAACCAAATTCCTGACAAATTTCAACGGTTTTGATGTGAACATAAGCCACAATGTGTTGTTTGTGCTTTCCTATTTTTTTGTAATCAACCAATTGGTGTGTGTTTACCCTCCAAACTTTGGATAAGACTTACACAAAACTGAGGAACTAAGTGAATTTAGCTTATCTATTTGTAATAAATATACATAAATATTAGAGCAACTCTATCATTATCGCATTACTATGACAGCTAGAATTCATGGAAAGAGTTTGTAAAGGCATCTGCGTATGTGTCAAGTTCCACTAAATTGGCAACAATGATTTGTCTTTCCTAGCACACACAAACATTAAAGGTTACACTAATTTCAACTATACGTAGAATTATTAAAACTTTTAAAGAAAGTCAAAATAGTAATATAGACTTAAATCAATGAAAAGTGCTATAAAAAAATATAAAAAAATTTTCATAAACAATTCATTAATCCAACGTCTGCTAATCAGTGCTTTTGGCAGCCAGATATACCATAAGACTGAAAAATTTTTCCTGCCACGGCTTTGCTGTGAAAAAACTCTGATACTTAAAGTGGAATTTGGAGTGAATTAAGAACAAAATGTGTATAATCACAATCAAATAAGCACTAAAGTTTCAGCTGTGATGGCAGTAAGGATAAAACCACAGATGACAAGGTAAAAATGCATTTCAGTTCAAAACATGACCTCAGGAATTATACTTTTCATACTTTTACTAGTAGTTTGTATAGGCAACAAAATTTTGCTTTATTGTGCTGATTGCAACTATAATCTTGAGTAATATCAATAAATGTTACATAATATATACACAAATATTGTTCAAATGAGCACTGGGAAGGCTGGGAAGGACATGGCGACTATTCAGCGTGGAATAGGACGCGATCCGACTAGACGCCACATTGGATTAAAAAACTGCTTTGAACCCATATTTTATGAAGACTTCACATGCTTATTTTATAGTTCGTATGGCACTTTCACATACCTCATTTTGTTGACAAAACTTCAATCTTTTGAATGGTATGCTTTAAGATTTAATTGTTTTAGCTATTGTTTCACCAGTTAAATATAGTGTAAAAAGTACTTATGTTCAAGCCAACTGGTCGCACTTTGGTCATTTACCCTAGAGTAATAATACCACAACAAGATGCTACAACATTCTCCGGTGATTCACCCCACCCTTAACCCTGCTTTCCCATCTGTCCACCTGACTGAAGGATAGGATTCTGGGCGTTTTACCAAACCAAAACCCTGCATGCCCAACGGATTCCCCTTACTGTAGGATAGAGTTCGAAGGTGTATTACAAGTTAGCTAATTACAGCCGACCGACAATAATAATGATAAAGTCGATAAACAAAAATAATGTTAAATTCTCAATTATCAATTATAGGCTAATACTGTAGAATAGGTTAAGCTAATAGGAACCTAGACTGCAGTTCCCAACCTGAGGTAGCTTAGAGCAGCCTACTGCAAATTTGGGCACCGCCGTTAGGCTACATCACCTACCCTAGCCTGCATGCCGTAAACCTACCGAAGGAGCACTAACTTAAATTACGCTAACCCACCAACCCGACATAGAAATGCTAACGATAAATAGCGCCCATGAACAAAACAAAATGGTTTCTAGTTGAAACAACAACGACAGCTGTCAAGACACGAGAGAAGCAACATCGCCGCTTCTTGGGAGCTGCCATTACGACGGCATCAGAAAACTTGTTCCAATTCCAAATTTCTTACCCAGCTTGGTCCCTGTCGTGGCTTTTTCAAAGAAGCATTCTTCCGCGTGGGCATCGACAGTGACGAAGTACCCGTGGATGAAGGAGAAGCACGAGAGTAGGGCAAAAACCACGAAAATTCCTTTGGCCGACATGGTATGTTTACGTCTATCGTTCGACAGGTGAGAGTTGGCGAGTGGGACTTGTCACTACGACTACTATTGGTATTTTCCTATTTTTCTAAATATATTTGGTTGTCTGTGTTAATTATTTTACGTTTCAATTAGATTTGGACTTATTTTATAGTTTTTAAATATATTTTTATTCTTTTTCGTTAACCGCTTAATCTTTTCTTGTGCAAGAAAGTATACGCCGAAATAACTTTCGAATAAATACTCCCTGCTGCTTTTGACACGTCGTCTGCATTTCATAGATATCTGATCTAAATAGATTGCTTTCAGTATCTAATAATGTCAGCCAATTATTTCTAAAAATACACACAAAATACTTACAGATAAATGAATGTGCGCTTCATAATTTAATAATTTACAATGTACAAAGGTTTCTATATCAAATATTTTAGTAGAGTAATCGCACCACCACATTAGCTATGGCAGAAGATTTTAAGTTTCCTTTTGCTTATGTTTATTTCTCCGACTTTTTACAGTATATTTCATTTAACAGTTTCTCTTACATTTTCAATTTTTATGATTTCAGCTGAAATTCGAGTTCCTCGACAGAGTAATTATTGACACTCATATTATATAATTGTTATCACGGTTCCTTTTCCCGAATATATAATATTATATATAATTATATATATATATATATATATATATATATATATATATATATATATATATATATATATATATATAAATAACTTGATCACGAAGTATATAAAACGTGATGCTATGTGTAAATAAAGGTTTTTTTGCCACGAAGGAATAAATGAAAAAGCGAGTTAGCCGAGTACTTTTGGTCCTATTCGGACCCTTTACTGAGGCATACTGCCTCAGTAAAGGGTCCGAATAGGACCGAAAGTACTCGGCTAACTCGCTTTTTCATTTTTTCCTTCGTGGCAAAAAAAACTTTATATATATATATATATACATATATCTAACAACGGGAGCACCGCCCCGTTGTTCACATAGGTAACGTTAACCAAGAGCGGAAGGCTTACAGGTAACACCTTGTCTGGTAACACATTCTCCTCTCTCTCTTTCTCTCCCTCAGACCCTGACAATAGCCTCTCTCTCTCTCTCTCTCTCTCTCTCTCTCTCTCTCACAACCTCCACTCCAATATCTAAAGTCACCAAATCAGAGTCGGAACTACAAAAATAGACATTTATTCAAAGAAAAGTACTAATTGAATAATTTAGGTTCTCACAGGATAATTAATAGAATGATAACTCATAGTTCAATTAACTCAGATATCCCCCGGTATTTTAATAGTCTTAATCAGTAATAGTTAAACACCAATTATATCCTCTCCAAAATATAATAGTTCCCTCCACACAGGACACTTAGTCCCCTCCACTAGATCCGCCCATTGCAGTTTGGAATATCGCACACTGAAACAAATATAACTTTCGCAGAGCAATCCCGGCATTCTCCCTTTTCTCCCAACTGTCTCCCTCGTTCTGCCTAATACATGCCATTAAGAACGGACATAGCTCGTACACGTACACATGAATTCACACTCTTCGGTAACTGGTTGCAGCCAGTTTTCAAAGGCACCTTGGACAAGCTCTCAAGGCACTGATACGCTTAGGTAAGGAACTTTAACATCACACCACCCAAAAAAGAGTCATCAGCATTCTTAAGCTGTTGCCCGAACTCTCAGTCTCCAGGGAAGTTAAAAATGATAAATCTGTACATTCCCCCTTACTAGTTACAGATTAGCTCGGCCACCATCCTGGCTAGCCCCTGCCTAGCCACAGGCCACATAAAACAGCTCAATATAAAAAAAAAAACACATTGGCTGGCTCAAAACACAAAATATAGTAACAACTGCATGTCTCTGACAGCACAAAGTAATGTCTATCACGCTTCATCTCCAAAAACCCACACTAGGGCTATAATAACAATTGGGTGTAGAAACTTTTCTCTCCATCTTGAACTTTCTCACACACTCCCTCTTTGTCTGCAAATGCCTGCACAGACTCATGAAAAATACGCTGTAGGAAGGCAAGACGTTTCCCTGCGGAAGACATCCAACGGCTTCTGTAGACCCAAAAGCCCTGTAGAGCTCTGTAGACTTGTAGAAACTTCTCGTATGTAGGCAAATGACAGCAACATCTCTGCAACGGCTGGTGGGCGTCTTGGTAACGTCGGGGAATGGCGATTATGGTGTGTTTAAGTATGTCAGTCAAGTCATCGGTCAATCAAAAATGAACTAACCCCAGACATACTTCTATCAAATAATGACTTCAAAAATTCCCAAAAGTACTAACTGAACGTCTCCCAATTAACTCCATTTAGTATGACCACTGAACTAATTTCTAAGTTCAACTCGAGAAGGAACTCCAAGGATTGCCAAATCATAAGTCATTATCACAACCCCGCAAAGAAAACATTCAGTTCTCTAACTTAATTCTCCAATAATAATAATAAAAAAAAATCACCAAATCCACACACCAGCACACACACCTCTCCCAAAATTCACAGTAACTACACGGACTTCTGTCATCACGTTCCAAACTCAAATTCTCACAAGAAAAGAAAAAAGAAAAAAGTAATGAGCCCGAGCAAAAAAAAATCACATAATAAGCCCAGACACAAAATTATCACTGAAAAAATGTTCTCTCAAACTCTGATATTTCAACAACCCACAAAATCAGTAAAAACTCTCCAATGTCTAACAGCAAAAACCCTTTACTGCTTGCATAATTAATATCAAAACGCCCATTACACAATTCACAAAGCCCAACAAATTGCTTCTCCCGTCCAAAAAGAAATGCTATTTAAAACTTAAACCCCAATTACATTTCTCATAGTAAAAGAAAAAAAGAAAAAAATAATAATAACAGCAATAATAACACGTGAATTCTCCCCATCACACAATGTATATATATACATAACCCCGCGTTTTCCCCATAATTTCCACATGTATAGTTACGGAATTTTGCCATCGCAACTTTTCCATCTATCGGACACGGCCAGAAAGCAACCCCTTACAAGTGCATTTTCATGAAATGCTACGGTCAACATTTCCAGATATTGTAAAAACTCTGAGCAATCACCACTAGAGGAAAAGAGTCATCAACCGGACTCATCACAGCATTGTCAGCAAAAATCCACCTGCGGACACGTGTGCTCGAACTGCAGCATAAAAATGTCTGTACTCTGTTTTTTTTCCATCTGTCCATCCGCCTGTGGTGTTTGCACATGGTAACACTCCGTCCCGGGCTTTAAATAATATCCTATTTCGAATATAAACAGTGTAATTCGCATACAGTAAATTATTAAAACACTTTTCAGTTGCAAATGTACTCCCAGATTTCCTTTTATTTACCTAAAACTTACACATAGCGTAACAATTTAAAGCCCGGGATGCAGTGTTACCATGCGAAAACACCACAGGCGGATGGACAGATGGAAAAAACAGAGTATAGTCAGGCTCACAACTTCAGAAACTCTTGATTCTCAAAAAAAGGTTCTATACTGACATTATATCAGCACATTTCACAAAATTATCTCCAGGATATGACTAAGGTGCTCAAAAATTGTCTCAAAGACATAACTCTCACATGATACTGCCCAATTATATAAAAAATTATCACCTATTCGGGATAAAAACTACGGTAAACGCACAATTCAGCAATTATATGCCTCCAAAATAACTCACTGGTGAACATAAAAAATCACATCTCCATAGGACCACAATGCAGTAATGCCACTCGCCTCCAATTAGTCACAAAACTAAAAAGAACCACAGAACTCCTCTCTTGGCTCGTAAAAACTCCAGGAATTCAACTCAAAAAAAAATCATAACCACAAAAAAAAGTCTCCCCCAAAGATTAGTGCCATCCACATATATATAAATCACCATATTAATAATAACACCGCTCCAGTGACAAAAATATTTCCTCCATTTAATTAATAAACACACCACACCATATTCCCTCTTATTTCACCGATAACTCCATGTGGAATAAAACAAGCCTCCAAAAAATATTAAATCTCCAAGCAGGATAATCAAAAATGAAACTCCACCTCCAAAAAAATGCACTTAAAGCATCTAGCTGACACACTAAAAAAAATATTGCCCCATGTCTCCTCAAAAAGGTGTCTCCATTTGCAACAAAAAATGGCTGCAAAAATAATTGAACTAAAAATAGCTCTCACCACCATAGGCCTAAACTGTGGAATATCTCCAAAAAAATAAATATCAAATGGCCTTAAATATTATACCTCCAAAATTATATCTCCAATTCTCCAGGAAAATAACTCAATGTTATAGTCAAAAACTATAAACTCTCTGTTTAGCATAACTGCTGAGAAAGGCAAAGAACTCTGCAAATAAAATTGGCCAGGAAATTCTAGAAAAAATCACCAGTGTGCCACAACTCATTATAACAGAACTCCAAATATAAAGTATCTAAGCAAAGACTTCTCCATATGCACTACTGCATAGGCCACTAGAAACTTAGCCAAGTTTCCTATCTCTGGCAAAGTTGTCACAAATACAACAAATGTATTGTGCAAGAAACCCATAACTTCTGGAACACAAATATCCAGAAAAAAAATGCAGTGCCATTTCGTATGCATTAAAAAAAATGCAAAAATTCTCCCATAAATCTCTCTGCAGCATCAAACAGCTGAAATTACAAACACATTCCCGAACAATGACTCTAAGTCACGAACTGAGACATTAAAAAAAATTCACATAAACTACTCGGAGAGAAAAATAAATTCAAATTCACCCATGATTAAAAAAAAAACTTGCGTCAGCTATGGCTAACTTCTAAAAAAGGAAAAAAGAAAAATCAACGGCACTGTTAACTATCCCTGTGACTCACGTAGATGTCAAGCAATTTTCTGCTGAACTCATAAAAAAAAGAAAAACAAAAAATGTGTCATTAGTTCCTCCCATATCCACAAAAAAAAACTTCACCACCCTTGATAGCATTACAACACTAATGTTAGTATATAAAAAAATCACCAGTATTAGTATAAAAAACATCATCAATGTTAATGCTTGCCCATTCACCAAAAATTCGCACAAAATTCAGAAGGTTCACAAAAATTCAGCACAATTCACACATTCAGCAGATTCATCACCCATGAACCACTGACACATTCTCCAAAGGCACAGAAACTCCGTAAATAATTAACCACAACACTTCTCCCATAATTAATTGTAATAATTCTCCATAATATAATCATCTGTAACAATTATAAAATAATCTCCCATGAAATATCTCAAATCTCCTGTGAAATATGTCTCAAGTAAGGGCATATATATTGCCATTCCCCAGTATTTATCACATTGCCACACCAAAATCAACACCATTTCCCCAGTATACACCACCATTGCCACACCAAAAAACAACACCACTCACCACTAGGAATATACAACCCCATTACCACTCCCGGGTATCATCATCATTCAGCACCATTTTTAAAGTAACCTCCCCAACACCAAGCAAATCTCCATTTAAAAAAATAATAATCCCTGTGTCCCCATTATAATTAAACCCTCCAATATTGCGTAAAAACATTCTCCAAAGCATAAGGAAAACTTACACCAAATATATATGCACTTCATTTCCTTTTCTCTTCACTCAAGAGAAAGAAAAAAATCTTTCTGAAAAAAAACCCTATGGGCATGTCACATCATCTCCCCAGTGGATATCAGCTGATGTCCTGGCATTGAAAATTCCTTATCCAAGGCCAGACTCGTCCCCATTGCCCCGACACAAAGAAAAAAAGAAGAAATTCACCCCCACTATAAAAAAAAAAAGAGCTTCACCCTCACGGTCAAGCAATTCCCCCAGAGGCAGACCACTACTCGCCCTCCCCTTGCAATACCCCTCGGTCGCCCCAGCAGAAATTGCGCTGAGCGCGTAAGAACAAGTGGGCGCTCTCTGTCTCCAAGAGGCAAAACCTGCATGTGTGAAAACCATTCATACACACACGAAGGTATTAAAACAAAGACGAACGTGTCTCCTCTAATATGTGCCAATAAAGAAACACATCACTTTCTACTCCTATGGGGAAAAAATGTGGTATTCCAAACCAATCCCATAACTCACAAAATGATTAAAAAAAAACCCAGCCTCAAAAAAAGAACACACCGTAACACTTACCCCTTCACAATGAAAGAAAACCCGGAATCTGTGCAATTACAAACACACTAATACACACACCATTTGAAAGACTCCGCATTACGGGCGAGAAAACACTTAGCAGCACGCGCTCAAAAGATCTCAGTTCTAACTGACTGACTGCCCAACTCCCTTAAGGCATCACGCCCTGGGCAAAATGCTGAGCCTAGTTCAATTCTTCCCTTCCCATTACCACAGTCAACGGACGGATATTTCTCATTCCCTCTCACCTAGTAACCGAAATCTAACAATTTTCCACAACCAGACATTCTGAAAACAGCATTTTATAGCTGATACCAATCTCACAAAAGGCTTTTTCGTTCGACCACCGCTTGCCACCAGTCTAACCAACGGGAGCACCGCCCCGTTGTTCACATAGGTAACGTTAGCCAAGAGCAGAAGGCTTACTGGTAACACCTTGTCTGGTAACACATTCTCCTCTCTCTCTCCCTCAGACCCTGACAATAGCCTCTCTCTCTCTCGCAACCTCCACTCCATTATCTAAGGTCACCAAATCAGTCTCGGAACTACAAAAATAGACATTTATTCAAAGAAAAGTACTAACTGAATAATTCAGGTTCTCACAGGATAATTAATAGAATGATAACCCATAGTTCAATTAACTCAGATAACGCCCGGTATTTTAATAGTCTTAATCAGTAATAGTCAAACACCAATTATATCCTCTCCAAAATATTATAGTTCCCTCCACACAGGACACTTAGTCCCCTCCACTAGATCTGCCCATTGCAGCTTGGAATATCACACACTGAAACAAATTAAACTTTCGCAGAGCTATCCCGGCATTCTGCCTTTTCTCCCCCTAACTGTCTCCCTCGTTCTGCCTAATACATGCCATTAAGAACGGACATAGCTCGTACATGTTCACACGAATTCACACTCTTCGGAAACTGGTTGCAGCCAGTTTTCAAAGGCACCTTGGACAAGCTCTCATGGCACTGATACGCTTAGGTAAGGAACTTTAACATCGCACCACCCAAAAAAAGTCATCAGCATTCTTAAGCTGTTGCCCAAACTCTCAGTCTCCAGGGAAGTTAAAAATGATGAATCTGTACATTCCCCCTTACTAGTTACACACACACACACACACACACACATATATATATATATAATATATAATATATAAAAATATATATATTATATATATATATATATATATATATCTATATATCTATATATATATATATATATATAGAAATATATATATATATATATATATTTATATATATATATATATATATATATAGATATAGATATATATATGTGAGTGTGTGTACAGAGATGTGGGAACCACATTGCTCACCATTGGAATATACAGTCAGACAAGTGGTTGAGTGGTAGTGTAGCGATCGGTTTACTTTTTATAGGTTCGTGGTTACTCCCAGCCTACTACCAAACAACCTACCCAGATCTGAATGGATACCAGCATCGGCAGATGTAAAGGAAAATGGCATGCTGATGCCATTATAGTTTAATGTCACCATTGGATCTGATCATTACTTGGGTGGGTGACATCGAATTGTCACCAGATATGACCATCGCAGCACAGTTAGTTCTTAGTAAGAGGGGTTATACAACTTTCACTTTGGTCTGCAGTTGGAAAGGTGACCACCAATGCTTGCCAGACAGTCAAGCTCCATGTTTTTCTTTATTTTAAGCAGGACGAGTAAAACTACACTTATTCTTTCTTTATTTTATGGCGAAAATTTGAACCAAGAGTTTCAATACCTCAAAGTCGATTACAACAGCAACCTTGAAAATTTCAAGGTCAGATACGATAGCGTTACAATGACCTTGAACTATTCCAAGTCATGTGCAAGAATGGCCTTGGAAGCGACCATCTTTAAATTTGAGTATTCCTTAATTACTTAAGTGAGGTTTTCAAGTATACACAGGGAATTTCTACTGAAATGTATTAAAATACAATTTCGTTTTTTGTATAAATGACTATTTAAGATATAAGGAATAGCAACATAGTACACATGTTTTCCTTCATCATACAAAATAAACTTACTACACTAAGGAGACATAAACATGTACATTATATATATATATATATATATATATATATATATATATATATATATATATATATATATTTATTAAAGGAAAAACACCAAGGGTACATTAATAGCATAATAATTCGGGACTGCTGTTTCCCTCAACTGTCAGTTGAGAGAAACATTCGTTTCCGAAATAGAACGCATACCCTCTTCGGTATTTATATGGGTAACCTTCATTGTTATATATATATATATATATATATATATATATATATATAATATATATATATATATATATATATATATCATCAGCCGTTGCTCGTCCACTGTAGGAAAAAGGCCTCAGACATGACCTTCCACTCTCGTTTGTTTATGGCCGTTCTATGCCAGTTTATGCCCGCAAATGTTATTAGCTCGTCAATCCACACCCCACACACGCAAATATATAATATATATATATATATATATATATATATATATATATATATATATATATATATTCTAATAAAAGGAGCCCATAAAAACACCAAAATGTAGAGAGAAAAGTACTATATTTCAGAGACTGCTGTCTCTCTCTTCAGGTATATGAATGAGAAAAGTTTACAGAAAAGGTGGTATTTATACCAAGAGATTCGTCCACAAGTAAGCAATTTAGGTCACCCCCGCTGACAATCTTCCTTTAATCTTCTTAAGCGTTGGTTGAATGAACACTGCGTCGACGATGTCTGATGTCCAATTCCCTTTTGAGATGTTCATTACCTGCTTCTCTTTTATTAAGGCCGATTCCATCATTTGACTCTTGTACCGGCAGTTGCTGCTATAAATTACACGTGACATATTCCAGTTTATTCTATGGTTATGTTCATTTATATGATTGAAAATAGCCGAGTTCTGTTGTCCATACCTAACTGACCGTTTGTGTTGTATTAATCTCTGGGGAAGTGATTTACCTGTAAATCCGATGTAAGATTGGTCACAGTCCTGGCATGGGATCTCATATACCCCAGAGTCTTTGGGCGATGTCTTTTGTTGGACGTTAATCAGGGATTTGGCTAAGGTATTTGGGTAGGTAAATGCAAAAGGGTTGGATTTCCCAAGGGTGTGAGTTACTCTCTTAATCGTCTCCAGGTGGGGAATTTTTATTTTATTGTTGGGTGTGTCTCTGGTCTTGTCTTTAGGGGGTCGGTAGAAAATTACGTTTGCTTTTTGAATTGCTTTCTCAATTATATGGTCAGGATACTTTAAAGATGAAAGTTGCTTGCGAATTAGTTCAAATTCTTTTTCCAGGAAATCTGGGGAACAAATTCGTAAGGCTCTTAGGAATAGGTTGCTGGCTAGACCTATCTTGATAGTATTGTCATGATAGCTAAAGTAGTGAATATATGAAAGTGAGAACGTTGGTTTTCTGTATATGGTAAATTTGTATTCTGTCGTGTCTCTGATTATTAAAACATCAAGAAAAGGAATTTTGTTGTCTGTTTCCCATTCAACTTTAAATTTGATGCTGTTGAATGGGAAACAGACAACAAAATTCCTTTTCTTGATGTTTTAATAATCAGAGACACGACAGAATACAAATTTACCATATACAGAAAACCAACGTTCTCACTTTCATATATTCACTACTTTAGCTATCATGACAATACTATCAAGATAGGTCTAGCCAGCAACCTATTCCTAAGAGCCTTACGAATTTGTTCCCCAGATTTCCTGGAAAAAGAATTTGAACTAATTCGCAAGCAACTTTCATCTTTAAAGTATCCTGACCATATAATTGAGAAAGCAATTCAAAAAGCAAACGTAATTTTCTACCGACCCCCTAAAGACAAGACCAGAGACACACCCAACAATAAAATAAAAATTCCCCACCTGGAGACGATTAAGAGAGTAACTCACACCCTTGGGAAATCCAACCCTTTTGCATTTACCTACCCAAATACCTTAGCCAAATCCCTGATTAACGTCCAACAAAAGACATCGCCCAAAGACTCTGGGGTATATGAGATCCCATGCCAGGACTGTGACCAATCTTACATCGGATTTACAGGTAAATCACTTCCCCAGAGATTAATACAACACAAACGGTCAGTTAGGTATGGACAACAGAACTCGGCTATTTTCAATCATATAAATGAACATAACCATAGAATAAACTGGAATATGTCACGTGTAATTTATAGCAGCAACTGCCGGTACAAGAGTCAAATGATGGAATCGGCCTTTAATAAAAGAGAAGCAGGTAATGAACATCTCAAAAGGGAATTGGACATCAGACATCGTCGACGCAGTGTTCATTCAACCAACGCTTAAGAAGATTAAAGGAAGATTGTCAGCGGGGTGACCTAAATTGGCTTACTTGTGGACGAATCTCTTGGTATAAATACCACCTTTTCTGTAAACTTTTCTCATTCATATACCTGAAGAGAGAGACAGCAGTCTCTGAAATATAGTACTTTTCTCTCTACATTTTGGTGTTTTTATGGGCTCCTTTTATTAGATGGAATTCTGTTGTTACAGAACACTTTTACCAGTCATATATATATATATATATATATATATATATATATATATATATATATATATATCCCTTGTAAATAGTAGCTCCCAAATGCGGCCCTTCTGGTTTCAACGAGTCTTTGGGATGGAATTGTTTGCATGTCTTCCATCCGTGCAGCAACCCAAAACATTCTTCAAACTAGGAAGTACCTATAATTCACTGCTTAGGAAATCTAACATTGGCTCTTTAGTGTGTGTTAGTTGAATAATAGTTTTGACCTGACATGTCCTGGCTTGAACTGACCTATAAGAAGGACTAGTGACGAAATGGGGAAAGGATTCAACACCATAAGTAACAAATGTGACTCCAATTCGCCTTGTGGCTTTTAGCCCTCGATCTCAGAAAGAAAAGAAATTCTGACAGGTAAAAAAAAAATCGTTAGTTGAAACCCAACGCATTCTTCTTACATTGCAGCAACCGAGGCAGACAAAAATTCGACTTCTGTGAAACGACAAAAGTAGATAAGGTACGAATTTGTTTGTTAAATAAAGACACCTTAGGATATATTTAGTATCGCAATAACCTTCGCTTTATGATAAGACAATACAAACCGTTCTTTGACATGCTAATAAGATCACGAAAGTTTAAATGATCTTAAACTTAGGGATCATAAGCACTATTGCATTCTTCATCAGTCCTAAAGGGCGTCAGTTTGGAGGTGTTCCATTAGGCTAACTACCAGCAGTATCTGTCGACAATAGAAATCAACAAGCAAACTGCTGCCAGCAGAACACTAAGCTATAAAATTAAACTAACCAAAACTCTATCAGCATAAGTTGTAAGCGCCGAGCATTCTGGCAGCAGAATCTGTTGTCAGGAAAATATTATGCAACAAGCAAGCAGCCATAGAGATCTGTTGTCACTAGAAGCATCGAGATAAAACCAATCAACTAAGAAAATTGTCAACAGCACGAGCAGAAAGACAACACCGAAAACAAACGCCTCAATTCGATTACCTTGTGATTAAGCACTTTTTCCCATCAATGTTATTTTTTTTTTTTTTTTTTTTTTTTTTTTTTATCAAAGTTTTAGCTATAACTGAAGGTTTATACAACAATCTATCACTTCTTTAAAATAAAAAGTTACATAATTCCTCGTTCTTTTTAAGGTGGTCGGCCTTGTTCACATAGAAAGTAAATATTTCATTACGGGTAAAATATCTCCGAGTTAGAATTATTATGTCATCATAAGAGCCCTGAAGCTCTACTGAAACAGCCATATTGCTGCTGAAACGGGCACCCCCCCCCCCCCCCAATGGGCACATTGTCTCGAAATCGACCATACTGTCTCAAATAATCTGGATGAAGAACGCTGTGAAATGACAATAAAATGCCTAGGGGAAAGCTTCATTTATGAAAGTAAGAATTTTGGTGGCTAGCACTGACATCTTTGCGTCGTCAGATCTCAAAACAATGACAAAATAAACAACCTCCTTAGAAGGCAGGTTTTTCTGGATCCAAGTGTTACTGGAGAAAACGAGTCTCTTGTCGAGAGAGCAGCTATTTCAGTAGCAACGTCTGGAAGCTTTGTCGGAGAGAAAGAAATATTTCAAATGAACGTTAGGATTCTATGCGTTCGGCGATGACACAATACCCAGAATATTCACAAGGGCGCCCTCACGTAGGGGGCGAAGGGCGGTGGGGACGGCACTTCCCGAATCCGTCCCCATGAAATCGTGGAAAATAATTAATGTAACTTTCTGTATTTTTTTTACATCGCATTTTGCTACACTTAAATTATTGGCATCGCAATTCCACTGCATTTATATATGCATATACGTATATGTATATCAATTCCGAGGTAGAGCGAATTAGTTATTAAAGGACATTTGTAGCTCGAAAAAAATTTATATATATATATATATATATATATATATATATATATATATTATATATATATATATGTGTGTGTAAATAAATTCTTCTGTTAAAACGGGCTGTCTCGACTATGGTTTAAAACTAAGGACTATATTCCGGTGGACTACTATGAGATTCGGGGTCTCTGTAACACGGTTTTTTGGACTTTGCTCCTTGTCAAAGCATCGGATGTAGCTGAAAGTTGACATATGTATATTTTACAACCACACAAATTTTGTCAGCATTGTCAATAACCTAAACCCGATAGTTTTGATTTTTATAGAGTAAAAATGAACTAGCCGACGCCATGGCCAATGATTACGAGCCAAGAGTCGAAAAACATTCATTACGTAAGCAAGGTAAACAAACACCTTCCGACTAAAATGTTGCAACCCGCCCATCCACCAGACAGAAATGTCATCGGCTCTGAAACCCAAAGACTTTATGAATGGCGGAACGATACATAGATGTGGGTGCTAGCGTAGTAATACTACTGTAGCAGTAGTGCCGCGACAGTATAGCAGTAATATACATGAATTAAACGTTTAATCCAACTGCTGGGATCCTTGAGGATCATTTAGCACTTCTTACAACTACTCGAGAAATTAGTTTTTATAGCCAGAAGTTAAATTTTCTAATCCAACAATGGCCATGGTAGCCTTCAGTGTTATCCAGAATTATAACGAGGCGAAAGTGGGTGGAGCCTCATGAAGTCACCATTCTGACGATAATTATTGGTGAAGGTTTAAAGCCAATATACGGTACCGGCTATTTTTTTTCAGTAAATAGGTAGATAGCCAATAAATAAAAGTTGCTTGACATTGGATATAGCAGTTATCAAATCATCTTGTCTACTATGTTTTTGGTAATTACCAACTATTCCTACATCTTGTCAATCTGATTGTGACCTATAAAGTAGACTGTAATTTCTTTGGAAACTTATTTTGGGAGTTAGACTAATAATCGAAGTGTTTTTGTATTTATTAACATATTTTGTTGGTTTGTTCATTATGACAATTATCAGTGGGGAGGTTCCAGAGTTCAGAAAGGTGTACTGCTTTGCTTGTATTTAAATTTGTATGTCATTGTTGCCAGAGGTTTAGCCTTCGTTACGTACAGCCAATCATCCATCGAGAAAGAGGGAAGAAATGATGTCATAAGTTACGTAACGAGTGCGTTCGAAACCTTTTCTCTGAGTAAGTTGGCCCGTCTTCAAAAAAGGTCACTTTTACATTATAAGTACCAAATTTATTCAACCTACGTAGTGCAGAATACACTCAAAATTTATGTGTTGATATAATATGTATTCTGAATAAGCGTTATATTTATGAAATGCATAGATAAAAAGTTATTGCGAAAAAACCGTGTTACAGAGGCCCTGAATCTCATAGTAAGTTCCACCCTTATAAGGGTGGCAGTTAGTCGACCGATAGTCCTTAGCTTTAAACCAGAGTGTTTTAATGGGCCTTTTATACCTGATTTATATATATATATATATATATATATATATATATATATATATATATATATACTATATATATATATATATATATATATATATATATATATATATATATATATATATATATATAGATATATATATATATATATATCTATATATATATATATATATATATATATATATATATATATATATTATATATATATATATATATATATATATATATATATATATATATATATATATATATATATATATAATATTTGCGGCCCAGCCCCTTCCCCACTCCCACAACCCGGCCCTTGGAAAATTTGGATACCCCTGGACAGTGACTAGTGAAACCAGATCATTTGGAAGACGTATCGGGCACACACGCTCTAGCTATTTTTCCGTGACTGTCGTAACCAATCCTTTGCTTTAGGCACCAGCAGAACGCCCCAGAAAATGTGTAAGTAGAATTCTTCCTGCAAAAGTAGACCTATCACGACGCCACCCTTACTTCTTGCAGATTCGCCTCATAGGATATGATCCCATAGGCCTAATACCAAAGGACGGATACCTTGATTTAACATAATTAATATCTGGTATGAAGATAAGTTGTAAATTTTCACTACAAGGTCGATAGTTCTCTAATCTAGGCCAACATCCCTTCAGTTTGGAGGAAGAGTGTTTTGGTATTGAAATAGAATATATATATATATATATATATATTATATATATATATATATATAATATATATATATATATATATATATATATATATATATACCCATATCTGGAGCAAAGGAAAAAGTAGGTACCTTAAAAAGTGAGGGGAGAACGTGTAGGAGAGACCGCATTGTTCCTTATAGCAATCGGACGAGTCCTTGAACATGTGATTTGCTTTAAACAAAAATTGCGAAGTTGATTAGTTCACAAGTAGTCAGAGGACGAACGCTCAAACAAGGCACCTTGTAAAAAGCGAACAGACCCATTTCGTCTGGTACTATCCCCATGAAGGACATATTCACATAATTCAAATTTTAAAAGTTCTTCACATCCACTTTTATCCATAGCGGTTAATGTCTTTTTGCATTGAAGATGAGATTGGCTTTTCTTCTTGATATATTCATTCTGGTAGATCAAGGTAATAACTCCGCGTCGGGTATTTCTTTGGAAATTACAGTTTCCTATAGTACTCGGGTTGCTTATTAAGAATTTACCGTTATTTTTTGGGGGGACGACTGTACTTAACCCCGGGGGCTAGTACTGAATACGGCGAAATACATTTGACGCCCTAATCCCTAGTGGTTGTCGTGTTCGCGGGAACGTTCCTTGCAGTCCTTGCGGAGTTATTGCCTAGAATTATCTTTATTCTTTAATCTTCTTCTACTTCTCTTCATGCACTATCGCGTAGATCAGCTGCTGGATTCGTTATTCCGCCTTCAGCGTCCAATGGGCTTTTCTTGTCGAGGTCCGGGATCGATTGGCCGTTCAGCTGCAGCTCGACAGATTTGACGTCAGTAGCCTGTGGCAATAATAATAATAATAATAATAATAATAATAATAATAATAATAATAATAATAATAATAATAATAATAATAATAATAATAATAATAATAATAATAATAATAATAATAATAAATAACTTAATCTCAAGAGGACTTTTCGGTGCATTATCTATACTTACGTGTTCCTAGTTTATTTTCAGTTTGCCTTTATCCAAAATCATTGCAACCAACAGTCTTGTTCATCTATAATCTTTCACTTTCAAATATTCACAGTAGGCCTAGGCTTAACGACTGAGTATCTGGTTGCCCATCACCTGACTTTCATATGCAAAATGTATTTAATATGACAGCGACAAAACGCAGATCAACCATACCTTAAGATCAGTGGTGGATGTATTCACTTCCGGAATTCCTTTCCTCGCACCTTTTCGTAGATCTTCTTGATGATGTAGATGATAAACAAGGGCACAGGGGTGAACAGGGTGTTTGTGCCTGGAATCACTAAAAGAAGAAACGGAATGTTTACCCCACCTCTTATTATGATGAAAAACTGGTTACTACAAAATATAGTCAGACTAGACCAATAAATCACATCTCTATAGACTCCAGTATTGCTGGCCTATATGATTTCTTCTTAAATAAGGAAAGGAATCTGGGGCTGGTCGGGTTATAGCTGTTTAAGAGAAAATCACTCTTCCTCCCCTCTTACTACTACTACTACCAGTGGTGGCTCGAAAAATTGAATGGTTACTAGCAAAGGGAACCGTTACAAAGTAACATTCTTGCCGTTACTACTACAACTGTTAGATCGTTTGCAATGTTGTTCACCTGCTGCCAAATTAGCTGTTGGTTTTTCAATAGCGACCGTAAGGATGATGATGCTAAGCAGCGTGTTTTGGATCCCGGTCTCGATGCCAACAGCAATGGCGTCCCTCATGGACAGGCAGAACAGCCTGGCCATCAAGGTTCCAACCGTGTATCCGGTGAGAGGCAACAAAAGTCCCGCCATGGCGCTCTGTCAAAGACCGTTGGTGGAAGTGGTTGTTAGATTCTTACAATGACAATACAGTTGGAAAATATTAACTATAATATCAACAAGAATAGTCATAATGATAGTTTGCCTAGTTTTTAATAATTCTGTTGTCAACACTAATAGTTACAATAATTATGATACTAACAAAACACTACTAATAATATAACGCATGATGATGATATAATTGCATGAGTGAAAATAATAATGGTAATGACAATTATAACTAGGGGCATGCGTAACCAGGATAATAGGTTAGGTCAACACAGGTTAGGCCTTTTTTTGAGCTACCTATCCTCTCCCTAACTCAAGATACAGAAAAATTCTCTCTATATTTGCAAATGTTCTTGCAATATAGACATAATACAATACTTATATGATACCCAAAAACATAAATATATGCTCTGCAAATGTTAACAGCACTGGCTATCTCAGGACAGGTCATAAGTCAAAGAAGACAGAAGAAGGAAGAGAATTCCAAACTTGGCAGTAGAGGGAAATAAATCACACAATGAGAAATCTAAGAGGTGAGAGGAGGTAGTCTGACGGAGAGGAGGAGGCAGGATCTTGTCCTTGAGCACAGTGGAGACAGTGACTTTATATTTTCTGACAAATATTTTCCTGTTTATTTGAATCATCTCACCTTCCAGGTCATGATGGAAAACAGGTAGAAGTAGGCGTAGAGACCGAAGGAGAATGTGTAGAGTAATATGATCACACTAAATGGCGACAAAATTTTCTTCGCGTATCTGATTACTCTGAAAATTTTAAAGAAACTTGATAAAATCTGACTTAGGTTAGGCTTAGTTGCTCTATATTAAGAACCTGTGAGAGATATGATCAGCTAATTTGGATTGCAATTAAAATAGACTACTGGTTAAAGAGGATTTTAAGACAAAGGTACAAAATAAGATTAGTTATAATATAGGCTTATGACCAAGATATAAAGGCCATGTTTAATATACAAGGCTATATTTAATATGTAAGGCTATGTTTTAATATAGAATGCAAGTTTATTTAGATATGCCAAGGCATCAGGTACATGACAGTGTTTTAGACTAATAAACTTATAATAATGATTCATCGATTACAAATCAGTCAAAATGATCATAGTATAACACAAAATAAACTGCAAAATTATCTCGAAATAATTACGGCTAGTAATTACGTCTTAACAGAATATAGAATTTTGGCCAAAGGCCGAGCGCTAGAACCTGTGAGGTCATCCAGCGGGTAGATCTAGGGTACCTATCCGCGGCGGCCCAGACTATGGCAGTTGCGGTTTTTCTATGCAGTTTTACCTACTGAACAAGAATTTTAAGTAATATTTATTCGGACGACTGTAATTAACCCCCAGGGGCCAGTACTAAACACGGCGAAATACATTGGCCCCCCAAATCCCTGGTAGATGTCGTATCCGCGGTTACGTTTCTTGTAGGGTAATTCTAAAGAATAGTTCTGCCCGAACTGCAAGGAACGTAACCGCGGATGCGACATCCACTAGGGATTAGGGAGTCCAATGTATTTCGCCGTTTTTAGTACTGGCCCCTGGGGGTTAATTACAGTCGTCCGAATAAATATTACTTTAAATTCTTGTTCAGTAAGTAAAATAACATAGGAAAACGTCAATTGCCATAGTCTAGGCCACCGCGGATTGCGTCTGTAGAAATACCGCGTTACCTATGTAACTGCACCTCTAGAAATATACATGAACACAAAAGAAGCAATTTAAGTGGAAAAGAAGTACTGAAACTAATTAGTGTTAAAGCCTACCTAGGATAAACAATCTGGCAGACGATACCGATGACACACGGGAAAATTAGGCCTACAACAGTCGTGACCAGGTCAGTGAAAGGTATGACAAAGTTGCCGTCTGCCGCTATGGTTGGTCCCACCGTCAGCACCCACAAAGGGACAGTTCCTGTGGACAGGGGAGAATAAAGAAGCCAAGGACAGATAGATAGAGTACACGGAATATTAAGAACCGTGAGACATGACATTTAACATCATAGCGATATATCAGTTTAGTACCACGAAATGCGAAAACAGATAAAAGAATGTACCAAATGCAGCTAAAGTGGAGACAGTTGTCATCATGATAGAAAGGTCCAGAGATCCTCCGAGCAAGTGAGTCCACATGTTAGACTGTCCTCCACCAGGACAACATCCATTTAAAAAGAGTCCTAAGCGTAGGTTGAAATCATCTGGGAAAAGCAGCCAGCCTAAACCATATGCAACCTGTTTAACCAAAGCAAATATAAGTTATCCTGATTATCAAGTTGCTAGTTCTGGTTTTACTCAATTTTACACAACCATTTTATAACTATTATCAACAAGTCCTCACATAATGCTAACAGATATCTTTTCTTCTAATCCTATTGCAATATTTCCTGAGATAAAATAACACCACTGGTCTTCGCATCTTTCTTGCAATATTCAGGACATTTTCCAGTAAATCTGGTCTCGTGTGTCAGATCATTTTTCTACATTATCACACGAAATTTCTTCAACCACCAGAATTCCTATAGTGTACTTTCAACTCTCAAGTGAAGTAGAGTTTGTTTGTTTGTATGGTGTTTTTACGTTGCATGGAACCAGTGGTTATTCAGCAACGGGACCAACGGCTTTACGTGACTTCCGAACCACGTCGAGAGTGAACTTCTATCACCATAAGTACACATCTCTAACCCCTCAGTGTGAAGTAGTGTTTGCCTCGTAAAAGCTAAACGAGGCTTTTCGTAACTATTGAATGAGTCCTCTATCTGTACAGTCCAAGGTGGTGTCTCAGCACACAAAATGTTCCGTTTGGTTTGATGTTTTTCTGAGTATATTTTCTCTCTCTTGTACACAGTCATATATCTGACATGTTTCAAAGAGGGGTAAGCACTACAACAGTTCAAAATGCTTCAACTGCCGTTATTGGTAAAATATTCCAAATTTTTCTTTGTTAAAATCCTTGTACTGAATACTTTTGCAAGCAGTTTCCCACCAGAAATCTGTTTTCATACCTTCCTGGCGTTTTGTATTTTTGTTAGCCACGATGGCCTCTCCAGTTTAACCACGTCCTCACGCCTTTTTGCTACGAGCCTTGATGGTAAATCATTGAACGAACCATTTTTCTTCTTCCTCGTGGGATGCTATTAATCCAAGTCATTGATGTAACAATATGCTGAAAGTAACCATTAAATCTCTAGATAATAAGGCTACATATACTGTACTGAAAGATGGAACATAAGTGTAACTATTATATATGCTAGATTTGCCTAACGCCTTAATAATCCTCGGGAAAATCTTTCCTAACGGTATCGATAGATTTAGTTTCGGTTCGATATCTTGTTAATAAGCACGATAACAAGGAATTTTCCTTGTTGCTACGTAAGTAGTAATGCTTTTGCTGTAATGGTGATCTGTCGTTGACTTACTTAAAAACATTTGCTTATATTTCTCGTGTGTGTGTGTGTGTGTGTGTGTAATTATATCCGTTGTAAAAGATCTCTTCCATAAATATATGTGCATGATTCTTTCTTGTTGCTGTTGTTCTTTATATTGTTCTTTGTTCTAAGTTATCAAAGTTTCTTGTAAAATAATACAGGCAGGAAGCAGTGAACTCATATTGAGACAGAAATAGTACACTTGAAAAAAAGGTGCAAAATCACTACAGTTTTCCTTACAATAACGATGAACTATCCACAAATCTAAGGATATGGAGTAGAAAGTACTCCTATGCATCATTACTGATCACAGTCCTTAGAACTAGGATACAGTCAGTCATTCAAGTGGTGGGACCACGGATCATGTTCAGAAGCCCTACAGAGGGTATACCATTTAGTTAAGAAATTTCAAATGTGGCATTATTTCTATACCACATTAAATGATAAATAATAAAAGTGAATTTTGAACGGACCTTCGAAATATAGTAATTTGTGCATATAGATTTTGAGAGCCATTTACCTAATAATTCTTAAATTTTTTTATTTATTTATTCCTTTTGCATGTAATCATAAGGTATCCTAAAAAAATACATATAAATCTACAAAATATCACCTCTCTCATAAGCTAGACGTCCAATAAATAACGGAAACACAATATATTAAGATATGACAAGTCAGTATTAGTCGCAAGCGATGAAAGTAATTTAGTTATCCCTATCCACTTGTGTAACTTTATTGACAGAAAACGTCAAAGAGAGCCGTCCAAATCGGGGAACTAAATAAAAAAAGGTGACCATAATTCATCTTAAAATATCATTATCATGAATTTGTAACCTCTCGTAGGCGGATCCCTAGATTATTATGGACAAGCAAATAAGTGTCAAAAGATATCAACGCTAATCCCCATGCCATTTAAGCGTTACAAAACCCTTAGAATTAGAATGTCCTCCAGTTAATTGAATTAAATATAGAATTTAGACCAAAGACGCACTGGGACCTATGAGGCCATTCAGCGCTGAAACAGAAGTTTATGGTGAAAATGTTTAAAAGGTGTAACAGGAATGAAAACCTCGCATTTGCACTATGAATCAGTTGGTAGGAGAGGGTGGAAAGTATATGAAAGAAGGTGCAGTAAAAGGAACAAAAGAGGTTGCAGCTAGTGGCCGAAGGCATCGCTTAGTTGTGAGACCTTCGCTACGACAGTATGGAAAGAATGTAATGTAATAACGTGTGTATCTCACACCAACACTTTATGGCGGCGAAAATGCCTCTTGATTCGTGCATAAGCTATTTCAAAACCCCTTCTTTCTTTTGTGATGCCCGCTAAGCTCTAAATAGTGGGATCCTAATCTCCCGTAATGCTCTCCATAAAGGGATTTAAGCGCCTTTTGTAATCGGCAAACTAAAATCTCAGCTGCTGATAATGTTGCCAATGGCTGAAGTCAGCATTACGAAACTACTGACTAAATACTGACTTGTTTATTATATATGTTATAAATTCTCGGGTCGATAAGAAATGTGCATTTTAACTTCATGTACGTAGGTGCTCAGATGAAAGGCTTGGAAAATTATGAATGCTAGACCTATGCTGAAACAAAAAATAACAAAAACTACAACATAATAATAATAACAATAATAATAATAATAATAATAATAATAATAATAATAATAATAATAATAATAATAATAATAATAATAATAATAAACCTACCCAAAATTGCAGCAAATATTACATAATTTCATAAAAGCCCAATGCAGACAACTACGAACAGGGGATCTCACACATCATCTAGAGCAGGTACAGAAAGGCTAGGCTAAGCATGAGATTGCATTTTTCTACAATCCTTTCAATGAAAAAAAAAATAAATAAATAAAAACTTTTGAGTGCTTTACACCTCCTTCTTGCTTATCTGATTAGGCAGGGGAGGGAAATCCTCAAAGGATTTTACAGCTGTTCAAAGAGTTTGAAGAAAAGTGAACGGATTTGGCAGATTCTAAGATATTCACGTTTTCTTCTTGCGTAAGATCAGCAACAGAGAGCAGTAAAATAGAGAACGGAAACACAATTCTTTAAGGTTGAGCTCAATGATTATGGTAACTAAGGTTTTCGTGGTATAAGAGTCAATAGCAGAGGCAGGCCTTAGAAAAAAAAAAGTCCATGGATGCGATCAAGACTTTTCATGAAAAAGGAATAAAAGGATGGTTAATATCTTCTAGTTATAACATTCCTGGACGCTGTGGTACCTAATGCTTAGTTTAAAAAACAAAACAAAAAAAACAAAACAGAGCTTACGGCAAAGAGAAAAGGTTGTCAGTGCATAAGAATAGTTAGTGTCTTTTGGAGCCATTACAACTTAACATATACACGTACGTAGTCTCTGCATGCTTTTATTTTTGGGATGGAAGTAACTAAAATCCAGCAACAGACTGTATAAGGTGTGATAAAGTCCGCAACGGAGAGCTCACACTACATATCATAAACAAGATGAACAGAAGTTAATGCCTTCTATTCAATCAGTGCTTCAGAGGAAAATCCAGTACTGGCCATAGGTTCGTTCTTCACCTAAACTCATCAAGTTATTTACAACATGGTAGAGATGGGTTGCCGTCATGTATTTAGGACGTTTTCTTTTATTATTATTCTTACGAAGTTACGACGTACTCTAAGACTTGCAATGTCAAACTCATTGTAATTCGTAGAAAATCTATTAAATTTCATCTTTCCATTTTCAATGGAACAGCAGAATAGGTCAGAAACGATGCAAGGCTTGTATTTTCCACCTTTTGTAATTTGAAAGTGAACAGGCCCACTAGAGATGTATGGGTTGTGAATTCGTCATATTCAACTGTAATGTCTATATAAATTTTAACCTCCTTCTCAGAGAAAACATTACGAAATTCATCGACTCACCGTGGGCATGACGCCATATTGACAAAAAAGTCCCAGGATGGGTCCTACGGGCTTGAAGACGATCCCTTTGACAATCTGCAGGTCGAGCGTAGCGCCCATGAAGAAGTAGAGGAAGGCTTGGATGACTGCACTGCCGTATCCGAATGCGTCTGTCAAGGCTTGGCCTTTCAGATAGACCTTTTGTTCTCTCGTTACATATCCTATGGACTGCAGAGAAAGAGAAGTTGATGTAATTCTTAATATTACTGTTAATATCTATCAATCATTTAAAAAAACAACAAAGAATATGTAATCCTAAACCGAAAAATGGCAGGAGTGTCGAACAATGTCTTATTCTTAAACGAGGAACTAAGCTTTATAATGCCTAACTATTAAATTTCATGTTTTATTTCTCATTATAATAAACATATAATGTAAAGGACACTACCTATTACGATGTTGGTTCATGATGCATGATTTGAAACGATCTTCTTCTTTATCTAAACTAAAGCAATAAAAGAATATTTAAAATATTTTGTTAGGCCCAAAAACACTTCAAAGTCCAAATTCAAAGGAAATTCATTTTTTCAAAGATCCAAAAGGCATAAATTTGAGAAAACTCTGCTTCACCAAACCTTAATAGCCTAACCTCAGTAAATAATTTGCCCGAAAAAAACCTTGAAAGTCCACTTTAAAATAAAAAAGAATTTGAAAACTTAATTTTTATATGTTAAAAAAAGAAGAACCACTAAACATAACATGCAGAAATTCAGGCATGACAAAGGTATATAAAAAAATATTCGAGAGCCCAAAATTATTATGAAAATAATAATAATAATAATGTAACTCACGTTATTATTTTTGTCAAAGAACTCCATATGGAGTTTATTAAACCCAACGAACAAGGCTGTCATGTTAATTTCACCGTAGTAGGTGACGTCACCGTCAATCAGCATTACGTTAATCTCTTCGGGCGAGTTGGCTGTGTACGGCATTGGCTGACTGTAATACGTCACTTCCGAGTTTTCCTGGAAGTTGATGGAAATACGATGGATCAGTGATGGCATTAGTTCGGATATGTGCCATGACAGTTTACTAAGATATCTGAAATGAAGCGCGCGCGCACACACACATATAATATATACATATACCATAAAAATATGTATATATATATATATCATATATATATATATATATCTATATATATATATATATATATATATATAACTTAACATGCAGGAATACATACAGATTAAAAATAACAAAAATCGGTTTATATATAAAACATAATAAAATACAATATAATAATTCCCATCAACAATAATGTCCTCAAAAGCATAGAATACTCACAGTATTATCGGTGGTGACCTCAACTCGGTCCATTTCTTCAATGGAGTTGGTAAACCAAATTATTCTGAAGGTTTCTTTCTCTACGGCTTCGAAAGCAGATTCCGGTTCAAATACCACCGTTATGTTGCTTTCCGATTCCTGGTCCGATGGTAGGAATTAAGACGAATTGAGATTCGCTCATAAACGTAATTGATTTTATCATTCGTATGTATATAGTACGATAGTGGCAGTGCAAATCAGATTAGACCTATTTTACATTTCCACGCGTCTATTTAAGGTTGGGAGAGAATTTTGTCAAAGATTAGAACTGGTCTACCTACTCTTTTACAAGAACCACAGCCTCCACTGAATCTGAGAAATAAAGGCTTTCATCATACAAAAGAATTTACGATAGATATAAAAGTAAGTTTACTCTTCGTTTACGAGTTTATGTGAATGGATGATTATCATATTTAAAATCTCCTCTTTGTATCTATGGAAATTTTACAGAAAAAAAAAAACGCCACAACTTCGAATGTATTTTAATGGGTATAATAATTGTTCAAAATTTCCTCTTAAAATATTAAATGCAACTACATTTTTGTAATTTCTATAATACGTCAATATATTCATAACTAAAATAAAAATTATTTGTACCACATGCATAGCAAAATTTCCACTGATTGAAAACAGATAGGTACATTTATCTCTGTACACATTTATCTCTATATTCACGATCATTAAAAAAAAAATAAAACATTCTGTAAGCAAAATATAACTAGGAATAAGAATACTCACAGCTGTAGAACTCGATATTAAAACGGAGAAAGATATCAGCGCTGCTAACATGTTTCTAACGGAAGCCATTTTTGAGTCACTTTTATTCATTTCAGTAATGTGTTTCTTTGGAGCTGCGTTGGTAGTCTTGGTATAAGCGTTGCGTTCTTTGTATCCAAACTCGATAGTCACTCAGTTGTCTTAATTATTCGAAATTATATTAGTAGGGACGTGTTTTTCATATTGGCCTAGTTTTCAGTGACTCTGGAAAGCAAAACAAAATGTGAGACTAATACGCATTCATATTCGAAATAGACTGTTGCAGTATAACATTTTGTATTGCATTGTGAGCTGTACCTACAAGGAAGCAAGAATGAGCTATGAATTAA
>NC_087219.1:18427444-18452973 GCF_015104395.2 Macrobrachium nipponense
GAGAGTTACTATATATTTGCTAGCACGGACCTTTGCTAACGGCGGTAGGTAATTGGGCTAAGGTGCCTAAGCGTATGAGGCCTAGTGTGGAACATTGGACTCGGATCAACAAATTGATGTCTTGATTCAAACCAAGATAATTGATGGTATATATCGCTGAATAAAATTCTTTCTAAAATAACGACTAAAATATGTATTATCTGAAAAAAAAATTTAATCTTCTACCCCAGTTGAAATCTCCAGAGAATGGTGCAGACAAGTGTATAAATCCTCAATAAATAAGAGAATGAAAAACGAAATACCACATGCATCTAATGAATATATGCTGAAGTATACTCACAGATAATTTCTCTCTTTCTTTTCTTTTGTATTTTGACAGAGTTCAGGCCTGGCGTCGTGCAACGCCTTACACCCTCCAAAGATGAAAGACAACTGAAGGCCGCAGCCCCATCTCGGCATCAGGCTGCAGCCAGCGAATACCCAGCTTTCGTTCACCTCGAGACTAACCCTTTTCAGTGACGTCATCGAATACTTTATCCTCGACAGGTATAACGTTCGATTTGTTGGAGTTTTAATCTATAGCAAATCGTACCAAGAGTTACTCAATACGTAAAATACAAATTTAGAATGTATTAGTATCATTATCAGACTATGTTTATTCACGGGGTAAGAGAAAAATATCCGAAATAATAATAACGCAGTATATGGTTTCGGCCACAGTTCGTGGAACAGACTGAAATGAAAATTAATTATTCCCCTGCTTCCAGCTCTCCTACAAACGGACGGTTAATCTCCAAGAACTAGGCCTAGATAATTATTTATCGTAAATTCAATTGAGCTGCAACGCTGCCTCTTTTGATCTACTTGCTGACTTAATTTTCAATATTTCTCTTCATCTAAATATTACTCCACACTTGACTGCGCTTTCTATTCTCTGGAAGGTTGCGTAGCTAGTCCATGGTTTTCTTGTCTGTTTCATAAGATGTAATAATAATAATAATAATAATAATAATAATAATAATAATAATAATAATAATCATACTATAATGTGCGTAATGTCTGTCTGTTTGTCATTCAATCACGGCCAAACGGCTGGTCAGAGGGGCATGAAACTTGGCAGGGTTATGGTGGGGACCCCTAGGATGGTTTGTAATGGGGTTTCATCCAACCTACCCCCCTCCTTTGTAGGGGGTGGCGGTGAGAAGGGATTCCCTGAAACGGAGCTGTTTCTGGCCGTGAAACGAGGCTGGTTATTCCCGTAGACTTAGTTACTTTACGATTTTTCATACATAATTTCTGTACAACTTCCCCGGAGAAAGTCGCGAATATTTCAGCTCGGATACAATAGAAGATGAAAATTATCATCAATATCCGCAAGATGTTTTGAATAACTTAAAGCCATCGGGACTGCCAGTGCACAAAATAATGTTGAAGAAGGTAATGTTGCTTCGGAATTTCGATCGTGCCAATGGACATAATAAAAAGGAAATTGACAAGTTCCTACTTTCTACTCTTTTTTTGGAAGACACAGGATCATAAGAGCATTTATCAGTAGCCATAACGCATTGACATACAAGTTGCGTCTTTGCAGTAACATAATGAAAAAAAAGATACTTTATTATTCGTATCACCGTGCAAAGTAATTGACAAAGAAACGAACCAATCAAGATCCCTGTTCCGTTAAATGAAAGTCACTGACAAGAGAGAGAGAGAGAGAGAGAGAGAGAGAGAGAGAGAGAGAGAGAGAGAGAGAGAGAGAGAGAGAGAGAGAGAGAGCCATTTAACGACATTAATGCACTACAATTTTATAATTTTATCTTGCTATCGAAAAATTAGAGAGAGAAAGAGAGAGGAGATAATTTGTGATTTGAGAGATAAGTAATCCGATAATCCCATCACCGTCTTCGTTACTTAACTTACATTGAGAGAGAGAGAGAGAGAGAGAGAGAGAGAGAGAGAGAGAGAGAGAGAGAGAGAGAGAGAGAGAATCATTAAAAGAGGGTAAACAATAATGAAAACGAACTTCTTTACGTTCATTGATCATCCCTTCACTGAAATAGAAAGTTTTTTAGACAATGAAAATAAGATATTTTGTTTAACTGAAACTCACCAGAAACTAGACAAGTTAGCATTAAGCAAAGGTATAAATAAAATAGAAAATATGAGGGAGACGAAAGACAAAAAAGGGGGAGGGTTAATGATGCTATATAGAGACAGTGATAGCACAGAGTTAAACAAGGTGGAGACTATTAGCAAAGACCTACTATATGCTAAATGCAAAATATACAATAATACTATCCATATTTTATTGTTATACCTATCAGTAGGAAATACAGAGGAGGATAAAAATAGAGATAAAGCAATAAAACTAGAATGCGAAAACATAATGAAAAACATAAACGACCAAGAATCATTACTGATTTTAGGAGATTTCAATGGCCATATAGGTTTCTTAGGCCACCAGAATACAGACAGAAACGGGGAAATAATATTAGAATGGATGAATGAACATAGGCTAATACTACTTAACGCAGAAGACAGATGCACTGGAGTATACATGGAGCGAATGCAGATGAAAAGCGTAATAGATTTTGCTTTAGTCAATGAGAAGTTATACAAAAATTTTGAGGAGATGGTAATTGATGAAGACAAAAAGGAATTTGATATATCAGACCATAACCTAATTACCATTCACTTAACATTCAAAGGACAGAACAAGAATCTCAACAAGGGTAAATGGGGGGAAGTAAAATACTTCAAAACAGATGAAGACAACCTAAATGACTTTATTATAAAATTAGAAGAGATCCTAATAGATAAGACATTGACAGAATCACAGATATGGACTTATCAATAAAAGAAGTAGCAGAAGACAAGCTAATGAGAACATATAGGAGAAAGTTGCTAGTAGAGGAGAAAGTAGAAGAGCAACCCTGGTTCAGTGAAGAAATAAGAAAAGGTATCAAGGAAAGGAAGGAGCTGAATAGGAAGAAAAGGAATGAGAGAGATAATGTCGTAAAAGAAAGTCTAGAGAAGAAATATATACAAAAGAAAAAGAAGTGCAGATATTAATAAGAGAAAAGATAACAATATATGAAAAGAAAATAACAGAAGAAATAAGAAGAAACAAAAACAAAGAGCTCTGGGAAAATATTGGTAAGTTAAGAAATAAGCAAAAAGCTAAAAAGAACTATACACTTATATAATGAACAGGGAAGCAAGCTAAATGAGGCTGAAACAAAGGAAGAATTAGTGAATTATTGGAGAGAACCATTTACAGTAAACACGAAAATAAAATAAAGGAAATCTGGAACGAAGAGATGAATGGAATATGAAAATGAATTGGCAGCAGAAGATGATATCATAAGAATTGGAGGACTATAGATTCCCAGAAGTACTAAGAGAACACATGGACCTAGTGATGGAATGCAAAAGGAAGATAATCCCAATGCAGGAGCCTGTGATAACCAAGGAAAAAGTCATAGCTTGTCTAAGTAAGCTCAAAGCTAAAAAAGCTGCAGGCCCAGATGGAATCAAACCAGAGCTTTACAAAGCTTTAATGAAGAGCAAAACCTGTATAGAAGTACTAGTTAGGTGTTACAACAAAGAACTAGAAATCAAAGAAAAGCCAGAATCTTGGAAGAAATCTAGAACAAAAATGATAGAAAAGAAAAGGAAACCAAGGGCTAAGGATTAAGGCCTATAGCTTTATTAAATATATCATACAAAGTATTCATGATGCTGATAAAAGACGAAATAGAAGCACACCTCAGACTGAATGAACAAGATCACGAATGCCAAGCAGGATTTACAGGAGGGAGTAGGATAGAAGATAACATCCTTACACTACAATATGGTGTAGAAGAGAGCTACAGGAATAGAAAAAACCATTAATAGTAATAGCTATCGATTACAGTAAAGCATTTGACTCGGTAAAACGAGAAGTCATGATCGAAGTTATGAAACAGTTCAAAATACATCCAAAAATCATAGAGGCAGTAGTTAACATATATGAAGGGGATAGCACAATAATAGACCTAGGGAGGGAGTCGAACAGGAAATGGGAATTACAAGTGGGATTAGGCAAGGTTGCACAGGGAGCTCTACTTCACTTTTCAAACTAATGACATATTTATAATTAAGAAAATGGAGGAGGAAGGGACAGGATTTGAAAATGAACTAGTAAAGATAGGGACACTTTTCTTCGCCGACGATGGATTAGTTCTAGCAAGTAATATAGAAGACGCAAGAATAAACATAAAGATTTTAATAGATATAGGAAACAAATGTGGGCTAGAAATAAATGAGAGAAAAGCAGCATCATTATTTTCAACATGAAAGATAAACCAGAAGAGATAGAGAACATAAAGGTGAGGGAGAACATCACTATTTAGGAATAAAGATAAATGACTCTAGAAATCTGTTTAAGCTTCAGAAAAAAGAAATGTTGAATAAAGCACAGAAGTTAGCCAACCTAACCTACTCCGTGATAGAAAAAAGCTGCAACAAAGTTCTAATAGGGAAAACATTCTGGAAAACATAGCTCTACCATCAGTCTTATACGGAACCAATGTGGTTAATCTAACAGATGCAGAAATAGAAAATTACAAAGAATAGAGAATGGGGTATATAGGAAAATATTAGGGGCATGTAGAAGTACAGTAGTAGCCACATTAAGGGGGGAGATAGGAGCTTCTTCAATGAAAAGTAGAATTATGAGTGGGAAGATTAGCTATGTAAATAATACTTTAAATGGACGGAAAGAGATACTGAAGAAAATAATTACAGATATGCAAGAAAAGGAAAGAAAATGGTGGAAAACTGTGGAAAAGTACATGCAGGAAGTTAAAATAAATTTAAGAAAATTAGAAGGAATGTCCAGAACAGAAATAAAGGACAAAGCCAGAATATGGGACACAGAGAGGTGAAAGAAGAGTTGGAAAATAAAGTGACTGTGAACATATATAAAACGTGGAAAAGAGAAATAAAAGATGAAGAAATTTATGACAACTCTACGGGTTCAGTCCTTCTCTTCAAAGCCAGAACCAACTCTCTTAATTTAAATATAGCAAAAAGGCACCAGAAGGAGAACACCTGTTGTCCTTTTTGCAATGATGCAGTAGAAGACATATTTCATTTCCTTTTATATTGTGGTACATATATAGAAGAACGGGTTAAAGCAATAGGGCTACAACAACCCTATGAAGAGAAGGAAAGTGACGTAGTGGGAAAATTTCTATTTTCAGGTAACAACGAAATAAGAAAAGAAACCATATACTTGATGTGGAAAAAAAGAGAGAAAAAAAGGAAAGAGCTAAACAAATAAACAAACAAAAAAAAATACCCAAGACTAAGAGGCGCCGTTGCAAAGGCATTGCCTCGACCCATAACTACTACTACTACTACTTAATTTCAGAGAGAGAGAGAGAGAGAGAGAGAGAGAGAGAGAGAGAGAGAGACAATATCATTAAAAGAGGGGAAACAACAATGAATAAGAACTTCTCTGCATTCAGTGATCGTCCCTTGAATTACATTACGAGAGAGAGAGAGAGAGAGAGAGAGAGAGAGAGAGAGAGAGAGAGAGACTATTCGTGTAATCGCCCTTATTTTAATATTGCTGAACAAATAGTACATATAAATTTTTCACTTCTGCGATGGGTAAGTTTGCTTGTAATAATAATGATGATAGCGTGATACGTGCCAATAGACTAGACGTGACGTTGATTGACAGAGTGGAAGAGAAAGAGAGAGGAAAGATTGATAAGAATCAGGACCTGAAAAGTAATCTCTGGAGGAAACAGATTCAAGTAATCTCCTGGAGTAGAATGGATTCGGAAGGAATTATTCCATGAATCCAAACAGATTCAAGTAATCCCCTGGAGGAAAACAAATCCGGAAGGAATAATTTCATGTAATCTCCTGGAGGAACAGATCTGGAATTAATAATATCATAAATCCTGACAGATTCAAGTAATCTCCTGGAGGAAAAAAGGGACCCGAAAGGAATAATCTAATAAATCCCGACAGACTCAAGTATTCTCCTGGAGGAAAATGGATCCGGAAGGAATTATTCCATTAATCCCGACAGATTCAAGTAATCTCCTGGAGGAAAATGGATACTGAAAGAATCATTCCATAAATCCAAAAAGATTCAAGTAATCTCCTGGAGGAAAATGGATCCGGAAGGAATTATTCCATAAATCCCGACAGTTTCAAGTAATCTCCTGGAAGAGAACGGATCCGGAAGAGATTATTACATAAATCCTAGTGGATTCAAACTATATAGACTCAGCCGGTTCCCCTACAAAAAATGGCCCCGGCAAAGGACAGCTGTCGTCACTGCATGCTTTAACGATGAACCGTGGATGAATCCCCCTGTGCAGAAAATTCCACGATATAAGCTGCTTAATGCATCTACACAGAAGGTTCATCAGGGGTCCGTCTAATCCCATACATACTATACATCATTCAACTCTAACTTGCAATCTTGAATATTAAGGCCCTTTCTTCCCAATACCTCTTTCACACTGGCTATCCGAACCTTTCCAGGTCTTCCTTTCTTCCTCCTCATAATTATTCTGAATTAGATATTATTTTCCCCCAGCACATTGATCTATCTCCTCATCTATACTATCTTTTTTTTTTTTTTTTTTTTTACAGTTATATGTTACGCCAGCTCATCTCAGAATGTTTTCTTTCATTTAAATTCATCATCCATAGTTCACTTCCATACAGGAGAGTTGGCTCAACAATTCTTCATAAATAAATTCCCACCTAGCCTTCTGTAGACACTGCTAGTCTCTTCCCAGCTATTTTTGCACATATCCCATTACTTCCCTCATGTCACCTATTCCGTAACTCACCTCTTTCTCATGCTGCCTAAGTATACAATTATCCCTCTGGACATCATGGAGGTCATTAAATCATGTAATTTTAAAGTATGGCATTTTGAGCTTTGGCATAAAATCCAAGAGGGAAAATAAACACGGCTTCGTGAGGCCTTGACAATAACAGTACACACAAATGAGTTCTGTTTCTGTCATGTTACGCCATCTGAAACCAATCTTATTGACACATAGCGGAAGATCAGATGAGAACCTCATGTCCTAATAAAAAAGATAATAAAAATAAATCAATAAATAAAATGAAATAAAATAAATAACTAACAAAAAATGAGCCCAAACTTTCATTCCCTGAGAACTCATATCGAACAACTCATACCTGGACAACTTATATCTAGGACAACTGATGTATTGAACAACTCATAACCGGTATAAATATTTTCACTAAATAAGTAACCAACTTAAAAAATTGTTATTGATAAAGTGAAGTGGCAAGTTAGGAGTTTATAGGCGTAACAACGATCATTTAACACTTTAATTATTGACTAGCATCTTCATATTCCAGGCTACAGTTACTATTCGTTGGTTTTGTCTTTACAATATTTTGAACTTGACAAGTCAGTTGGTTTTGTACTTATCAGCTTTTCATTTGTTTTCTGTAGCCCTTACAATGTCATATTGTATAACATCTCAGCGAGGAGCTAAAAAGCTTGTGGATGATAGCGACTAGCTATATAATTTCCACAGACGAATGCAGATAAATCAAGAAAAGTAAGGCTATGTGAAGTCAAGATGTGCAGAGCGCGCGTTCAGACGATGGCTGAGGAGGACCCATTGGAAATAGTATCTTCAACACTTTCACAGCGGTGGTACGAATATAAAGTGAATTCGAGAATCGTCCTCGGTTCTATCAAAGCCCACAAGAGACCGCGAGAGTTCTGATGGCGACAGATTGTTCTTCTCTACAAGATGAGGCGTTGGCCAGACTACCAGCAACATCAAGTGTATCACGAAGTATTCGTCGGTGGCGACAGCAGAATAGGAGAGCTCCACTATTCCATCAGATATTGTTTTGATGTCCCGCTATTGTGCTGCGAATTTGAATCAGGGGAAACGTTATTGCAATAGGGTACTGCTGGCGTAAATGAGGAAAGAATGCTATAATTTTCACATCTTCAACAGGGCTGGACGATCTTGTTAGAATTCGTGATTGGGGTGGCGATGGCACATTAAAAGTTTGTCCTTCTATATATTACCAGCTACATAAAATCAGCATTCAAATGGGTGATTTGACTGTACCTCGTGTTTTCGCAATGCTACCTGACAAGCGGCGAGCAACTTATGATGGGTTGTTTGCTCCGTTACTCTTCGCCCTGATATTCAGCCTAATCACAAAGACATACAGTTGATATTAAGAGTATCACGAGCTTTAGTAGAATTGAAAAAGGAATAAAACAAAAACAAAATGTTTGGAAATCAGAAAATGCAGTTAGAATTCTAGAAGAAGGTAGTGCTAGTATGATGCACTACCTTTATGCGAGTGAAAACACCCGCATAACTTATGGCAAGTCCTCATCTAAACTTGATACCTTCAATATGAGGCTAAGGCTACGTTATAATTATTGTTGGCAAAATGGTGATGATTGTGGGTTGTGTGGCGATGCATTCTCTCACACTTTAGACTTTAGAGCATTATAAGTTGGAGTATTTTGAACCTCTAGAATTTAGAGAAAGAACAATAACTAGTGTATCTGAAATGGTTTTGTTCTCTTATGAATAACAATGTAACTGAAATGATAGTTCAAAAGTTTCCCAAGTTGTTTTGGAATAACTAACTAATATAGTAAATTGATTCTTGTCTTACTTGGAAGGGGATGCATAGGAATGCTTATGCATTCCATTTGATGTATTTTTACGTCAATAAACTATTTGAATTTGAATTTTAATTTGAATTCACCCTAAAAGGTTTACGAAGGACTTCGAAACACCCCTCATGCATGAATAGCCAGCCTTATTTCAAAATTTCCTGACGTAGAGGTAACTGGTTGTTTATTTCATTTCTCTCAAAACCTCTACGCAAACTTGTCGAACTTGGCCATAGGTCCAATACAGTACAGATAAAGAATTTCGATGATAGTTTGCCACAAGAATTTGTGTCGTATTTTGAAGTGACTAACCTGGAAGACAGTCTAGCTCCAATATTTCCAGCTGAACTTTGAAATATTCCAGCGGAATATTTCAAAGAGGACTTCAGCTGGCATGGCTAAAACTAATAATAGCCTTGAAGGTTTTCATAATGCCTTACAAAACTCTATTTCATGCGAACATCCGAATATCTGGGGGCGATTTTGGCGTAGAAAAAGAAAACATTTGGAACGGGGAGCGCAGATAACTTCCAAACAGGATAAATGTTACTGGACCTTTATCAATGTATCAACCAAAGTCTAGAGAATATATACTCTCTAGACCTTGGTATCAAGAAGGTAGGTACTTGATGGCCTGTCATATTACCGTCATCCTTTAATGTATGGATACACTAATCAATAAATTGTTTCCCTTAACATTAGTGCCGCCCATAGAGCGTCAATCCCTGGAGTGGCGATCCTCCTGTCGCGCCCGTGTGTGTGAGACCTCAGGCGGCCATATTGAAAGATCTCAATCCAACTCATAGTAATATTACTTTATTACTATTATATATTATTCTCATCTTTTTATACTATTATTGTTATTATTACTGGACTACATTCATAGAATATTACACGCTAAACATTCACTAACATCCATTAAAACCTTAAAGACTTACTAAACTTTCACTAAACCCTAAACACTCACTAAACACCTTCACACTAAACATTACTAAGCCCTAAAGATTCACTGAATACTTACACACTAGACATGCACTCAATACTAACATTCACAAGACATTCACTAGAACCTTAAAGACTCTCTAGACATTCACTAACATTCGCAAAACATTCACTGAACCCTGAAGTAAACATTCACTAAACTCTTACTAAACCCTAACTATTCGCTAAACGCTTACTCATTAGCTATTAACGATAAAAACTTCACAATTTACTCCATACAACCAGGACTGTAATCTCTTCAGAAAGCATCTCTCTATCTATTATATCAATTATTCCGTAATCCATTATACGTTTACTACGAAATTACGAAACAAGCAGTGCCAATGGGACTCGATTTGTATTTTATTCGGCCACCTTTATACGTATAGGTCTAGACCGTGGTATAGGCCTACTGGGAAGCTACTGAAGAAGATGGCGTGGGGGAGGGGGTTAGGTGGGGTGGGGGGTTCATTAAGTGCAACGATGGGTTACAACAAGACCCGAGAGTCCAGTGGTGCTGCGAATCATAGCATATGTCTAATGTAGATCGGTTTACAACCTTGAAACGACGCCAGAATTCCACAACCCGGTGCTAATCTTGAAGGATTGACACGTAGTTGGGAACTGCGCTTTTATGAACGATCGGAATTTTTACCCAATCGTATTTCATAGGCTTAAATTGCGACGTAGTTGGGGAAACATCACTCTTAATAGTTTTATGAGTCTAGTCTTCAATTTAGTTTTATATGTTTCCCGAACTACGTCGCAATTTATATATAGATATATATAATATATATCTATATATATATATATATATATATATATATGATTATATATATATAGATAGATAGATGTTTTATTTATTCATAGAGAAACGTTTCGCACATGACTATGTGCATCATCAGTCTGAAAAATGACAAAATAATAACATTAAAAATACTAAAATACACAGGATTCTTAAAATGACAATTAAAAACATTAAAAGACTAAAGTAAGAAGCAAAGTAAAAACAACTGCAGTTGTTTTTACTTTTAGTCTTTTAATGTTTTTAATTGTCATTTAAGAATCCTGTGTATTTTTAGTATTTTTAATGTTATTATTTTGTCATTTTTCAGACTGATGATGCACATAGTCATGAGCGAAACGTTTCTCTATGAATAAATCTTTTAAAACATCCATGTGTCTTCGGCATTCCTGAATTGCTGTTTGAGGATCATACTGCAGATAGTATATATATATATATATATATATATATATATATATATATATATATATATATATATAACTTGATCACGAAATATATAAAACGTGATGCTATGTATGAATATATGTGATGCCTCAAGTAAAGGGTCGTGTATAGACCGAAAGATCTTGGCAATTCTCGTCTTTTCATTTCCTCCGTGGCGTCAACTTTATATATATATATATATATATATATATATATATATATATATATATATATATATATATATATACATATATATATATTATATTATAGTACTATATGTGTGTATTGCCCAAAAATCTGTTCTGTTGACCTAAGCAGCGAATTACGTACCTGGCGGCTGAGAAAGGCAAAGGAAACTTCTAAAAAGCAGAATGGTAATAAGTGAAAGAGGAAACGAAACAGAAGAGGGTGAAATTCGATAATAGACAAAAATAAACAAACACACACATTAACAGCAACGTAAGTCATAAGAACAAGAACTAAGACAGTAGAGCTGTGGTATTTGATACAAAAAAAAAAAAAAAATAGAAAAAGGAAATTAAAAGAACTTGGAAATACTTTAATATATGTAAATAGTAGGATATATAAAAATTTCACTACGACGCTCTCTGAATGAGAAACAGGACAAAAATGTAACGCTGAAATCCACCCTAAATGAGAAACATGAGAACAATCTGATAATGAACTCAGGAGAACGAAAAGCTGACAAACAGAAAATCGCAGTAATTTATTTTCTTCCTCTAATTAGATGCTAATTCATAACAATGACTCACTGATATCGCCGACTTCTAAGGCATTTTTTCTTTTTTTCGAAATCAATAGTAATGTGAACCCAAGTCATCTTATCTTTGATTTATTCCGCCATAAATATTGCTCCCGGAATGATATTCGTTTCGAGATTTTTTATTGTTATTTTTTTTTTTCGTCTCTTAGTTGTTGGGGACATTTGATATCACGATCTTTGGGTTTGACTTTCCATTTTCATCAGATTGAAAATCAATTTATTAATTCTTTTTTATTTCATTCATATTTACTTTTCAACACAACTGCTGCCGTTTCATTAAAGTGCGTCTTGTGGGTTACTACCTCCAGTTTTTAATGTCAAATACAATCCATTTTTTAACCTCTCGCGTGCCACAAACACAACAAAGATAAATGGGTTCTTTGTTTGTGGAGTAAGTATTATTCTCAGTAGTATACCGACGGACATATTACAATCACTATAATATTCACTTCCAATTACCATTTCACATCTTCCGTATTATTTTCATCCTGGTTTTCATTCTGTCGTTTCCCCAGAATGTATTCTTTCACCCATGTTCCTTTAGTATCTCGGCTCCCTTGAGCTGTTGGAATTTTGCATAGCCCATGTCGATTAAAATTTTTCACTTGACTTTACTGAAAAAAAAATAATCTCAGAAATTGCAATCGGAGAAAATTAATCTCATTTTATCAACAAAACTGCTTCTTACACAGAATGGCAAAACATTTCCGACTGACACTCTGACAGTGGCATACGTATACTTAGACCCGGTAGAATTGAACAAGCAGCGCTCGTCAATTTTTGCACAGAAGTCTTTTCAACAAAACTTAAAATTAAATATACATAAAGGTACTTAAAAGTATGTGAAATAACCATCGACAAATATAGTTCTGATACAACTACACACAAATATAGTTCTGATACAACTACACAATCATGTCTAAACACCATCACTACTTACCTGTTATAGTAGAAAACCACATTTCTTGGTCCAATTGGGTACCTCACTGTGGGCTGATCACTTAAACTTCAGCCTAGGCCTAGTAATGAGAAGCTATCTCCTATCCTCCAGTCCTCCACAAGACCAGTAGATCCAGTAATATAACTTTTCCACCACTTTATGCCGCGAGATATAATATAAACCATCCTTTTGCTCTGTCACCGAATTAAGCAGGGTACGCATAATGCACCAGGCAGAAATCTTACAAAACTTCGAGTGGGACTTTACTAATGTACCAACTGAGCCGCTAATTACAATGGTTTACGTAATATGGAGCTAGGAGTTTCCTTGGCCTAGTAGCGGTTTCACAGACGAGACCAAGAGTAGGTATGATAGAAAGTTTAAAGATCCACTGAAAGCATTTTATGTGGGTTTTCCTTTTCTGTGACAGAATTGCTCAGTAATCTCTAATAAACTTATTTGAGGATTAACAGCTGCATATAGAAAATATACTATTAGTGTAAATGATATTTAGGAAAGTGACAATTATAGATGACTATTTTGACCACTTATCACGTCTCGAATACTGTACTTTTATTTGTCCACCAATCCCTCCCTCCTTCCATGTCGTTCCTGTGCTTTATCGTCCACTCATCTCCCGGTCCCATTCTCATAGTTCTCATCCAAATAGGTCTGGATGACCCTGCTATTACGTGCTAATCTTCCCAGGGCAGGTTAAAGCCATTACTTTAATCTTCATTTTTACCTCTACATACATCATACATCGTGTTATGAATTTCACGTTTCACTTTCGACAAACTAATCCACTTTCACTATTCATCTTTTGTTTGTATGGTGTTTTTACTTTGCATGGAACCAGTGGTTATTCAGCAACGGGACCAACGGCTTTACTAGACTCCCGAGCCACGTCGAGAGTGAACTTCCATCACCAGAAATCCACATCTCTAACACCTCAATGGAATGCCCGAGAATCGAACTCGTGGCCACCAGGGTGGCAGGTCAAGACCATACCGATCACGCCACTGAGGCCTTCACTATTCATCAGTTACTTCTAGTTACTGTATACTTTCCTATTTCACGGTTAAATTTATGCTTGCCCGTCTTTTTAAGAATGGTTACTTTTTGATTTTCTAGTGTAGTAGACTTTTTCACCACTTCCATGAGGCTTGAATTTTCCAGTTAAACTAAATATATCTCCTAAATTTGCTTGTGACAAAGGCCAGAGTTTTCTTCTCAAATGAATGCCTTATGTTCTATCCTGTAAAATTCTGATGATCTGGAACAATAAATCTTTCAAATGGTTTGAATCTCGCTATCTAGAGTCTAACCCTCTGTAAGTCTTACAAGTTGTATGAATATAAGAGTTCAAATGAATCGAACTTTATTATTATTATTGATCTAATCTTAAATGGTATAGCCTTCACAGAGGGTGAAAGGGTATAATACTGTAAAAGTGTCACAAGTTATGAGACTGTCCAAATGAATCTAACATTTCTTAAAGGATCTAAAGTCGTTAAGTTTGAAAGGGTAAAAAAAAGTTTGGCAACGTCCAATCCACTACAAAGTCTAAAGGCTAAGCTCCTGGGTTTGTCAGTACGTAAACAGAAACCACATACCCCATTAGGAAACCCAATCTGATTATGAGCTTGCATTCTATCACCAAGTAGAGGTCTGGTTGGAGAAACAAAATTCATTATTTTTAAAGATTGGGTAAACATACTCCACATGCACATAAATTGTGAAGGAATATAAAGTCCGTATTAAATTAAGCATATAAAGTCTCACACACACAGTGGTACAATATTTTTAGACAGGAGAATATACCTTCAGCTAATGATATTCATTTTGTAAAGTCCAAAATAGGTCTAAAAAAATAACAAATAAAACTTTTGATAAGAAAATAGTTTACAAATAAGAATTGCTAAGTAGTGAAATAATAATATAGATAAATGAAAATATGCTTCAGTAGCAAAATTATTTACCCTTGTATATGTTCTACGAAAGGTACTTCTATCAAAATGCTGATTAAAAAGAAAAGGAAAAAGAAACAACAGTCTTATCATTCTCTGTATTAATAGTAGGCACACAACACTAACTGGTAATGGCATTACAATTAACATAGAGATAATTGAAAAAAAATCTCTCTTCCACTACCACTTATTTAAAATCTAGTGCTAACAATCAGAAATCTTTTCATTCAGTATAACCTATAGCTGATAGACACATCATTGGGCTAACATACATGGTATGTTGCTTATACCAATTGCTTATAACCTTTAAAAGGTGTATACCTATACTACTGCACTGTTAAATCTTAACCTTTTTTTTCAGTAGAGCAAATAAAGAAGAGAGGTTTAAAACAACATTACTTTTGAATAGGAAGAAAAACCTGTAGTGTTCCAACATGCATACGTGCCTCAGAAAAAAAAACTGACAAGTGCTTAATAATCAAGATGCAAAATTTTGCCAGGCAATATAGTACAAGGATCAAACAAATACAGTATGAGAAGATTAATTTAACATTTCATTCTTTTATTGCCTATAAAATCACCCATTTCGACACTTCTTAAGTGACAAACATTAAATGCTGCTCTAAGAGTGTAGGATTTTTTATTTCAAAAACAATTCTGAGCCAAGCTGCCAAATTGTTCAGCGTGTGCAAGTTCATTTCCCGTTAGGTCAATTCGTCATCCTTTCAACTAAGTCTCACCATGAAAAAAAATATCATACCAACAAGTTACACTTTAGAAACTAAATAGGGCATAATTACCAAAACCAAGCTTGGTCCCTGCAAGAGAAGTCCATCAAGACTCATCATCAAATATTCTCCCATGCTGATAAGTACAGTTGTTGCAATGCCAGTTCATGGAAATGAATCAATCTGTCACCCCTATACTTGCCACCATTGATTGGAATACTGGTCTCACGTCTACCATCTCTTCTCTTCACAAGAAAAGGTCTAAAGTGCATACAACCAATATTTCTTCACTTCATTACTATAAGAAGGCTGATACAATTGTTTTGAAAAATACAGATGTTCTTATATATAATACTAGCTGGTAAAATGACTTTGATATCCTTGTCTACTGATACTGTAATTAATACTAACGATCAAGGTTTGAAAATACTGTACAGTACCTCATGGCATATTTGAGCTAGTACTATGAATCTCTTTTCAACATTGCACCACTGTTAATACTGCGAGGTTTTTTCCATTAATCACGTTTCTTTATTATGGCGAAGAGAATGAGATGGACATCAGTGTCCCAATACAACTCTTAAAAGAAAAATATAAAATAATTACAAAAAGCAGAAAGGAAGAAAACTCCAAATTATGGAAGTAAATAGAATAAAGAACAGATCAGATCATTATGGACTAGTGCTGGGGGTAGGGAGGCCATGGAACATTTGGAGTGCATACACCACCATTTCTCAATGAAACTGGTTTCCAAATTGAGAAGTGGTCCGACTAACTGCGAAGATTGTTCTGCATGTGATTCAATCCAATTCCAAGACATTCCCTCTTTCTACAAAAAATTAGTTTCCATTTAGTATTGCCATCTGTAGTGTGGTATTCTATCTACCTTACTGTGAAAGTTTGCGTTCTTGAAAAAAAAAATATATATATTATCCTTGGGTATGCCTCAAAGACAGGGCCATCCCTAAAACAAACAAAATAACTTTGATGTGCTTATTGCCTTACAAATTTCAGGGGAATCTTTTTAATTACCACTAATAATCCTCCATGGGTTCTTGATTCAATTTAAGTCATAACCTGGATCATAAACCGATAAATGACTAATTGTCCTTTTTTATTTAAAATTAGCTGATTGGCATTCATTTTGCTTTGAGGTGACTGATCATTTGTTCATTAACCAAAACTCTAACGATGGCAGTGTAGTTTGATGAAATTATATTAGTGAAAAAATATGAAAGTGGTCCTAGTTTAAGTCAGGTAAGTTTTTTGAGAAAATTAATGTGTTAGTGAGTAATGGTTCACTGTTCTCCTGACCTTAGTTCCAATGAGCTGAAAAGAGTTAAGGACAGCTGCTCTCAATAGCAATAGTACTTACAAAACGAATATTCAGCCTCAGTGTAAGATTGACATTTATTTGTAAGTGATTACAGAGAATTGGATCACCACAGATGAATAGTATACACCAATGATCACTCCTTGAATTTTAGGGATGCATGAAATCAGAAAGTTTATACTGAGAGCAGGGAGTGTTTGTAGGGGGACATTAAAGACATGGCAAATATGTGTTGTATACAACCATCTTGCACGATACTTACTCATGAAATCTGATGAAACTCAGCTGGTTACTAAATCAGTATCTTTTACAATTTGTTACACCTCTGAGATCAAGTCTCACTTGCTATTCGAGGTTGTCTTAAGATGACAAACAAAATCCTGATCATCAGCCTGGGCCACCTGAGGTTAGGTTAGGTTAGGTTATGTTGTTATTCCTGTGAGTAGGATTCTTTTGTGCTTTAATTTTAAGAGGATATGATGTCAGTAAGGGAATTTCAAGAACAGTGAGGCTGTGCATACTAGGTACTAGGTTAAGATAAAGCCCTGTTGAAATACGATTATTCTGGAGTATTCCCATACTTGCTGAAATATAGGAAATAGACTTTTTGCTGGACATCCGTAACTTATATAATTTAGGGTATTTACCTATATCAAAAACCTTAAATTTCCAATGATTACCACATCACATTTGTTCAAAACATACCAGAAAAATCACTTTTCAACTGTTTCAACAAAAAGATGATGCTAAACGTCTACACAAAATTATGCTTTTGATTTCAGATGATTAAGAAGCTATCATCTGACCATTTTGTACCCATAAAAGCAGGCCCCTTAATGGAGGAGCAAATGAATGGATGAGCCCCTTTGCATATACTAAGTCTTGCTTTTACTTGTACTATAAATTAAACCTGTTTTGTAAAACAACCTGGTGTAAATACGTGGGGTGATGAAGTTAGCTACTCAATGTCTTAAACCCCTACCTGATCTTCAGTCCTGATCTTCAAGTACTTTGCCCTTTTTCATGTTCCTATTATATGCATGATGTTTGTTAAATAGTGAATTTTCACTCAAGTATGTTGCTTTGTTTTTCTCCTATTATGCTAATCAGATCTAATGATAATGTAAGTTATAAAAATAAAAATGTTTACAATTTTCTGCAGTCCAAAATATACTAGAAATTCTCACTATCAAAACATTTAAAATTCTTACTTATAGATTCACTGTCTTCAGAACAATTCAGCCATATTTTGTTCGCAAAGATGATCTGAATAATATTAGGCCAAATTAGGATCTCAAAACCAATGCAAAATAACTTGTGACAAAATATAAATTAAATGTTTGAAAGTCACTAATCAATTATGCAGTCAAATTGCATACTTCAAGACATGAGAATGTACAAAGAAAATGAAGATTTTGAACAGTTGTGACAACAAGATATTAAGATTACAACCTCAAAGGCTAAGGTCAGTTGGGCACATGAAAATAAGAGGTACAATTGGTCAAAAATAGCAGATAAAAAATTAACAAGCATACACCACCAGGAAGGTTAAGAAATCAAGGGAAAAGAGCACATATGAAGACCTACCTAAGAAGGGAAACCTGGCATAAAAAAAAACATAAATACTGATGATATTTATACCCCAGCATACTCCCAATCTGTGTTTTCTTTGTGTATCTTAAAACTTTAAGCAGCTTTGATAAAGACAGCAATGTTCTATGCCCTAATAATTTCAAAATATAAACTATCACAAGCGCACAGGACACTGGAATTACCCATCTTTTGAAATACCATTTCTTTAATGCTCTCAATATTTACATAATTATATATTCACGTTAATACTCACTGACAATAGTACAGTAATGTACATTTACTTAGGTATCTTACACAGAATAATTCTGAGGTTGAGGCCAGTATGCGTTGTAGTAGAGGTAAAAGTTTAAAATATATAACTGGAAAGGTTAATACCATATATATATATGTAGGGAATATTATTTACCAACAACTATCCCCCTTTCCCAAAGGAAAATTTACAAAGGAACGTTAGAAAATGGGTTTGTATAAAAACAGGAAAAATTATTTATACATATATATGCTGTACATAGATCTACAAATAAAACTCATGGGATCTGTAAAATAAATAAAATGACCTCTCATGAAAACCTACAAGCCAATTCAGTCTAAAAACAGCATCAGGTAAAACTATATTTACAGAACAGCAAGTTACTTGTACAATTTAGTCCCCATCAATAGTAGGAAAAGCATCCCCTGCATTTTATTTCTCCAGGTTTTGGTGGCAAACACACACTCAACGTGAGGTTATTTCTTGGGAGGGAGAAGTACATAATCAGAAAACTCACAAACTGAACAATTTCATACACTTCAAACTACCTTAACTATTTTATGACTGAAATGCCCTTGTGAAATAACAGTATAATATTTTAATTTTCTGTTAACACTAACCATTGTTATTAAGGAACTTCAGAATACTCTGAGAATACACTATAAAAGCTGTACAGAAGCATGTCCTTATGACTTATCATCCAAAAGGAGAAGTCAAACTAACTGATATAAGATCAAACAGTATTTAACAAAATCTACACAATAAAATTGCATACCACACACACACACACACATAACTAAAGGTCTAAGTAAGGGAAATAACTCTTCAACTTATATTGAAATAACAAGTAGTTAAGAACAACTTACTGTTACCTTGAACACTATACAACCACTTGTCACCTAATTACTTAACAATGCTGCATACATTCAGACAGACGCACACATGGAATAGAATGATACTTAAAAAACTTAGAGCAACCAATTTACAAGTGTCAGATCAAATAATTCCAATGGTATATAGGTTATCAAGAGGTTGAAACCCAGCACCACACAACCACTGAAGAGGTCTAAATTCCTTTCTAATAAACTTACTAAAAACATTAACTTTCCCCACCTTTAAACCAGACATCAGCTTTTTTTATTTTTTGAAGCATTGCAATTTTATCTAAAACTAGCAAGTATAAGACTGAAGCCTTTTAACTGTAGAACCCAAAATGTTTGAAAAGAATATGAACTGACAACAATGTCCTTAGCCCTTACCTCCTTCATGAAGAGGTCAGCTGATAAAAAGAATAATTTATATCAGATAAATACTAATTATTGTAAATTTTTTTTATAGCTAGGTATGACATGTGCAGTATGACATCAAAATTCGTTGTAGTTTTGTCGCTATGGAGGATCTTTCACAACCACCTTTACACAAAGGAGTGCACGATTTGTACTTGGTTTGTACAATATTTTTTCTTAAATTGATTCGATTAAGCCTGCCTTGTGCTGGCACAGGCTCTTACTCTAGGGCAGCCCGTAATATGTTAAAATGAATGTAAAAAAATTTCACTGAATAATTACCATCAAAATGTATTAATGGCATGCCTTTTCTCAACAGAAACTACAAAACCAATATCAAATACGAGTGCAGTAGCCTTAAAACTTCAGAACCCAGTGTCAAAAACAACAATGAAACTATCACTTTCCACCAATTTCATTTAAATTTCACACATGAAGAGCCTACACCTATCTGAGAATATTTTTCACAAAATAAGATAGAATTTTGTCCGACTTTTTTGGTGTGACGTTTAAAAAGAATTTTTTTTTATACAAAACAATGACATCTAAAGATTTTACCTTACAGATTTCAAGGTTAATACAAGGCCTTTGTACCACATTAATGCCATGGAAAACAACTAATATATGGTGTGTAGGTAATTAAAAGTTCTTTAACCCACAGGGTAAAAGATGGAAAGGGAACAAAATGTACATCTTTGGCTTAAAATGTTTCGTAAAATGCCCATTATTACTGGAAATCAAAACTAAAGCCATATCGTAACAAATAAATACTTTTACCCCTACACCGACTGGTCCACTTGAGAGGAAAGAATTTTACAAGATTAGGCAGCATCACTTAATCCAAAATATAACCAAATCAGGGGCTTTTCTTAAAAATGAAAATTTACCAAATCTGGATCAACTGGCAATTTCAATACATTTTCATCAACAACATAGACACCACCAAGTGCAGCGGTAACTCTGAGTGCTTGTAAGTTACAGGCTCAATTTGGGTAGAATTTGAAAAGTATCAAAAAATCTCTAATATCTAAAAGTAAATGAAATAAAAAAATCAAATTATCAATTAAAAATTTTTTTTCTCCAAATGATTCTAGTAAAAATGTTTAGGTTACAGTACACACATACATCAACGGTTCTGATATTGAGTAAATAATAAGTATTTCATTCAAGTGTTCTATTGTACAAAGTTACTACTGTAGGCAATAAGCTGATGAACATATACTTTCCTTTATCATTTTACCACATAGTGTGTACTTATTCTGAACTGAGCAAAATTTTTTAGTATGAAAACTAATTTTCTCATATACGTAAACCCATTGTTCATATAGTATAGCCAAACCGGCAGCCTTTGAATTCTCAAGCCACAGAAAATTATGCCAAAAAAAGACTGAAAAGAGTAGTACTACTCCCATGCAAATGTCATGGATCCACTGTTGCATAAAAAGCAACCTACCTCAAGACCTGCCTTCTACAGGAAAACTTTTCTAGCTAAAAAAAAGATGGTTACTACCATTTTGGTGCACAACAATATTTTGTTCTTTAATACAATTAAAACATAACTGGTTTAAATAATAGATCATGGGACCACTTGTATGTATAAGGTCACTACACCAATACGTATACTGTTTGCAGGGGCTGGTATAAAAGATTGACTCTAACCTTGATATAAAAAAAGGACTGTCATAATGCGATAAAATGCAAGAGCATTTTCAACCTAAAATTAACAATAACTTGAATTTTTGCAGTTAATAAATATCAACCAGTAAACAGAGGGCTGGTCCAAAGGGTTTACATTTGATGAATGAATTAAAATTCCTTGAAATTCTGATACTTAAATGGTAAAGCTTGTAAGTGTGCATATGAAGCACATATTCACAGCTCTTCGGAAAACTTTGCGCCGATATGATTCCAAAATTTCCTGAATTTTCTGTGGTGTTGTTGAAGATGAAGTAGGAACTTTTAGATTATGCTTCGAATTTTGGTTACAATGATGTTGATAACCAAAAGGTCAGCAACCTACTGTTGTCATATGAAAAGGATACTGCAACAGAAGAGCTGCTGTATATTTACAGAGAAAGAAGAGCCAGACCATGAAAGGAGATAAAATGACATGAAAAATTATTAAGCTGAAATAACAATGACCAACAGCAGGAATTAGTTTGTGATGTGCAACAAGACATCTCACATTTGCTACTATATAATACTACAAATTGCACAGAAATTTTCAGGCAGTGGCAAGAAATGGAAAAGATGATCATTTTAAGAAATCAAAGATGGCAACATCAGAACTGCAGTCCTATATACCCAAACAAGTATCAACAGGACAGTCTAATCAAACGACTTTGTAGGAGTATAGACATAGTTCTGTTAGGTTTTGTGAAGAATCTGAGGCATTCAGTTCCTCGTTGGACGAGTCGGTTACATGCTCCACTACCGATCTCAGGGTCCAGGTTTGATTCCTAGCTCTGCCAATGCAGAATCAGAGGAATTTATTTCTAGTGATAGAAGTTCATTTCTTGATGTGGTTCGGATCCCACAATAAGCTGTGGGTCCTGTTGCTAAAGTAACCAATTGGGTCCTAGCCACACAAGAATATCTAATCCTTCGGGCCAGCCCTAGGAAAGCTGTTAATCAGCTCAGCGGTCTGGTAAAACTAAGATATACTTTATTAACATAGCTTTGGAAACTAGGGAATATGCTTCTGGAAATAAATAACCAACATCATTGCAAAAGAAGAACACTAAAAAGCGTAAAAAATCTCTGATTACAAATTAGTACTCAGGATTCAAAAAGCCTAAATGGCAATAGTACCAAGCTAGCCTTCTCTTCCTCCCCACAACACCCGTAAGCCAATTAAGACTACCTGCTCCTTCCTTTCCCAGCATCTTATGCACCATCACACACGAGTTAGTGACAAAGTTTCACTTAAAAAATTTTATGCTCAACAGAGGTTTTTAATTTCATATAACATAATTTCATTAAAGTAATTCATTTTAAGTACATAAAAGAGAACTGAGTTAAATTATAACTTAAACCGTGGCCTAGGGTTTATATCATACTGCTTTATAATATATTCTTATGGGAAAACTATTCTTCCAAACACTGATTTTAGTATATGTGACAGTTTTTGGAAACTAGTCACAAATAACAAGAGGGGACAGAAATGGAATAATTAAATGGAATTAAATAAATGGGTAAAATGTTTGTTACCATTCCTGAAAACTGGAAAAATCTGGAGAAAATCTACTGGACCATGGACAGCTTAACAGACATGAAAAGTGAGGCAGTTGGGCATCTATGGATCCATGGCAAGAATGCAAGAGGTAGGCGTTGCTCTTCTTTTGGCAATTAGATATAAATTTGCAGTGTCTTGGCATTTGATGATTGCGAATGCAGCGAGACATGAGTGATGGGTTTGTGATAAAGCAAATATTTCTTTCTACTCAACTTTGCAGTTTATGGACCAATTGTTAAAAAAATATTTTAAAAAATAATATTCATTCTCTCTAAACTTCTGCTCAGTCTTGCAGGTGCTGGACTTTAACCACTTCACAGGGATACATAAATCTATAAAAAAATAAGCAAATTCCCATGCTCAACCCCAACTATTCATACTTTTCAATATACAAAGATTTTGCACTTAAATACACATTACTTTACAACTTACTACATGTGAAGGCTGGGTTCCAGTGAATCCGATGTGGGCAAGGTTGCATGAGGGTATGTATAAGAGAGAGTTGCAGGGTGGGGGGCTCCCTGGCTCATCTCCAAGCGCCTCAGGTATGTGGGGTCTGCAGCCGCCATGTGGTGTGGGAGGTAAGCCTGACTGACGTGTGGTGGCATCACTGATGGATAAGAATACTCTTGTGGTAAATACTGTGCAGTTGTAGGGATTTCTGCCTTAACCATTTCATGGCTTATCTTGAAGGTCTTGTCTGTGGTTGTGGCAGGCGATGAAGATGCTGAAGGTAGGGTTGGTGTGGCTATGGGTGTAGGAGTGGCAGAGTTGGAGGAGCCCTGGTGCTGATCGCTAACTCTCGTGGGAGTCTGTTTCTCTTGCCGGTTGAAGTAAGATGAGGAGGCAGTCTCAGAGTCCCTCTTCGCTGCTTCTTTGTCAGCCATCTGTTGAACTTGTTGCACAGGAGAAGAATATGACCTGCGGGCAACATCTTTTGAGAGTGCCTTTTCAAGAGTAACGTTTGGGGTCACCATCGCTGGACCTTTATCTTTTTCGCGGTCAGACTTTTCAATCGAGACAAGTGCCCTTGGTGATTCAATGTAATGACTTCTCCTCCGCTGCAATGTATTCCTTCTACCTGGAGCACCAAACCTCTCCTGACTCCGATATATGCGAGACTCTGTGTTCAGTTTTCGGCGAATGGCATTCCTGACTTTCTTCTCGTCAATAGTTGGGAAGTTGCGAATAGCATCATCTGATAATAATAAAAAAACACATCATACGTCTGACAAGATATGAGAAGTTACAACTTTCAACATCAAACAGGATTACACCCAAGTAAAATTATACTGACAAGTAACCACATTACTTTAATGGAATACTGTGCGATGACTACTGACTGTGCTATATCAAATTAAGAATTTGAAAGTTATTACATAAAACTGAAAATGAAATTAGTTTATTACGTACTGAAAGTGTACTTTCACTAACAAGGTTTCAGGGATAAAGATTTGTGAAACCCCTAACAACTTCTGAATTGTACATAACCTTGTACGTATATAATTAAGATTCGTATCTCAAATGTCACGTACACAACACTGGATACATACGAGTAATGACTCTGATAATGCAGGGGTCCAGCTGATTCTTTAATGATGTTCTTTTTGCTTTATTTGCAAAGCACTCTCCCCCTGTTAATGAAGAAGTTGCCAGCACCTCAACGGGGAAAAAATAGCGAAGCAAGTCGTTAATGTAGCGATTGGCATTTGTGCGACGGAATTTGAAGTAGTCACTTGTGTGAATGCTGATGCCTCCACCCAGGTCAAGCTGTAATTAAGAAAGGGGAGACATCATTTTGTGGATATAGACTGGCTTGATTAACACATCATCTAGACCAATCTCAAGGAGCTAAAAGTGGAATTCATCCGACTGAAAAGCCAAGAAGTAAACTAGGACTCTTCCGAAAAAATGATAAAGTTACCATTCAATCTTTTAAAAGGCATCATCTATATGTAATAATGAAAAGACTGCAGCGCCACAGGCATTTACCAATTTAAGAGGCCAGGCCAAGCAGAACTTCTGAACATTGTGGACTTTTTCTTATACTGGTTGCATGCTGGTGAATCCAATCAATAACCAATAAAATTACTACACCATAAAGAGGAATGTAACAAAAGTAAAAGGATGAAAAATTCTTGGTGATTTTAGTTAAAAATCCTTATTTAGAATTTGTAAGTCAATCAGAATACAATTGTTTTGATCTACACAGTCATTTTATATATTACTGTTAAATAGATTTAGTATTTTTTAAATGCAGCAGTCTTGTATATTATGTCATTTACTTCATTTAGCCAGCCACTAATAAATGTTAACATATATTTCAACTATGAAAATTGTGACATCATTTTTAGCCTTGGGAATGTTTTGATGGAACAACTAAATAAATAATATAATTTCCTGATAAGAATTACATTTCCACAACATGTCTACTTTCACTGAATTCAAAGAAAGCATCGACAAACTAAATCAATAATTCTTAACATATTCAATA
>NC_087219.1:18453473-18525685 GCF_015104395.2 Macrobrachium nipponense
AACATATTCAATAGCATGACACTACCTGGAGGTATATATATATGCTGATGACACATGGAGGGGTCAATAGACAGCAACATCGTGCAAATCAAAAATCTAACTAAATTTTTTAGAACTATGTAATAAGTTCCTTACCGCTAAGGTACGCTGACTTCGTTAGGTCTGCACTCTTCAGCCTGCTAAAACCTTAGAGCTCTCAAACTAGGACGGACTGTTGTTGAGAAAGCTAACAACAAGCGGTGACAAATGGAAAGTGGACCAATGTGCTACAGAGAACCTAGCCATCATTTACCACGAGCATTCAGCTAGAAAGTAGTCACCGAACACACACACATATAAAAGACCACTAACCAAAAACTGAGCTGGTATTAACCTTCTCAGACAACCATAAAAAACACTATACCTAATTAAAATAAAAACCTAGCAATGTATTAGCGTTAGGCTGCGTGGAAACTCCTTTGCCGTACTGTACCTGAGGATACATACCGGGCCTCCTAACGTTTGACAATTATCAAAAGTGGTCCTTCAAGGCTCTAAGGTAATGAGAGGCAAACACAGAGGTTTGTCCTCCAAAACGGAGTCATAATGTCCTTGAGGGCTAAATGTTCCGAATGCTAAGGACGTCGCTACTGCTCTCACCTCATGAGCTTCACTTTAAAATCAACCCAAAGCATTCTTCCTGACAAAGCAAATGAGCTTCTTTAAGACTTCTCTTACAAAGAAAGACATTCGTTTTTAGACATAGTCTAGTAGGATCTTAACCAGAGCACCACAGATAACATGAAGTTCCCCTAATGTTCTGTTATTCTACGTAAACCGGAAGGCTCTTACTGGACACAGAACCTTTCTTGTTATTGACCTACTAGGTAAGCCAGTCCTTCAATCTCAAATGACCTGGCCACGGATCGAATGATTCTCATTCTTTGCTAAGAAGAACTCCTGTTGAAAAGAACAAACTGCTTTGTATGCTTCCAACATAATTGCTTGTCAATAGCGTGCAGCTCGTAATCCTTTTAGCTGTAGATAAGGCTACTAAGAAAATAGTTTTCTTCTAGCCCTCGCAAAGGTGAACTGCCCATAGGTCTCGAAACCTATCGTCTCCAAGAAATTTGAAGAAAACGACATCTCAGATTCCAAGAAGGCGTTCCTGCAAGTCGAATCCCTCTTGATCGAACGATCTGAGAAGATCTCTAAGATCTACGTCGTGGACAGGTTTAAACCTCTGTGTCTAAACACGCAGACACATACACTTATAGCCGTTAATTGTCTGCTAGCCAATCCTAGTTCCTTCTTACGGTATATAGAAGGAATATCTGCAATTTGTGGTCACAGAGGTACTGGAGAAGTAAATCTTCAGATTCTCACACCATTTAAGGAAGTTCTCCCACTTCGACTGGTACACTTGATAGTCGGATGGCCTTCTTGCTCTTGCAACTGCCTTCGCTGCTTCTCTAGAAAAACCCCCTCGCTCTGACAAGTCTTTCGATAGTCTGAACGCAGTCAGCACCCAGAGGCGAGGTTGTTCTTGTGGAAACTGTCGAAGGGGGTTGTCTGAGAAGATGCTATCTAGTAGTTAGGCCTTCCGGAGAATCTACTGTCCATTCCAGTACCTCGTGAACACGTTTGGGACCGGACAGTATGGGGCTATCAGAGTCAGCCTTGTCCTCGACTTTCCCTGAATTGTGTCATACCATTTCCCAAATCTGGAACGGGGCGAAAAGCGTACGCATCTAGAGCCGTCCAATCTAGTAGGAAGGCATCGACTGCGACTGCAAGAGGGTCCGGGAGATTGGAGAACAATAGTCGGTAACCTCTTCGTCGCCTGCGGTAGCGAACAGATCCAACTATCTGGAGTGCCCCAGAGCTTCCACGTTCTCTGGCATACTGAAGATGCAAAACATCCACTCGGGAAAAGCAATACTGTACGTCATGCTCAACAGATCCGCTCTGAAGTTCTTCTCTCCTTGAATGAAACCTGGTGAGCAGGGTCAACGTTCCTCTTCGACCACAGAAGAATCTCCTAGCCAGGTTGCAGAGGGACAAGAGTGGGTTCCTTTGTTTTACTGTATATATGCCAGAGCTGTGGTATTGTCCGCGTTGATCTGAACACTTGCCGCTGATCCACGTTCTGACGCTTCAGAGCCAAGAAGACGCCATCAGTTCATATATCAACTGTTTAGTGCATGCTTTTATTCTTCGCTTCCAAAGGCCTGACTCCTCCCGAGGCACACGTCGCTCCCCAGCCTTGCGTCTGACGCGTCGAAAAAAGATCCGGTTCTGGTTCCTATGCTGAGTGAGTACCTATGAAGTCTCTCCGGAACTAGCCACCACTTAATTCACTCCTTTATCTTGAGAATTGGAAAACCGGAAGGAATCTGGTTGCGATCTCTTGTCCAGACTTCGTTCAGGAACGAAATGTAAGGCCTCATGTGAAGTCTCCCTAGTGAAATGAACCGTCCTAACGAGAAGACGAGAGTGCCCCAGCAGGCTATCCACTCTCTCGCTGTAATTGTATTCAATAGGAATTCTTGACGTTCCGCCGGCACCACATGGTGACTTCCGGGAGTACGGAAAAGCCCGAAAAGTCACTGAGGAATCAGAGCCCCAAATAAACTAGCTCCTGAGAGGGATCAGCCTTGACTTTTCAGGTTACATCAGACCAGTTGCGAGTTAATTTCCAACGTAGAATGTTCTGTCCTCCAGACATTGCTGTTTGATTGTGCTCTTATGAGCAATCGTTCGAGGTAGAGAGAGACTATGACTCCTGAAAATGAAAGCCACTTCGCCACAGTCGAACATCCATCTCGTAAAGATTGAGGAGACGTGCACAGACCGAAACAAAGGGCTTGAAATGATAATGCCTTTCCTGGAACGAATCTCAAATACTCATGGACTTGGGTGAATTGGAATAGGGAAGTACGCATCCTGAGGTCCAGTGTTACCATCCAGTCCCCTGGAAAGTACCGCTGCCAGTACTGAATCGTCGTCTCCACGTAAACTTGGTCTGTTTCTACGAACAAGTTTAGCTGCTTACGTCCAGTACCGGCCTTCCAACCCAATGATGTACTCGGACAAAAAAACAGACGGTGTAAAAAACCTGGGATTCAGGATCCATAACGTTCAGGCCCGCTTCCTAACATGCTGGCCACCTGATGCCAAAGAGCCTCTCTCTTCTCTAAACGATGTAATGAGCCCCTAGGGCTATCGGAGCTGTAGCGAGAGGTGGTTTCTTGATTAAATGGGGATATTGTACCCTTCTTACGCGAACTTTACGACCAGGGTCCGCTCCCTTTGCTTTGCCAGGACTTCCCAGAAGTCTAAAAGTCTGGCCTCCCACACAAGTACTGGAGACTTCTGACTCATGCTTGGCTGGAAGTCTTGGAACCTCTTTGTTGGAACTTCCCTTCCCTTTTTTGTCCCACTTCTAAATGTGTCGGGAAAGAAGTCACTACCGAAAGGGGCGTGCGGTGATTCTTTTGATCACTTCGGGTCTTCTTCATAACATTAGAAGGTAACACTTCGTTACAGACGACGTAAGAAGATCTTGAGAGCCTTTGAGTGAGGATGAGAGAAATATGTCCTTAATGATCTCCTGAGGAAGAGCTCTGAAAGAGGAGAAAACATCAACTCCGACTTTGCGGCGGTCGAACACCCTTTGAGCCGCGAACGAGCACAAGAGATGTCTTTTCTTCAAGACGCTGCTGTAAAGAGTGAAGCCAATTCATTAGCCCATCTCTCAAGGCTTTATCCAAACAGGACATGATACTCTCGGCACAAACTCGGCATACTGACGAATCTTCCAGTCTCCGAAGGAAGTCCGAGCAAGGGCCCCACGACAGTCAAGAAATTTAAACACCTCAAACAGTCGATAGATCCTTTTGAGTAAATGGGCGACTCTGAAGAAGTCCACCACCTTTGGCTGATGTAAAGCATGTCTACGGGAACTGTCCACTATGTTGAAAAGTCTCCCGGGAGGAGGCAGGAACTCCCAGGGCCAGACTTCCCCGTAGATAGCAAAACACCAGACTCCGAAGACAAACTTGGACTGGAGAAGAAATGCAAACGAAGTCTTCCCCGACTCTTCTTCTCCTTCAACCACGCATCTCACGGTTGCGAATGCTTTTTGGACGAAATAGACAAAAAGTTCATCTTCAAAAAAGACGATTCTGGCTGTCTTCGTCTTCGAAAACTTGCGACAAGGGGATGGAGGACCGGAAGGTTGGAAAAGTCTCCTTTCAAGCAAAGCAAAGAAGGCACTCTTGTAGTCCTTGTAAGTCCGAGAAGAGCTTCCGTCTTCTGTCCTCTTCCGCACTCTCCACAATTTTCCGCAGCGAAGAAATATCTTGAAACCCAAGGATCTGATTGACTCTCCAAAGATGACTCCTTATGCAGAGCTAGCTTAGCAAGCGACTGCGGCAATGACTCCTTATATAAACTCCTTCTTCCTTGTCGCAGAAAAAGTTTTGCCTTGCTGGCGCTCTGCTGTCCTGCGTCCTCCTGAACGTATGCGTCCACCATGAGTTCCATCACTTTCCTCTTGCGTCCTGCGTCCTGCACTGCTTCGTCCTCCTTACGGGACGCACTGCCCTGGCTCGCGTTGCACTTCCTGCGGCCTCTGGAGGACTTAAACGGGAGAGACGAGTCTTACGTTAATACCGCAGGTGTTTTCGGGGCTTCTCCATGATTGAACAATCACTAGCACCAACTCTCCGCATGTCCAGCAGAACCCCTAGGTCTCCGCTTCCTTACGAGACTTCCTGCTGCTGAGGAGACGAGGACGCACGAGTCTCGAGAAACCTCTTCCTTTTGACAGGAAATGTCTTCATCCTCCGATGAAAAAATCTCAGGGTCTCCACCCTTCGGTCACATCCTTTCATCCTGAGACGAGGAGGGAAAAACATGACCTCGAGAGGAACGAGATACTTCCGCGAAACGCCTACTCCTTCCCGAGGTCGAACACTAGGCCGAAGAATATACGGATTTCCCAGTATCGCCTTTCATGGCGTACTGCAGCAGCTGGGACGCAACAACAGGACCTGCATGAAGGGACGGAATGATCGCGAGTCAAACCCCTTCGCACTCCCTCGACTGTCGACCATGCCCTTCTCCCGGAGGTCTGGGAGTGGACAGAGGTCTAGGTAAGGAGACGAGAGGAGACGATCAGGCGCCCCTCCACAACACTGTCACCAATACACTCCACGTGTCTGTTAATCGTTAATTGATCTTCCCAGGGACGCTAAGGGGCAGCGAATCACTTTCACGATTTGTGGATCAGTAGATCCTCAGATACAGCAACCTGAGCAGAGAAACCTGTGGGGAAGGTGCTACTTCTACATGTGAATGAGCTGGAGAAGACAATGCAAAGTCATCAAAGGGCTTACTCGAAAGATCCCGATATCTCAATCTAGATACCGATCTCTAATACGATCTTTTTCTAATCTCTCCACATACGTCATAGAGCCTTCCAATCGGTCTCATTCAGAGCCGACATTCATTTGCACCTATTGTCCCCAAGTACATACAAAACACCCGACACTTATTAACAATAGTATGTGGATATACGTATGATTTCGGCAGTCTCACCTTACACCCTATCTTCACACAAACTCTTAAACATATTCCTGAATCAGACATACTAAAAGGATCCAAACCAAAATGCGATGCACACTCTAACTTCGTGAATACGATAACAATATCCAAAAAGTCAGTCAACGAGCAGAAATTCCAACAGAGAACCAACAACTATGTGCGGGTCGGCTGGAGCAGAGAAAATCTGAGGGGTGACGAAAACGGGATAGTTCCAAGTACCAGCGCACGGGAGGGGTGGCTATCACCTGAACTACCAGTGACTAAGCGGTTGCCGCGAGTTGAAATTCTGCCAGTGCGTCACGAGGATAAGCTATATATTACATGCCAGGTAAGTGTCAGCAAAAAATATATTTCATGCTAAGAATTACATTCCACAACATGTCTACTTTCACTGAATTCAAAGAAAAGCTCGACAAATAAATCAATATACCTCGACTAGCTTAAACATATTCAATATGATATTCGAGTAAAAAAAAGCAAAGACGAAACGCAATTACTGTACAAACCAAAACAAGAAGTATGACAAATTCTTACCATATCCCTCTGAAACTCTGGCAATTGGTATGTAGCAGGGTGCTTACTAATTTGATTCATCATTTTTTCACCCTTTCTTTGGGTATGCAGCGTTTAGAGGTCCAGTTCAGCATCTGAGAAGTTAACTCAGGTAGGTTATCCCTGATCCATCTCAAAGGGTCGCTTGCGTCTGGGCCATCAACACATTTGGTTCCAGGCTTCCAGTCACAACAGAACGTCGAAGAGGACGTTGGAGGAAGTTCTGCTGAGCGTTCTTTTGCAAACAGGCTAAACACCCTTATCTGTATGTAAAAAGAGGCAGACAAGTTAAGCAAAGGCAAATTGAAAAAAAGCGTCAGAAACATGAAAACCAAGAAGCAGCTTCAGAATTAATGATGAATCAGTGGAGTGTTCCTTGACTCCAAAAATAGAGCTTTCAAAAGTATAAACCAATATATTAGTTCTGACCTTATCAGTTAATGGATAAGCAAATTATTACTGTATACTTTGATATTACAGATACAATAATATTATATACTGACCCACAATCTATAGATACCTTATCATGCCCAAAAGAAGGCTAAACTACAAAGAAAAGCACATTCAATAAACCTACGGAATACAGAGTTAGGATCCGAAAACTACGATACCTGTAAACTTCAAGCTTTTTTAGCAACCCGTGCAGAGACTCCTGTGGGATGTGAACAAAACACCTCGATACATGAAATATTAGCAGTGCCTCCATGTCTTCGATGCGTAAATCTTTCATGAAACATGAAATAAAAACCAGTAAATAACCACCAAATTATATAGATTTACCTGCGGGCATATACAAATTTTCAACTCAAACAATATACATTTTTCCTGTAAAACATATTACAGTTGGCCTGCAATTTGAGTGAAGGTTTGTTTCCAGGAATTTGCAGTATATATATATCCAAAAACACTAATATAAAAATGCATAAAACTGACACTCGGTAGTATTTGCATACAATACATTACTGAATATAATGGAAAGATGGCTGAAGATGAAGAATTATAATTTACCTGAATATAATGGAAAGATTGGCTGAGACTGACAGAATTCAGTAATTGGTATAGAAAAAAAAAAAAAAAAAGACTAAGAAGGGTTAGGACAGGTCAGGGAGAAGGGATAAAAAAATGTTGGCAGGGCTAGCCGCTGGATGAAGACCTAATGGTACTAGGACCAGGATGGAAAAGAACACAGGGGACAGATGAGAGAGAGAGAAAACTAACACATCACAGAACTACCTATAGGCTGTGCAAGAATTTGTGGAACACAGCTCTGTAAAAATTCACTGCACAGTGAAACACAAACTATGTGCAGGGAACAAAACTTCATCACAGCTAGGGTACGTTCAAATGAGAGATCCTGATAAGAAAAGAAAAGGGTGAATATTATTCTTAACAAGTTTCCAGTAAACCAAAAAACACAAAGCATTCCACAACTTCATGTAAACGTCCACAAAAGGAAGAGTTTAACGTAAGCCAAAACTAAGGTCAAGATTTCACGCCCCAAAATGATATCATTTCCCAAAAATGTGATGCAGTACAGTATAAAATACTTGCCTCTTCTTCGCAAGGAGGTTTATAAAAGTTGAGTAAGTTGATGAGATGATTGTTCATCTCAGTGCTATCATTTCCTCCTCCATATTCTTTGTTTGAAAAAAAAATTAAAATAATTACCTACTTACGTCTTTGTCAATCACCAATAATGAGGCATTCAACTATGTAGCCCTAATCCCCATGAACCAAATTGAAACATGGGACTGCAGTGACCTCATTATGCTTCAACAGAAACCTACTGCATTGGTATATACTTGGTTGTTGTTTTACTTGTGATGAAAATACCAGAATTCAGGCTAGCCTTGCCAACAGATGCAACTATGAGAGTTTAGGCTTGCAGGCATTGAGATTAAGGCTAATACAAAGGAAAGGAGGAAGGAAATTTTCCGACAACCAGTGTTGCATCTATGAAAAAATACAGTATTATTGCAAACTACTGATAACAAAGCATAAACCAGGAGTTTATGAAAAGTCATAGCTAGCTCTCTTCAGTTGGAGGTGATTGCCTATACGAAAACTTGGGTCCAAAGATTCATCAGTTGTATCTTGACAATCATGTGAGCCCCAATGAATTCTCGTTATACGGCTTATCGTATGCTTTTGCCATATTGTTGTCACAAATAACCGTTTTTGATTCCCGACACAAAGAAGATCAGGGGGGACATCACATCACAGTTACAAACGAACCTTGTGGGTGGGGAATGAAGGAAAGCTAGGGCAGGTGGAAAAATATATTGTTTTATACTATAATCAAACAAAATCATAATCAGAAGGACATAAAACTGTATTAAAACACAAGCATTATACACGTAATAACAATATCAAGTGGAAATGCAAAACAATTTATACTTCCTTATAGTGTTTTGGCAACTCGCACCTGTTGGTACTGAATTAAACCTTAATCAGACCGTGATAAATTTCAGACGCAATTCATTTTGGTCATGTTAGCTGAGGGTTACGGGTTTGTCTTTGAAAGGCAGGTGGTGGAAAGCCTGTTAAAGACAGCACTAACCATGTCGTTCTCCTCCACAGTCTCCTTGAGGAAAAATGGGACCTAGGCTGGTGGATATAATGCATAAGTTTTATGTCAGTCGTGGTTGTGGCAAATAACTTGAGAGGTCTTGTATTTACTAAAGGAGGCTCACTCATAACTGTATCTTGAAGGTTTCAGTACAATTAGCAGTCCAAAACTGATACAGTTACTGCTACATCAGATACCATACCAAAGTTTCAAAATTATGTATCTTTTATTATTTGGAACCATAGGAATGTGGTTTTTGCATCACATGGAGGATATGGTCAAGCATCAGAAGGTACTTTACAGAAAATGATAGTGTTATGAACAATAAAGTTTTATGCATACTACCTGGCAGGTATATATATAGCGTATTTTCTGGAAGTCCGACAGAAATTTAAAAAATTCCGACACACGCAAGTGGTCGCCGGTGAGTTAGATACCCATTCCCGCCGCTGGGAGGCGGGTGATCAGGAACCATTCCCATTTCTATCATAATTTGATTTCCACGTCCCCTGAGGGGGAGGTGGGGGGTACTTGAATACTATATATATCTGGCAGTAAGCTAGAACAAAATGATATTGTTTATGATACAATAAAGTTTTTATGCATACTTACCTGGCAGGTATAATTATAGCTGTAATTTCGGAAGTCCGACAGAATTTAAAAATTCAGACACACGCAGTGGTCGGCAGGTGGTTAGTACCCATTCCAGCGCTAGGAGGCGGGTATCAGGAACTATTCCATTTTTCATTCATAATTTTTATTATCCCACTGTCCCTCTGAGGGGAGGGTGGGTGGTACTGATATAATATAATCTGCCAGTTAAGTTAGAACAAACTTTTATTGTATCATACAATATCAGGTGCTCATGAACTTTACCTGTCAGATATATATATATAGTGGAACCCCACCGTGGGTGGAGGGGGAAGGACAGAATAGAAGGATTTGGGACACAAATGATGCGATGATTTATCTTGGGTTCCACTGTTGCATAGCCGACTTCGTGATTACTGTCACCCACGTCTGCTTCGCTACTAGAGCTGCCAGCGAGGGAGAGACCTATGAAGCTGGTGCACTCCAGATGATCTGTCAAACGGGGGCGTGACCCACAATGGGACTAGGGAAAATATTGACCATACCATGGAGGGCTAAAGAAGTAAAATAAATTAATATATATAATTATATATATCACACTGTGACAACCTAGCCAAAGTTAATGTGTTTAACGAAGGGCTTCAGAGTTAAGAAGCGCCGTTAGTCAGCGACTCCACAAACCTAAATTAAAGAGCTCTTCTAACCTTTTTACAGGATAGGATGAGTAGTACTTCTTGCCCACAAGATTGGGTCTGCAGGACCACTATTATGGCCCCTAGCGAAGCCAGCAGATCTCCTATGCCCTCTCACATCCGCAGGGAAGTGTGAAGTGAACCAAGAGTGCTTCGCTAAAACATGGTACTAAGGATGTGAACTGAGTGCCATGCTGCTGTTGCAATGCTTCCTGAGGCCCGGCCCTCACCTCGGTGAGATTCAGATAAAAGCTTCCAATCTTTGTGTAAACCCAATGACGGAGCATTTTTGATAAGACTCCTTACACCCTAAAACCAGGGGGGGACTTCGATATGGCAAGTCTGGTCTTTCGGAACACTTGCAGATTCGACCCCGACTGAACTTCGACTTTCTTGATTTTAAGGAGATAAAAATTGAGAGTACCTGACAGGGCACAGGACTCTCCTGGTCTTGCCCACTAAAACTGGCCATCCTTCTTTCCAAGATCCATTGCCCAAGGACAAAAAGGGTTCCATTCTTCAGGCCATAACGCAAAGTTAGAGAGGTCACACCTCCTTGGTTCTCTAAAGTCCAACACGGGTGACGATGGCTTAACGATCCACTAACCCTCTTGTCGTATCTAGGGTGGTAGAAGAAGGCATTCCTGATCAATACAAGAAGGTAAAAGGCAGGAGAGGCCGGAATGTTTGACACACGACTTCAGACTACGTCTAAGTCCATATGAAAGCTTCGATCCGGAAATGCACAGTCTGTACTAAAGTCAGGTGAACGACCAGCTGACCAGTCAGACGGGGAAAAAATCAAGGACAGCAAGGCTGTACCCTGAAGACCAAAAGGTGCACTATTCGTAGCTGAAGGCATGAGTTTGTCGGACTGCTCTGGGCATTCAATCAAGCAAAACCTTGGGGTGTATCAAACGCAACCCAACGTCGTCGCAATCGGACTTAGTCAATAAGAACTCAGGGCAATAATGTCGCTGATCTCGCACGCGGTCGACTCCGAGAAAACAGGCGAGGCAAAAAGTAGATGGTGGCTAAAATCGAGATTCCACAGGCCTCAATGATCGTGAAGGTCTTGTTGTTGGACAGATGCAAATTCTGTCAAACAACATTCTAGTTGTCGTTCGCACTGGCAGAAATTTTCAAAAACTCTCGGCAACGCTAGACCACTGGTAGTTACAGGTGACTCACCCCCACGTTACCCGTTGGCGCTGGTACTTGGAACGATTCCCGTTTTTCCTCAGATTTCTCTGAACCCTGTCTCCTGCGGGGAGGGAGGGTGGAAATTTAATTATATATACCTGCCAGGTAAGTATGCAAAAACTTTATTGTATCATAAAAACAATATCATTTTATGCATGACAACTACCTGGGGTATATATATAGCTGATTTACACATTTGAGGGGTCACAGACAAGCAACATCGTATAATTCAAAAAATGAACTAAATTTTTAAAATTATTTATTAAGTTTCTTACCTGCAGAAGGTAGCGACTTCGAGGTCCGCCTCTTAGCTGCTAAACCCAGTAGCTCTCAACTAGGATGTGGACCTGGTTTTGTTGAGAAAGCTAATAACAAGGGTTGATCATTGGACGGACCAATTTGACCAATTTGTGACAGGAAAAACCCAGCTCCTCTCATTCCCAGGGGATTCTGCTAGGATAATTAGACCACGAACACACACAAAGCTAACGTAACACATTACTCTTCGCATACTGAAGAGGGAAATAACCCTCTCAGGACAACATAAAAGAACCCCACTTAATTAAAATACCTAGCATGTTATTAATCTATCGTTGCTGCCCGTCGACGAACGATCGTACTGACTGCAAATCCGGTAACGAACCTCTATATATGGTACATTATACGCCTGTGGGTAGAAATAGGCTTCTTTCCGTGAAACGCGAGCAGGGACGAGAGAAGATTACTCTTAAGATAGAGAGAGCTGTGGAATATCAGAGTGATGTGAACCCACTGGTTCCAAAAACCGTTTCGAGGACGGAGGGCGACGAAATTTTTTCTTTCTTACATTACTTTTAAGATTAAGAGATCCAGGAAAATCTGAAACAATATACCAGATGTCGGCACCTTCTTTCTATCATGACGCACTGAGAATGTTCAGAAATTCTAGATCTTGAATAATATTCAGTTCCGGTAGGAAAAAAAATGTGGTCTGAAATTGCAGTCTATTCGGGGAAAACAAACTCTCAGGAAGGAAATGGTCCCACAGCAAGCATCCATCCCTCCCGAGTATGCTTACTTCCATAGGCTGCGCTGTGACAAAGCAGGAGAAGCATATAAAAGTTGCAAATGTTGCGTAGACTCGTAGTTCTATACCGGGCGGAACGGAGCATCCGAAGGATTAAGAGAAACTCGAGGTTTCGAACATAGTAAGGCAAAAACTAATTGGCAACTTATCATTACGTAAGAAAACCTCAATCTTAGGTTAAAGTCTCAGTGAATCGTAGGACATTAGATACAGTTAGTCAGTCAATCCCGCAGGAGAGACGTAACCTGCCCGCACAGAGATACGGTTAGTTAGTCAGTTCACATCCGCAGCGAGAGAGAGACGTAAACCTACAGCGCATGACATCGCACGATTGTATGGGGCTCGGTTGGAACTGGACAGTCAGACACAGCAGCAGCCAGCACTGAAGAACAGGCGTCTTTAACTTATGCTGTGGTTGCCAGCACCCTATTCTACGAAGAAATAGCAATGTCCGTTATTTTTGAACAAAAAGAGAATCTCAAGCTGGAATAGTAAGCGAAACAGAAAAACGCTAAATATATAGATGCGGTGTGTCTTGTCAGAACACTAGACATACAACGGTAAAAGAAAATCGGGAAATCCTGGAAGGGCAGGGAGTGACGATTTAAATGTCATTAAATAGTAGACAAATAGACCTCTCCGGTTGCCATCCGAAGAGGTTAACTACAGCAAACGTGTATGACTGAACCAACCAGTAGTAAAATAACGCAAGGCAAAAAATTTTATTACTATCACAATAAAGTTTGTTCATATACCTGGCAGACATATAATAGCTGAAGTCGGAAAACAGCTACAGACATATTGGACAGGGGCAAGTTCAGACACAAAACTAGAGAATCGAAAGTCAGACATCTCAAGTTCTTAGATACGAATAAGCGTTCATTGACGTAGTCTTACAAGTCTATTCTTGTACGAGTCTGCGAAGAGGAAGGAGAGGCTCTTCGAACCGTGTCCTATTCGCTTACGCAATATCAAGTGTAATGAGGTGTTTGTCAATGAGAACTAACCCCATTAACGGTTACAGAGAGAGATTTTGTCAAGAGGGGAGGACCCACTTACTTGACAAAACGATAGTATAAAAAATAAAAATTGTCAATGGGGGAAAAGTACTGAATTGACAAAACGTAATCCAGGAAGGCGAAGCCTTTTATTTTTCGATTCCCGTCTCAAACAAGGAAGGACAAGAATCTAGGGTAAGAGACTGGGCTACGGAGGTTTAGAAAGACGATGCTCAATCGGGCATGGAAGTCTGATAGAACTAACAAAATCTATCATCTGAAAAAACCCTCTTTCAGATGATGTATAAAAAGCTTTAAATTACTGGCAGTGATGGCAAAGGAAGCTTGTCTTGCGCTTCCTGAAGAGCGTCCTTTTGATGAGTGCCTTGCAAGATCCTATGAACGTGCCGAAAAATCCTGACGTTCAGGACGTCGAGACTGTACATAACCGTAACGTCTTTATCTCAAAGTCTGACTGAGGAGGGAAAAGAGATCTTCCCTGAGCTTTCCTAACTCATCCACCTTTGCGAAAAGCAATAAATATTGACAGAGACTCTGAATTCACGAAACCCGAGTCTTGCTGGTTTCGAAGACGAAGTTCTGTTCACTTTTTGAGCTCAATCTTAAAACAAGAGCTTGAGAGTTCAACAGAAACGTGCTGGTGCGCGCTCGGCGTTCCATGCGAGGACGCTCGGCGTCTGGTGCGCGCCGGCTGGCCACTGACGAGGACGCTCGGCCGGCCACGGCTGAGGGACGCTCGGCGTCATGTTAGTGCGTCCATGACGGAGCTCCTGTTTTCAAGCCGATCGTCAAATAAGCGTGCATAAAAGCGTCACGCTCCTGACAGGCGTCAAAACAAGCGAGAGAGAAATGCCTTCTTTTCCTATTTCTTGTGAAAGAAGTCACGTGATCAGGCAACTTTCGCCTTCTTATTATCCACTGAAAAAACATAACGCGGGGAGAAGGGACGTGAAGCGTCCTCTTCTATAAAGCTCTTAGAGGGCTCGAGTCCTGCAGAGAGCTACTACCCTGTGCGGGGAGGACGCCAGGAGACGAGAAGCAATCCTTCAGATTCGTGCATGTGCACGCACTTTGGCAGTCATGGGGATTTTCATCAGGAAACTGCCGAAGGCACGCCAGACGGGGGTTTCCTGAACCCTCCTTCGCTTTCGAGATGCCTCTCCCTTTGAGTTCTGGGAGTCGACAGAGGCTAGACCTAGAGGCGTATAAGGCCGATCTGACGCACCCTCCACTACACAAGGGGCACTGCACTGCACTGCCCCACTCACTATTGCTCTCTAAAGCAAACCAACTTTCGATTCTAACTTACGAATCGAAATAGTATAAGAGAAAGGGCAATAACTCTACAACACGTTTTAGGGCACGAAGGCAACATTACAGGGTAGGGTAACAAAACAGAAGTAGAAAATCTTACAACAATGAAGGAGAGCGATCACCTCTCGCAGACATAGTCATCAACCGGTAGGCCATAATACAGCGTTAGGCAAAAATAAAGCTACCGGAAGGTTAGGCAGTATCACTACCCTGATCTTTGTATATTGATTTAATGCGTACATACTAAACAAACTTTTTCTATTACGGAATTAGACACGTTTACATTAATTGCGTACATAGAAATCTATACTTTTTCCTTACGGAAATGAACATGTTTACTGATAATTGCGCCCCCCCAAGTGCGGAAATACCGAAGCTTTCGGTAGCCACACCCTATCTTTGCAGGACAACACCCCCTCTGAAAATAGCCTAACTAGATCAGCTACTTAGCAAAAATGAATTCAAATTCAAATCAATGAGTTATTTTTTATATAGCGTATGCCTCAGCACAAATCAAGTATACTAAATTAAAGACATTAGGATACTAGCGAAAAAAAGAAGTTTCCAAAATCCTAAGCCGGAAGGTACTGAAAACAGGTGTTTCAGTACCGGCGACAGAAAATTATGAATAGAAAATGGGAATGGTTCTGATACCGCCTCCCAGCGGCGGAATGGTACAACCACATGGCCGACCACTGCGTGCGTCGGAAGTTTTTAAAATTCTGTGGATTCAGAAAATACGCTATATAATACTGCCAGGTAAGTGTCATGCATAAACTTTATTGTATCATAGCAATATCATTTTGCTCATGAATTTACTGTCAGATATATATAATAGTTGAAACCCCACCGTGAGGTGGGAAGGGACAGAATAGAAGGATTTTGGGACAGCAAATTGCATGCAGATGATTGTACATCTTGGTTCCACCTATTAGATAGCAGACTTCGTGATTACTGTCAACCCAAAGTCTGCTCTGCTTTACTAGAGTTGCAGCGAGGTAGAGACTATGAAGCTGGTGCACTCCAGAATCCGCTCAACGGGGCTGTGACCACAATGTGGACTAGACCATATTGACCATACCATGAGGCTAAGAAGTAAAATAAATTCAATATATATATAAATGATATATATCACCACCTGAACATAACCTAGCAAAGTATGTGTGTTAACTAAGGCTCAGAGTTAAGAAGTCGCCGTTCGTCAGCGACCCACAAACTAAATAAGGCTCTTCCTAAACCATTTTATACAGGATAGGATGAGTCGTACTTCTTGCCCCAAGATTGTTGCTGCAGACACTTTATGGCCATAGCGAACAGCAGAATATCATATGCCATCTTCACATCCGCAGGGAGTGTGAAGGAACCCAGGTTGCTTCGCTAAAACATGGGACGCAGGGATTTTGCTGAGTGCCATGCGTCTGTGAAATGCTTCGAGGCGCGCCTCACCTCGTGAGCATCAGATAAAAAGCTTCAAATCTTTGTGTAAACACAAGAAGGAGCATTTTTTGAAGAAACTCATTACCCTAAAACACAGGGTGTAGTTCGATATGGGGCAAGTCTGGTCTTTTCGGAACACTGCATATGCCCGACTGACTTCGACTTCTGATTAAGTAGATAAAACTTGAGGAGACCGGACAGGCACAGGACTCTCTCTGGCTCCTGCCCACTAACTGTTGCCATCCTTGCTTCCAAAGATCCGGCCCAAGGACAAAAAGGGTTTCAGTCTTAGGCCATACCGAAAGGCTTAGAGAGCACACCTCATTGTGTTGCTATTAAAGTCCAAAACTTGTGACGATGGATTAAAATCTCACAACCCTCTTGTCGTTCTAGGTTGGTAGAAGAAGGCATTCCTGATCACATACAAGAAGTTAACAGGCAGGAGAGGTTCGATGCTCTGACATCACGAACGTCAGACTACGTCTAAGTTCAATATTGATAAGCTTCGATCCGGAAAATGACATGTCTGTACTAAAGTCAGCGTGAACGACCAGTTGACAGTCAGACGAATCAAGGACCGCAAGATGTACCTCTTTTTGAAGACCAAAAGGCACTATTTAGCTGAAGATGAGTGTCGGACTGCCTGGGCGATTCAATCAAAGCAAACCTTGGGGGGTATCAACGCAATCCCAACGTCGTCCGCAATCGACTGCGTCCAATAAGAAACTCAGGCTATATAGTCGCCTGATCTCGCACGAGGTCGCTACGAGAAAACAGGCGAGGCAAACGTAGATGGTGAGCTAGAACGAGACCCACCAGACTCACATGATCGTGAAGGTCTTTTTGTTTGACAGAAGCAAATTGGTCAAAACCAACATTCTCGTTGTCGGTTCGCACTGGCAGAATTTCAAAACTCTCGGCAACCGCTAGACCACTGGTAGTTCAGGTGAGATCCCCCACTTCCGTGGCGTGGTACTGGAACATTAACCGTTTTTTTTCCTCAGATTTCTCTGAACCCTGTCTCCTGATGGGAGGAGGGTGGGGAATTTAATTATATACCTGCCAGGTTAAAGTAGCATAAAACTTATTGTTCATAACAATATCATTTTTATGCAGGACACTTACTGGCAGGATATATATAGCTGATGACACATTGTAGGGGGTCACAGACAGCAACATCGTCGATAATTCAAAAAATTAACTTAATTTAAAATATTTATAAGTTCCTTACCTGCAAGGTAGCTGACTTCGTATGTCCCGCCTCTTAGCCTGCTAACTTAGAGCTCTCAATAGGAGTGACTGTTTGTGAGAAAGCTAATAAAAAAGGGTCTGACAATGTGGACGGGACCAATTTGTTGACAGGGAAACCCTAGCCCTCTATTCCAGAGGGCATCATGATAGGAAAGTAGACCACCTGAACCACACACAAAAGCTAACGTAACACATCACTCACATACTGAAGAGGAAATAACCTCTCAGAACCATAAAAAGAACACCACTTATAAAATACCTAGCATGTAGTAATCTATCGTTGCTGCCGTCGATCGAGACGATTATTACGGGACTTTTGCAATCCTGTAAAGATACCTCTAGACGATCGGTACAGTCACGCGTTGTTATTAATAGGCTCTTTCTCTTAAAACGCGAGCTAGGGACCGAGAGAAGATCTTCTTAAGATATTGAGAGAGCTGTGGTGGAATATCAGAGTTGATTGGACCACTGGTTCCAAAAACTCGTTCGAGGAATGGAGGACGACCGAATTGCATTACTTCTTTCAGATTAAGATCCAGGACATCTGAAACACTATCCAGATGTCCGGCACCTTCTTTCTATCATGACGCACTGAGAGATGTTAACAGAATAATTCCTAGATCTTGAATAATATTTCAGTTTCCCGGTAGGAAAAAAACTGTGGTCTGAATTGCAGTCTATCGGGGAAACAAACTTCTTCAGGAAGGAAATGGTCCCCAGCAAGCTCATCCATTCCCTCCCCGAGTATGCTTACTTCCCTATAAGGCTGCGCTTTGCCTAAGCAGGGAGAGCATATAAAAGTGCAATGTTGCGGTAGACTCGTAGTTCTATACCGTGCGGTAACGAGCACCGAAAGGATTAAGAGATAACTCTGTTGAAACATAGTAAGGCAAAACTAATGCAACGTTTATTCATTCACGTAAGAAATCCCCTCAATCTTAGGCTAAGTCCGTGATTGTAGGACAGAGATACAGTTAGTCAGTCAATCCCGCAGGAGAGACGTAACCGCCAGCACAGAGATACGGTTAGTCAGTCAATCCCGCAGGAGAGAGAGAACGTAACCTACAGCGCATGACAGCGCACGATCTGTTACTGGTGGCTCGGTTGGAACTTGGACAGTCAGACACAGCAGCAGCCAGCAGCTACGAAACGTCGTCTCTAACTTTATGTCTGGGTTGCCAGCTACCCTATTCTACGAAGAAATAGGTCCGTTATTTTTTGAACAAAAAGAGACTCTCAAGCTGGTATATTTAAGCGAAACAGAAAACGCTAAATATATAGATGCGTTTGTGTCGTCAGAACACTACCATACAACGGTAAAAGATAAATCGGAAAACTCCTGGAAGGCTGCAGGGAGTGACGATTAAATGTCCTTAAAATAGTAGACAATAGACCTCTCGGTTGCCATCCGAAGGAGGTAACTACAGCAAGCGTGTATGACTTGAACCAACCAGTAGTAAAATAACGCAAGGCAAAAAATTTTATTATATCACAATAAAGTTTGTTCATACTTACCTGGCAGACATATATATAGCTGAATTCGGAAATACAGCTACATACATATCTGACAGGCAAGTTTCATGAACAAAACTTAGAGAATCGAAGCAGACATCTCAAGCTTCTTAAGATACTGGACATAAGCGTTCATTGACGTAGTCTACAAGTCTATTTCTTGTACGAGTCTGCGAATGAGGAAGGAGAGCTCTTCCGAACCTTGTCCTTATTCGCTTACGCAATATCAAGTTAATGAGATGTTTGTCAATGAGAACTAACCCATTAACGGTACAGAGAGATATTTTGTCAATGAGGGGAGACCCACTTACTTGACAAAACGATAGTATATTGTCAATGGGGGAAAGTCACTGAATTGACAAAACGTAATCCAGGAAGTCGAGCCTTTTATTTTTCGATTCCCGTCTCAAACAAGGTAGAACGACGATGCTCAATCGGCATGGAAGTCTCGACTAGAAACTAACAAAATCTATCATCTGAAAAACCCTTTCAGATGGTCTAAAAAGCTTTAAATTTATTGGCAGTATGGCAAAGGAAGTCTTGTCTTGCGCTTTCCTGAAGAGCGTCCTTTTGATGAGTGCCTTTGCAAGAATCCTACTGAACGTTGCCGAAAATCCTGACGTTCAGGACGTCGAGCCTTTACATAACCGTAACTGTCTTATCTCAAAGTCTTGACTGAGGTAGAGAAAACGAGATCTTCCCTTGAGCTTTCCTTAACTCCATCCACCTTTGCGAAAAGCAATATAATATTGACAGAGACCTCTTGAATTCACGAAACCCGAGGTCTTGCTGGGTTTCGAAGACGAAGTTCTGTTCACTTTTTTGAGGCTCAAATCTTAAACAAGAGCTTGAAGAGTTCAACAGAAACGTTCTGGTGCGCGCTCGGCGTCCACTGGCGAGGACGCTCGGCGTCCTGGTGCGCGCTCGGCGTCCACTGACGAGGACGCTCGGCGGCCACTGGCGAGGACGCTCGGCGTCCACTGGTGAGTGCGTCCATCCGAGCGTCCTGTTCAAGCCGATCGTCCAAATAAGCGTGCAGAAAAGCGTCACGCTCCTGACAGGCGTCAAAACAAGCGAGAGAAACTGCCTTCTTTTTCCTATTTCTTGGTGGAAAGTAAGTACACGTGATCAGGCAACTTTCGCCTTCTTACTTCTCACTGAAAACACATAACGAGGAGAAGGGACGTGAAGCGTCCTCTTCTATAAAGCTTCTTAGAGGGCGCGAGTCCTTCCGAGAGCTCCAAACCCTTGTGCGGGGAGGACGCCTCGGAGGACGAGAAGCATCCTTCAGGATTCGTGCATGTGCACGCACTTTGGCAGTTCTGGGGATTTTCATCAGAAACTGCCGAAGGCACGCCAGATCGGTGGGGTTCCCTGTAACCCATCCTTCGGCTTTCGACATGCCCTCTCCCTTGGTTCTGGGGGGGGGGAGTTCGACAGAGGTCTAGACCTAGAGGCGTTATAAGGCGATCTGACGCACCCTCCACTACACAAGGGGCAGGCATGTCACTGCACTTAGCCACTTCACTATTGCTCTCTAAAGCAAACACTTTCGATTCTAAGTACGAATCGAAATAGTATAAGAGAAAGGGCAATAACCTCTACAGACTACTGTTTTAGGGCCCTCCGAAGGCAACCATTACAGGGTTAGGCGTAACAAAAAACAGAAGTAGAACTCTTCACACAATGAAGGAGAGCGATCACCTCTCGCAGACATAGTCATAACCCGTAGGCCATACTACAGCGTTAGGCAAAATAAAGTCTACGGAAGGTTAGCAGTATCACTACCCTGACTTTCGTAATTATTAATTGCGTACATACTAACAAACTTTTTCCTTACGGAATTAGACACGTTTACTGATTAATTGCGTACATAACGAATCATACTTTTTCCTTACGGAAATAGACATGTTTACTGATTAATTGCGCCCCCCAAGTGCGGAACTACCGAAGCTTTCGGTAGCCACACCTATCTTTGCAGACAACACCCTCTGAAACTAGCCTAACTAGATTCAGATATCTTATGCAAAAATGAATCAAATTCAAATCAATTTAAGATAGCGTATGCCTAGCCACAAAATCCAAGTAAATAAATTAAAAGACAATTAGGATACTTAGCGACAAATGAAGTTTCCACAAAATCCTAAGCCGGAGGTACTGAAAACAGGTGTTTTCAGTACCGGCGACAGAAAATTTATGAATAGAAAATGGGAATGGTTCCTGATACCCGCCATCCCAGCGGCGGGAATGGGTACTAACCACTGGCCGACCATGCGTGTGTCGGAAGTTTTTTAAATTCTGTCGGACTTCAGAAAATACAGCTATATATATACCTGCCAGGTAAGTGTCATGCATAAAAATTGCAGTTCAGTATTACATATTACAAACTTATAAAGATCTTCAACTTGCACACTGAATAGTTCACAAATGAAAACCATTCCCTTACTAAGGTCTGCAAGGAAAAAACAGGAACCTGAAATAGTGCAGGAAATGTGGATTTTATAATTTTTTTTTTTTGAAACCATCAATAAAAACACATGGAAAATGTTATTGTTATAATACAATTAAGTTGTTCATACTTACCTGGCAGATATATATATAGCTGTATTCTCCGAAGTCCGACAGAATTTTTCAAAATTCGCGGCACACGCAGTGGGCGGCCAGGTGGTGGTACCCATTTCCCGCCGCTGGGAGGCGGATATCAGGAAACTATTCCCATTTTCTAATTCATATTTTTATCAGTGCCACTGTCTCCTGAGGGGAGGTGGGTTTGGGCACTTTAATTATATATATCTGCCAGGTAAGTATGAACAAACTTAATTGTATTATAACAATAACATTTTGTTCATGAAACTTACCTGACAGATATATATATAGCTGAATCCCCCCTTTCTTGGATGGTGGGGAAGAGACAGAATAGGATTTTTGGGAAACTAAATTAAGTTGATGATATACATCTTGGTTCCTCACCTGTTAGCATAGCCGACTTCGTGATTACTGTCACTAAAGTCTGCTTCTGCGTTACTAGAGTTGCCAGCGAGGTAGAGACCTGTAATGCTGGTGCGCTCTAGATGATCTGTCAACAGGGGCGTGACCACAATGTGACTAGACCATATGACCATACTTCTGAGGGCAACGAAGCTAAAACCACCACCTGACCTAACCTATTAAAGTTAGTTCCATAACTTCTAGGCTAAAGAAAAGGAACGCGCCTCAAGCGACCAACCCTTCAAAGTTAAAAGCACACCTATCCCTTTTCTATAGGATAGGATTCGTGTTGCTTGCTGCCCCCAATAATATATCTACGGATATGTATGGTCCTAGCGACTACAGATCTCAAATGTCGTCTTCACATCCCGTCGGGAGTGTGAAGCGAACACAGAGTTGCTTCGCTAAAGCGTGGCACTCAGGAGGTTACTGAGTGTCATGCTCTGTTGAAATGCTTCCGCCGCGCCTCACCTCTTGAGCATTCATATTAAGAAAAAATCTCAAATCTTTATGCAAACATAATGAATGAGACTTCTTAAAAGAACTCCTTGACTATAATGCCAGGGTGTTCTTGGACATGAACCAGTCTGGTCTTTTACGGAACACCGCAGATTGTCCGTTGGACCTCGACTTACTATAGTTTTATTAAGATAAAACTTGAGAGACCCGACAGGGCACAGGACTCTCTAATGCCTTTGCCCAATATTTGTGCCATACCCTTGGTCTCCAAACCTTCGGGTCAAGGGGTTTAGTAGCAGGTTTTCGTTCTTATCAAGAACGGAAGGCTTAGAGGACAGACCGCCATTATGTCCTTTAAAGCTAAAACCTCTGATGATAGCTAAAAGCTCACTAACCCTCTTTGCCGTGGCAGAGCGGTTAGAATGTTAGCCTTTCTGGTCACGTGTATTAAGTTCGCAGGAAAGGATAGGTTTCTGAAAGTGCTTTTGGCATCAGAAAACTCAGACTAGTCTAAGTCCATGCCGGAACCTGCGATCCAGAGAATTTCAAGATCTCCCCAGACCTCAAAGATCGTGAAGCTTTGTTGTTTGACAGAACCGAATCTCTGAGCTAGAGGCCGTCAACAACATATTTGCATATTCTACAATAGTTAGGACTTCTATCTTATCTCGTAACTTCATACGGAAAGATAGAACCATAAGAAATTCACAGAGGTCGAGTTGGAGGAACAGTCCATTTCCCTTCACTATCCAGAAACGGCCCCGCTCCGATTGAACACTGAAAATAGGCAGCACTGCTTGCCTGGCCAAGAGACTGCCATTAATCTAGAAGATCTTATCGCTTCTCGATAGTCTGAACGCCTTCAGACTCAGAGAGGAGAGATATTAGATACTTCACTAAGTGACAAAGTTAGATTACACCGATTCTCTCGGGAAGGGTCTTTGGACAATTCTCTGAATTACCTGACCTCTGTGAATCCAACCTCTTAGAGGCCAACATGTGGCGACTAAAGCTAATCCTCTAGGATCATGAATAAGGGAACAACTTAAGAGGAAGCTCCTTCGTCTTCAAAATTACGAAAAACTTAACGAAAGGACGCCCTCAGTCTCTCCTCACTTTCGAAATACTTCTAAGTGAGGATTACTCAGACGTCAGTAGTTGTTGCCTTCGATCGAGAAGACCCGCACAGACGTGCACTAGTTTAACGAACCTCTTGAGGACCGTTACGTTCCGTGCCCAAGCCCATAACCAATTCTCTGTTCTTGAGCTATGAAAGAGCTGAGAAATTATCCGAGATGATTTGGGCCACTCGATCCAAACTCACCCTTCGAGGAACTGGAGAGCCGACCATTTGGCTTCCAATTCTTTCAGACAATGTGCCAGAACATCTGTTCCTCTGTTCGGATGTCTGGCCCCTCTCTCGCTATCACCCGAGGTGATCCTCAAGCGTTGAGAGAAAATTAGAATTATTACAAGATCTTTGATGTTATTCCAATTTCTTCGTGAGGAAAATTGTAGAGGTCTGAATTGCTGTTTATTCAGGGAAAACAAGCTTCTCCAGCGAGGAAATGGTCCCCAGCAAACTCATCCATTCCCTCACTCAGCCTGCTTCCTTCCCTAAATAAGGCTGCACTTTGCATAAGCAGGAGAGCATTATTATAGTGCTATGCCGCGGTAGATTCGTACAGAGATCTGTTACCGTGCGGTAAACCCGCACCGAACAAGTAGAGATATCTTGTTGAAATTTTCTAAGTAAACGGAAGGCCATGTTCATTCATGATTACTAGAAATTTCCTCAACCCGAGGCTAAAATCCATGATTGTAGGGCAGAGAGACGCAACCAAACGCGCATGACACCGAGCTAGCCGGTACTGCGTAGATCACATCACGTAACAGCAGCCTTGTTCATCGTCTCGCACTATCTGCCTGAGTTGCCAGCTACTCCTTTTACGAAGGGATAGGTATGAAATTATCGAGCAAAAGGAAACTCTCAAGCAGGCATATTTAAACGAAACAAAAATTCGCTAAATACAGAATCTGAGTTGGTGTGTCGTAACAATACCTGAAATAGTTATTCTTACTCCGAAAACTCTTGGAAGATTGAAGGGAGTGTCAAATAAATACATTAGAACAACAGTTCTTTCGGCTTCTATCCGCAGAGGTAAATACTATATGCGTATATGACTTGACCCATGCGTTAGCAAAATGACGCAAAGATAAACTACGTAAGTATTGTAGTAATTGAACATCGAATTCTCTACTACATCTTTCCTCGACGAGGAAGAGAGAAAGAAAGGAAAACGTCTGTCCACGTTCTAATGAATGAGACTTTTTAAAAGAACTCCTTGACTCTTTGCCAAGAAAAGGGAGTAATATTCGAATAGAGATCATCAAGAGAGAACCGAGGATCGAAAAGGGACCGTTCAATGTTCTTATGATATTGGACATAAGACTTCCTGGATCTAGTCTACAAGTCTTTTTCTTACTCCCCGGATGAGCCTCTGAAAATGAATGAGAGCTCTTCGAAATTTGTTAATGAGTTTATCCGCTTAAACGATAAAAACGTTAAAATCTATGTCAATGAGAACTACCCCATTATGAGGGGTCCCCCACTTAAATGACAAAACGTTTAGTATCTTGACAATGGGGAAAACGTCTTACTAGACAAAATATTAGCACTTTGCTAATAGGGGAAAACCCTTTACATGACCGAAAGTCACCCAGGAATCCGAGTATATAATCTTCCCGATTCTCAGAGAAATCGATGAAGAGGAAAGAGGGATCGAAGAAAAAATTCGGGTATGTCTCTCCGCTAACTCCGAATCCTTTTTAAAAATTTCTGTAAAGGAATGTCCTGTGGAGAGTCCTGAAAAAACCTCCTCTTGACGAGCGTTTATAAAGCGTCAAGCGTCCTAAGAAACGTCCTGAACAGCAAATAAAACGCCTTTCTACAAGTCTTTTCTCTCGCAAAGCGTCCTGCCGAGCTTCCACCGAAGCGTCCTGGCGAATGTGCACAAAAGCGTCCTCAAAAAGCGTCCTGGAAAGCGTCCTGCTGAGCGTCCTCAAAAGCGGTCCTGCCGAGCGTCCTGCTTAGCGTCCTGCTGAGCGTCCTCAAAAAACGTCCTGCTTAGCTACGAGTCGTTGTCTGAGCAGAGAACACCAGTCTTCTGAACGACGTTTCAGAGAGGAACTCGTTGAGCGCCTTGATGCATGCAAGGGCCCGCCAAGAGGCGTCCTGGCGAGCGACCTTGCCAACATCTCAATGTTATGACGAACCGCGTTTTGCGTATGACGTTGAATATTTTTAAGGGACGTCCTCATGCGAGTCTCCATGGAGAGCCGCACGCTGCTCCTGAAGAGTGTGAACACTAAAGGAAGAGCGTATGGCTTTCGTCTTCCGCAAGGTGCTTGCCGAAGCGTCCTGGAGAATGTCTCTACTTATAGGACGTCGAGCACTCCAAAAGCTTCCTCACGTCTAAATTGCCCTTTTTCTTGCCGACCAGAGACATAAGTTGTTTGACTGTGCAAAGCAGCTTGCCGGCCGTCAAACTTATCAGCTTGCTTTTCGAAGTAAAGCGAACGTTACATAACGTATACGGAGCGCCATGAGGAGAGGAGACGAATACTGAGTTGCTCCTCCAAAAGGTGGAATCAAGAATGTCCTTGATTACCAAAGAGAAATTTCTTTTGGAATGCTAGCGAGGTTGAAAAAACAGCTCTAACTTGCATTGAGGCGTTCACTCGGCAAGGGAGGCTCAAAATCACTCTTCTGGCAAGAATGAAATGAACCTCCTTCTTAATAAATGTAAACAAGTGATAATGTACATGAACGGTTCATATACATGAACGTTCACTCGCAGGAGGCTCAAATCACTCTTCTGGCAAGATGAATGAGCCTCTTTTAATAAGTATAAATGATGTATACATGAGCGTTCACTCTCAGGGGGCTCAAATCACTCTTCTGGCAAGATGAAGAATGAGCCTCCTTAATAATGTATAAATGATGTTATACATGAGCGTCACTCGAAGAGGCTCAAACACTCTTCTGGAAAGATGAATGAGCCTCCTTATAATGTATAAATGATATATACATGAGCGTTCACTCGCAGGAGGCTCAAATCACTCTTCTGGCAAGATGAATGAGCCTCCTTAAATGTCCCTTAGAAAAAGAGCCAGTGCATTCTTCTAAAAAGGGTAAATGTGGTCTCTTTACTCCTCATCCTCTCGTGACGAGAGAGAGGACGTGAAGCGTCCTCTTCTCTAAAGCTTCTTTAGGGGGCTGCGAGTCCTTTCCGAGAGCCCCAACCCCTGTGTGGGGAGGATGCCTCGGAGGCCGAGAAACAACCCTTGAAGCTTCGTGCACGTGCCTCGATCTTCGGCAGCCTGGGAAGCGACAACAGGGTACCTGCCGAAAGGAAGCCAGATCAGCATGAAAAACCCGTAACCCTCCTTCGGCTTTTGACATGCCCTCTCCCTGGTTTCTGGGAGTCCGACAGAGGTCTAGGCCTAGAAGGCGTTATCGGGGCCGATCTGACGTTCCACATCCTAACGAGAGAGAGGACGTGAAGCGTACCTACTTCTCTAAAGCTTCTTAGAGGGCGTCGAGTCCTTCCGAGAGCTCCAACCCTTGCGCGGGGAGGACGCCATCGGCCCGGAGGACGAGAAAGCAATCCTTCAAGATTCGTGCGCGTGCACGATCTTTAGGCAGCCTGGGAAGCGTCAACAGGTTCTGCCGAAGGGACGCCAGATCGGTGGGGAGCCCCCGTAACCCTCTTGCGGCTTTCGACATGACCCTCTCCCTGAGTCCTGGGAGCCGACAGAGGTCCAGGCCTAGAGGCATTATGGGGCCGATCTGACGCCCCCTCCACAACACAAGGGGCACTACACTTCACAACACTGATTGGAGAGCGAGCACTTTAGTCTAAGATTACTTGATGTAATCCTCTAGCAGACACTTCTTCTAGGCCCGTAAGCCATACCACAGGGTTAGGCAAAATAAAATCTACAGGAGGTTAGAAGGTTCATTATTTCTAACTTCTGTTTACTGTGGAGGAAAACTCCTGATTCTAACACGCTCTAAAATGCGTACATGAATCCTACTTCTTCCGTAATCAGTCACACATTACACTAATTACATTGAAACTTACCATAAATAGTACCCCTTGGTTGCAAAAGAAAACAAATGTAAACTCCATATACACTAAGCGAGTGTCTACCGAAAGTTCCGGTAGCTTCACCATCCCCCATGCAGACAACAAAATCTGAAACTAGGCTAACTAGCCTCAGACATCAAATGCAATGAAAAATTTACGATAGCGTATGCCTAGCCACAAATCCAAGTCAATAATCGTAAGAATAATTAGGATACTTAAGCGGCTAATGAAGTTTCAAAATCCTAGGCGGAGGTCTGTAAACAGTTGTTTACCGACCGGCGACAGAAAAAATATGAATAGAAAATGGGAATAGTTCCTGATATCCGCCTCCCAGCGGCGGGAATGGGTACCACCACCTGGCCGCCCACTGCGTGTGCCGCGAATTTTGAAATTCTGTCGGACTTCGGAGAATACAGCTATATATATATCTGTCAGGTAAGTTTCATGAACAAACTTCAAATTGGGTGGCGAGCACCATTACCGTCTAATATTTTGCAAGTTTGCTAGAAAGTTACTGGAAGATATGTATTGGAAAAATTAAACAAACTTCAAAAATTGGCAATTATCATTTTGGCCCACTGGAATTATTTGATTGCATCCTGGCAAGAAATCAACATGCCATTCTTTAGCCATGCTTTCCTTTCTAACTTGCACCACACAGTTGTTCCAGAAAGAATAAACCAAATTTATTAGTATTACTTCTAATGGCATATGATCAAATTACTATGCAAAACCTCAATCAGAAATCAATTTTATGCTAATACTACATATAGCCACATTCTTTCGCTTTTTCAAATTTATGGATTATACTATTTATAAAATAGTCTTTGCCAAGGCCTCATACAAAAATGATTTCATGAAAAAATTTATAAGCACACTTGGTAAGCAATTCCAGGTCATCTGGCACCATGACTGACTAGGTCGAAGCCCACTACCACAACAGTTTTTTAGGGAACAAATTTAGTATTATTATATCTATAAGAGTATATATAACTAGAAATTTTCTTGATAAGATTTTATATTCATGCTTGGGTTTGTTATGGAGAGAAATATATAAACACTCTAACCTAACATAACCAAAGGTGTAAACACCTTACTACTTTATGATAAAATTTTTGCTAATCTACATTTACTATGATTTTGGTAGGACGAAGAAAAACTTAATTATAGTACTATTTCATTTACATAAGACAGCTCTACAACATTAGTCACCCTCAGTGCTGTGTGCAAACTAAACCTATCTTCTGTAAACTAAAGCAATTATCATCCACCCATAAAGTAGTTTTAGATCATTTATGCTTCTCATATTTCAGGGATGGCGTCAATACCTTTGAAAATCACCTTCATTTACATGACACATCTTTTGATGTAGGTATGGATGTGTGTGTTACTGCATGCCACGAACAAAGATTAGTCTAATTAAGGTGAGTGTGAGTTCTCACTAATAATCTTGCTATCTATGAAAGTGGTAATGAATCAGTGATATACAACTATATTCTGGTAAGATCACCATATTTGAAAGAGAATAGGTTTTGAACAGGCTATGGAAATTACCTTTAACAAAATACCTAGAAATACTATCAAGTTGAAATAGCCTACACTAATAGTTCATCAGATTGCCTTTTACAGATTTTTGAAATTCTTGGTTACCTCATTTCATTCTCAGTAACATCTAACAATTAAAAGAACCAAAGCGGATTCTGGATTTACAGTTTCTAAGGCTTTCAAATCAGATTAAAAGGGAAGGAAAGTGGGGAGGGGAACTATCCATTCTTGAAGAGGATAGCCTACTAATGGCGAGATTAAAATAGTGTTAACTGAAGATCAGTAATAGGCCTTTAAGGCCTTTTAAGTTGAAAAACTGCAGTTGGTAAAAGGATTTGTTTTACAAATTTTAAGTGCACTTAAAAAGAATTAATATACAGTGGTACCTCAAGATACGAAATTAATCCGTTCCGAGGCGACCTTCGTATTATGAGTTTTTCGTATCTTGGAACACATTTTACATGTAAAATGGCTAATCCGTTCCAAGCCCTTCAAAAACACCCCAGTAAATTATATTTCCACAGGCCTAAAACACATGTTCTAGGGTTACAACGCCGAAACCCACCGAAGGAAAATATGGTTACAACGCCGATCCGGACAGGAAGAAATATGGTTACAAAACGCCGAAGTCCGACCGAAGAAATATTACTCCAAAAAGGCAAAATACTGTACATACTTGAGTAAATATTCAACTGCATGTAATGTTCAACCCCATTTTTACTGCATATATTAGGACTTTAGCATATGTCCCTTAGCAATAGCCTAGCCTATGTTAGCGGTTGCTACTGTAGCCTAGTCTATGATTCTGACATCTAAACCTAAGAGCTAAAAGCTTAGAATATGCCAATAAAATGTATAAATAATCAGTATGTACTCATTTCAAATAATTATTAATTAATCATTAACTATAATACACAAACAAACAAAAAAAACAAACCTTCCAATCGATTGTTTACATTCAGCTCTTACCCATCTTACGAGTATCGAACGAGCGCCAAGCATTCATTTTTCCTAGCACACAGTAAGCCATTAAATTGTCATTATCTCTTCAACTAATGAAACTACCAAACAGTATAATAACCATTCATTTCTATTCTTTATTCTATCTTTACCTAATGGAGATACGTACCGAGTTACTGACAGCTATAATGAAACATACATATACATACGTAACGTAATAATAAAAAAAAACAGAAGAAGAATTCTAAAAAATACGTATTTGTTGGCAGTCTATTTATTTTATATTTTATGATATCTAATTCACAATTTTTTTTATTAAATGTATTACATGTACTCATTTCAAATAATTATTAAGTAACCATTAACTATAATAAACAAACAAAAAAAAAAAAAAAGCTTCCAAACATCTGTTTACATCTAGCACTTACGAGTATCGAACGATCGACAAGCAATCACTTTTACACAGTAAGCCATAAATTTTCATTATCTCTCTTCAACTACTGAAACTACCAAACAGTATAATAACCATTCATTTCTATTCTTTATTCTATCTTTACCTAATGTTTTTTTTTTATTAAATGTATTGCATGAATAAGTTTTTTCAATTTACAGCATCCTTTTACCAATAGAATACATAAGAGGCACAAAGGGGTATCAGAAGGGGTAGATGCTGACCCAATAGGAGAGAGGCAGGACCTTATGGGGTGACTAGCATCAGGAACCAATGGGAGAGCGGGAGGATGGTGCGAGTTTACTCAGTTGGCGGCGCGGGAGTTTTAAAATTGTTCTCGGTGGTCCGGGCGAATCTCGGGACTTTACAGCAACAACCTTTCGTATCTTGAAAACTTTTTGTATGTAGAGCAGTAAAATTTTTCGCATTGGCTTTCGTATCTCGAGTTTTTTGTAAGTAGAGCCTTTCGTATCTCGAGGTACTACTGTATTCCATTTTTTTATACAATGAACATTTTTTCTCTTTCTTTATTTTGTCTATGATTCTTTTGAAGTGTGTTAAATGTTTAATATTTTGTGTTTTTTGCTTTTGGTAATTTTCTGCCTTTTCTGTGTATTTGCATTTGTGTATTCAGGGGTTGGCAGTTTAAACCCAATGGTTTAAACCATGGTTTTTTTTTATTTATTTATTTATTTTTTTTTGGTCTTCATGTTTCCATTTATAACTTTTATTTTTGGTAATATATATTTTGGCAACTTTTGGTGTTTTATCAGTTACTTGGATTTTCACATAAAATTGGCGATGTAAATGTTTACTTGTTTAGCCTACTAAAACATTCTGATTTGTAACTATCTTACAGTATATTTGTGTTACCGTGCCATAATACGTATAACATTTGATGTAAATGAACATATTCATACAATTGGTAAACCTCAGATAATGACCTTAAAAGAAATTTGTAAATTATTTTATATCTTTAATAAAAAAAGGGAGGATTAGTTATATAAAAAGAAACAATCGTGTTAATCATAGCTTCAGAGAGAGAGCAATTATTCATTTCAAGTTAAAATAGGTAAAAGAGACATTCAAATAAAAGAAAAATTTTCAAAAATAAACACCATTTGGTGTTAACTACAAAGATGTTTAGCACATGTTATATATGAAGAAAAAAAAATCAGTTTACTCCCATCTAGTTCAAGTACGTAGGTCAAAATGACTGATTCAAATAAACAAGAAAAATTTCAAAAATAAAACACCATTTGGTGGTGATACCACAAATGTTAGCAGTGGTTAACAAAAATAAAAATAAAATCAAACTACAATTTCAAAGAATAATAATAATAATAATAAAAAAAAAAGACTTGTAATACATGAGAAAAATAAATTGTCTTTCATCCAAATCCTACCCTCTGACCATGCATAATTTTCCAGACAAAATTGGTTTATATAGTAAAAATTTCAATGTCAAGGTAACTTGATCAACACTGGAAATGGAAACACTGCAAAAAAAAAAAAAAAAAAACTAGTCTGTTTCATCCTACATTATATACCGTCTTTGTTTAAAACTTTGTGCAAATAAACCAACTCCCCATGCTGGAAATTGTTAATTTTGGCCATACAGATAATGGCACTATTAAATTTTGTTAATCCTTAAAGTGTATGGATACACCATACTTGTAAGTCAAATACATATAGGGCCACAGAATTGTGTGATTATCATTAAAATTGGGTAGCACAAAAATGAAATAAACCCATAAAAAAACATACCTAGTAGCACAAAAAAATGAAAAAAACCCGTAATAAACCATATTTCATGGTTTAAACCAAAAAGACCATGGTTTAAATAAAAAAACTAAGGTATTTGGTTTAAAAAAAAAACTATTGGTTTTTGCCAACCCTGTTCACATTTTGTTTGAATCTCTTAGATATTTCTTATTGATATATTTGATTTAACACTTGTGAATTAATTTGTATTTATACTTAGATTTCTCTTCAAATTTTAACTGTTGTTTAACAGTTTGAATTTTACTTGAATAATTCAATTTCTTGATTAATTAATTTTGTTGATAAATTAATTTTGATTTAATTTTGTTTCATAATTAATTCAAGAATTAATTGAAATTCATGTTGCTTTCGAGTACTAATAGCAAATTTCCCTGAGATTGTGAATTTTACTTATAATTTTTTAATTTAAAAATAAAATTTTGTATTTAAAATTTTTATAGTAGTGTTTTATTTACTACCAGTATTTTTTATTGTATTTTGGAAGAAATATAAAGTGGTAATTGTGCTGTTAACCCTCAACTTACTGAAGTGAGTTAGAACCAGGGAAATACGTAGACTGAAAGTGTAGATGGAGTGATGCCCCTTAATTAAGATTACCTCACACCTGTTTTAAGGAACTTAAGTCTGATTTCTTACATGATAAATAAGTTTTATAAGGGATCACTGTTACCTTTAGAATATTGAGTAGTTTTGTATTTGTGATGAGGGCTCAGGTGCCTGGCTGTTGAGAGGCAGCCATTTCTTTTGATTGGTAAGTTTACTAACCAGACATCTGGTACTTCGTCACAAAGGCAAGACAATGCATGCCTCCTCTATAGCTAATGTGACAAAATTGTAATCGGTATAATCACCCATAGGTTACATTAGGTTGGTATACTTGGGTTATTTTAATGTTCCAATAATTTCCGAGCCATTTTTGCATGAAAAACCCAAAATGGAAAGGTGGCTGAAGTCACCTGAAAAATAACCAACCAAGTTAGGTGGGATATCCTTACCCTAATGTCCTCAGCTTATAGCACAACCCTGTATTTCAGTCTATAACTAATAAATAGGGCACAACCCTGTGCTTCATTCTATAATTAATGGCATTCTTGGGAACTTACGTAATGTGGGGGGGTGGGTAACCTACTACATGTTGCCCTAGGTTAGGTTAGGATGCACTCATGCAGGCCTACTTAGGCTAGCTATTTCACTCATTTCTGAACAACCCAATCCAATGTAAAAGGGTTTTCACCTATGGTCCCTGATAAGCTGTTAACCCAAATAGGGTTGGTAATGGATTACCTTCCTAGTAACTCGTCATAATGCTTTATACCCTTCGGCCGTAGACTACCTAGGTAGCCTAATACCTATCAGGGCTACGTCCAGGCCAGCCAGCCTTTAAATTAACATACCATTCTACCCAGCTCCAATAAATCAAAACTGTCATCATATTCAGATACGAATAAATCGAGAGAGACGGAAACCCACATCCCGAAACGCTACAAAAATCGAGCAAATTAATACGAAAACTTAATTCCTTTCGGGAGTGGCTACGATTCTAAAGGCGAAAACCCTCGTAGTCTCTCCTCGTACGGCCCCATTCATCGCTTTACAGCGTCCATTCGTTACTCACGTGTCCTTCTGTGGGCCCTTCTGCGAGATTTCAGCGTCGGAAATGGTCCAAACCTCCCTAAAATACGAAGAAACCAAAGTCAAATTTCATTAACAACACGGTTCGAGGGACAAACACCAATATGTAAACAAATGCCGGGGTGTGCAATGCGCTGATTGGTCACTTCTGCGCAACTACACGAAGCCTGGACCAATCAGAACGCGTCTTTAATAGATACGAGTTTCTCATTGGTCTACGGACGGGTCGTTCAGACGGCAGGAAGTGCGGCAGCTGTGGCTGAGAGATGGCACAGGTTTTCTTCCATTTTCCATTTCACTACGGGACTGGACGCTGCCAATTATAATAATAATAATAATAATAATAATAATAATAATAATAATAAGTAATAATAATAATAATAATAATAATAATAATAATAATAGCACATAAATAAATATTCATTCTTCACGTTCGCAAAATACTGCTTTATTTTTTCTTTTACATCAAGAAATTATATTTGTGTGCAACGAGTCTTCTATTTGTTAGAAAAAATTTATATATTATATATATATATATATATATATATAACGGGGTTGGCTCCACAAAAACTACTAGCAAGTCACTGCCTCATTCATACTTGAATTCTTTACTCGAAGAATGACACTAAGCCTATACACAAAAAATCCCCATTAGCTGCATAGCAACTACGCAGAATATACTTACCCATCAGGATCACGTCAAACACCCTTCACAGGCTGCGTCACTTACCTTTATGTACTTTTGCTCTTCTTCCATGGCCTTTCCTTTAGGCGAAACATACCATCCACCCATTTCACTTTCCTAATACTCTTCTGGTCCTATATTCTGGGGATCCAACTTTAATGCAGTTTCTCCCTTTCCAGAACTTACGTCCCAAATGTTTTTTGTGACTTAATTTGGTGTAGTTTAACTAGATGGAACACCCAGAATGCGTAGCATCAATGGAATTCCCATTTTGTGCCCATCGTCAAGTCACAAATGATTAAGCTTGCATTCATTGCATTTCTTAGTTTACCAAGAAGCACTGTTCGTGTCGAGTAGACAGTACCCATTGTGTGTGTGTGTGTGTGTGTGTGAATATTTCAAGTGAATCCGTGAGAAGAAGTATTACTCTTTTGTATAAAGGTAAATGTATTAGAAGAGACATAACTTTATTCACTATACTAGCAAATGATTATGGTGCTTTTATTATGTACTACACTCTACTATCTATCCAGCGTAAGTGGAGAAAATAAAAACCAGACGACTTATAAGGTAATGCTAAAATTGTTTTTTTCTGCTTTCAATTTTGTAGAAGTTGGGGTTGGAGATGAAGCCCCCTGGACTCTGGGAACGTTGGTGTATGATTATAATGGAAGCTCATGCTACGAAGTAGTATCTTTGTTGAAATACTAGCTATATCTTTGAGGATAATTCCGTGCTAACTGAGAGTGAGGCCAAGTTGATGTCAGTCTACATTAGTACAGAACAAATAACATTATACATCATGTTTATCATAAAAATTATATAACTTTGTTAACAGATTTTCTGGAACACAATATTGATTTACGAGAAATTGATATAATAGAAGTACCTCAAATCAACAAAATATTTCATTTTCTGTAATTTGTTTACATATACTTAAAAGAAAACTTAGGAGTTTAATGGTTAACTAACTTTAAATCTGCCCGAAGAGATACGATTTCTTTCCACAAATATATTAACTCATTACCGACCAGGCAGTTTACGGTACCATGAGATAGGATCTCAACCATATTTTATTTAACTGAAGACTACTAGTGCGTCCTGGTTTCCCGCTGGTCGGCGATACCTATACCTATACATTTACCACCCTTGGCTTATGTTTGTGTTTCTACGCCTTTTGTTTGTGTTTATAAAATCTGCAAACTTTTGTCTGTCTTTACAGTCTTCCCAAGGTGGCTGGTACTAGGGCGTGGTAGTCTCTTCAGTTTTACCATTATTTTCATGCCTATCCAGTTTTTTTACCTATAATACTCTAAGGTATATTTATGTTGACATTAAATTGTCTGGTAATATTACTGTAGGGTTTTTGTTGGACTCCATTATGAATTGAATTGATTATGTTATTTAGGCCAAAGGCCAAGCAGTGGGAGACCTTTATGTCTTTCAGCACTGAAACGGAAATTGACGGCTAAAGGTTTGAAAGGTGTAACACGAGGAAAACCTCATAATTGCACTGTGAATCAAGTGTTATAGTGGGGTGGAGCTTGGTTTGCATGGTGTTTTTACGTTGCATGGAACCAGTAGTTATTCAGCAACGGGACCAACGGCTTTACGTGACTTCCGAACCACGCCGAGAGTAAACTTCCAAACCAGGGTGGAGCTTGGGGTTGAAGGGATGGTGCAAAAACCTTAAGTAATGCCTACAGTGCACCGCATGAGCCTCACTGATGGGACTAGCCTCCTATGGGATAAATCAGGTTCGTGGGCTGCTAATTTTGGATTTGCAACCTATAGGACACAGCCTTTGAAAACTCGCTAATCATCTTGTGCAGACTTGACTTCCAAGGTTTTACAGTTCTGCGACTGCTGACCAGATTTTTCTATACGTATTTGGAATACAGACCTCTCCTTTCTTAAGTATCGATATGGAAACTGAGGAACTTTTTACACTATCCTGCCTATTGCATAAATACAGCCAACACTTTAATTTTACTGTGGTATGAAAATTGAAAGCACAAAAAATAAAGTATGAATCTACTGCACTGATAAATGACAATGGCAGATGAAATAAGTTTGGAGTTCTAAATTACTGTATCATAATACAGTAATTCCAGTTTCATATCACACTGAAAAATATGCACAGTATTACTAAAGTATGGAGCTTTGGAGTATAGGATTTATATGTAAACAAACGCTTCTTTGAACTAATAAAATGAACACTGGTTTGTAAATTTCATATAAAGCAATTAAAAGCAAATACTATGTCAAAACTAGATGACACGGAATTAATACTTAATGGGAAAAATGCAAATGTAACCCATTACAAACCTTCCTCGTCCATAGACTGGGTTCGAAGACCTTATCACAGAGTATTGGAGATCACTAGTGGTAAAAATACTCTCAGAGGTAACTATAAAAACCTTTTTATTTTTTGGATATCCGAGTCAAGTTGTACTGAAATTACACAATACTGCTATAATAATAACGAAGTTACAGGCAAGTTCTCCTTATGAAGAGTGGTGTTCATAATTTCTCTTTTTAGAAGCAAAGATATTTGACATCACACAATATTAGGTACAGTGTTACCTATACTCAGGCTATTTCAACTACTGTAATATTGTATGATCTAAGTTACCTGGTCAGAATTCTGTATTAGTTAATGTTTGTATGGGAGGCAAAAATGTTTATATCTGTCAGTTTTGTATTAACATTTCATAATGGACATCCACCATGGAACTCTAAAAACCCTGTGAATACAGGCAGTCCCTGGTTATCAGCAATCTGATTTTAAGGCACTTGTGTAGCACTAAAAAATCGGCAATGTATGGCACCATAACGGGGCAAGTTTCGGTTATCGGTGCCACAAGCACCCTTATGGTGCCGATAACCGGTTTTCAGCGCTATTAATCACAGTTTCAGTTAATGGTGGCTTTTGCTTATCGTTTGTTTGTTTGTATGGTGCTTTTACGTTGAATGGAACCAGTGGTTATTCTGCAACGGGACCGACTTTACGTGACTTCCGAACCATGTCGAGAGTGAATTTCTATCACCAGAAATACACCTCTCACTCATCAATGGAATGGCTGAGAATCGAACCCACAACCACCAAGGTGGGACGCCAACACCATACCAACCACACCACTGAGGTGCTTATCAGTACACCCCCAGGAATGGAATCCACGCCAATAACCCGTGGCTGCCTTACTTTAACACAAAACATTGAAAACACCATTAAACAAAATGATTAGCTTTATAGGAAAACTGAATTGTTACAGGTGTTCCAAGTTCTTGTGGTGGAAAGGTTGAATGTTCCCAAGTCTGCATCTGCATGCCTCATAAAATAAAATTTGCTCTGATGCCTGATTACTACAATAAATTTAAGTGTGTTATCTTCCTGACCATTTCCTTTCTTCATTATATATGTTGTCCTTTTCTTCCTCTATGTACTCATTTTCCTTCATCTGAATTATGCTTAACCTTACACTTATCCATATATATGTAAACTAACTAACAGTTAATTATTCTTAAATACGTATATATTAAGAAATAATTTACTGAGGAATATAAAATATTTGTTGCACTGGAATCTCCAAAGATCTGTTGTCAAGGTACCAGAAGTATTATCCCAAACACAGTTTCGGCTTTCTTTTTATTTAAAAAAAAGACTGACATTTAGATCACTTACATTAAAATAAAATAATGGTCAACTGTAGCTACTTAATTGTGCACATTCTTTATTGCTAACCTAACACAAGGGGTTTCCTACTACTCAAAATGTTTAATGAAAATCAACTAAGTTCACTACAGTGTGAAGTAACTACGGAATGTTACTCAAATATTGTTAGAGAGAGAGAGAGAGAGAGAGAGAGAGAGAGAGAGAGCGAGAGAGAGAGAGAGAGAGAGAGAGAGAGAGAGAGAATATCGTGATTGACATTATCACTGTCTGGAAGGGATTAGCATCGTGGATGAGAACAAAATAATGCTGGTAATAATCTGTAACTTGAGTGTCATTGTTTCATTATAGTTTTCCCTCATTATTTGTCAACAACCTTTTAAACAGTATACATAAACCTTTTCAACTCATCACTGCATTGAAATTAAACTTTTGGTGCCATAACAACATCCTGCATCTTAATACTTGAGTAACAAAACCATCATCTATCACTATTTACCAATCTGATTTTCCCCTACATGAGATCAAGTGAGAGAGTTCTTTCTTCTCACCTGTGCATTTCTGCCTGAATTCCCTAAACATTGATATTTATGGCTATGCTCATTTTCCATGGTGTCCTACTATTTTCAAACACTGTGGTAATTTTCAATGTGTGAGTTTGTTCTTGCCATATTTCCAAACAATCTCCATTGAATGCTTTCCAGTAGCACCGTTCTTGAAATTTCTAATTTATAAGATATCATTTTCAACTAAATGTTGCAGCAAAGGATTTTTGAACAGACTAATAACCTGCTCTAGTTTTTTATACAAAATTTAATGTCAATTGAAATAAAGAATGGAAAATCCTTAATTCCAATTACCTGAATACTATAACAATTCAGAATAAAAAAAAAAAAATACAAATACGAAATAACGTGAAACAGATCACTCTCTAATTTATACGTAAACTTGTCAAACTTCTCATACCAAAACAATGATGAGGGATAACTGCTTCTTAGATTCTAATGTTAAATAAATAAATGATTCATGACACCATAGAACCATTAAAATATTATTGAACTCACAACTGGAGAACTGTAATTCTACAAGTTACAAAGAAGAAGTCCCTTATTTTGGGAGCGCCCCACCATTCCGTAAAGGCTGCATAAATGAACCAGTAAAACAAAGTTTCCTTTCCAGTAAAAACCAGTCCGTATAAATGTCATTCAGCTAAACTGGGAAATACTTTTTTGGTCCACATCCAAGTAAATTTAGTTCTAGATTGCTTAGAGCAACAGGTTTAGCCTTATGAAAGAATACATACTATTATATTTCTACTCTACTTTCTTCTTTCTTCTACCACGGCCATCTTGAGAACCAGCAGCCCGCTTTTCCAGATTTTACATATAAAGAGCTATCCCTTGGGCCTTCCCTTCCCTTTGCTTCTTCAGCACGTTCCTTTTCTTCCAGCTCTTGGTTTTCTCTCTCAATCAATGTATCAATGTGTTGCAGCGACGCTGAAGTTTCCAAAGCAGTTCTGCTTTTGATGAACCAATCAAATCTGAACTGAGGAGCTGACCTATGGGGAAAACCAATGCAATTAATATGGTACTAAAGTAAAATGATTAAAATTATAAGCTCTATGAACTTACATTTCTTTGCCTCCTACTAAAAGATGTTAAGCAAGAATTAACAGAAAAGGGAATCAGTCAGCTGACAAATGTAAATAAACCCTTGTCATGTCAAAAACATTTTGAGAATCATAGCAAGTAATTTCATGTGGAAAAATTAACACACTGCTAACATAAAACACAACAGTGTATCAAATCTGAAACTTTGCATGTGTGTGTATTATATATATATATATATATATATATATATATAATTATATATATATATGTTATATATATATATATATATATATATATATATATATATATATATAATATTTATATAATATTTATAATTATATATATATATATATATATATATATAATATTATATTATTGTATAATATATTTATTTATATTATATCATACTATATATATATATATATGTATATATATATATATATATATATATATATATATATATTATATATATATATATATAATATATACATATATATATATATATATATATATATATATATATATATATATATATATATATATATATAATATTATAGATAAATATATATATATATATAGTGCTAGTTTTCCAGATTTCTCACTAGATGATAAATGATACTAGTTCTTGGTAAACAATGCATTTTTGTTGTTGTTGAGAATTATGAAAATCATATACATACACTTCTTTACAATGAAAAAACTATGTATACACTGCTAACATAAAACACAACAGTGTATCAAAATGATGTTACTACAAATAAAGTTTTGTACATACTTACCTGGCAGATATATACTTAGCTATAGTCTCCGACGTTCCCGACAGAATTTCAAATCTCGCGGCACACGCGACAGGTAGGTCAGGTGGTCTACCTTACCCGCCGCTGGGTGGCGGATGTACGAACCACTCCCGTAAGCTTGTCAGATTTTTCTCTTCCACCTGTCTCCTGAGGGGAGGCTGGGTGGGCCATTAATCGTATATATCTGCCAGGTAAGTATGTACAAAACTTTATTGTAGTTTAACAATATCATTTTTGTACATGAACTTCCTGACAGATATATACTTAGCTGATTGGCACCCTTGGTGGAGGGTAAGAGACAGCTCAATAATACAGGTAAGACGGGAAACAACTAATGTTGTAGGATATAAAAACCTTGGTTCTCACCTTTTCAGGATGAAGACTTCATAGATACTATCTCTGAGTCTGCATTGCCTGGAGAGCTACAGCTAGGACGTGACCTGATGCTGAAAGACTCTCGGATCTACCACTGGGATATGTGATCCCCTATTGTGGTAGAATCCAAGTCGGATGCTGTTAGAGGGATCCTTGTCCGCCTTACCTAAACAGATCCTTAACCACTACCTCTGCAAGGAGCCAAAACCCACCAGACCACCTAACCAAAATACAAAGGGTTAATATTACGACAAAAAGAGGTGCCTCCTGCAGCCTCTTTCAGACAACCAAAAAAACAACAATATAAAATATAGGGTAACATATAAACAATTTACACAGGATAAGCTTTCAGCTCCCTGCCCCAGCACCGAATCCGCCGATACGAAAGGACCCAAGGCGAAGCATTTATCATATGTGATTTTTTACATCACGTAGGTAGTGGTTTGCGAAAACCGATTGGCATCTCCAAAAAGTCGCCTCCATCAAGTTCCGCACAGACATATTTTTTTCTGAATGCAAGCGAAGTTGCGATGGCTCTCACCTCGTGAGCTTTCACTTTCTTTTAGTAGTCTAAAATGCTCTTCTTACAGGCAACATGTGCCTCTGTAATAAGACTTCTCAGAAAAAAGGAAAGAGCATTCTTCGACATGGGCCGAGTGGGTCCTTTACGGAGCACCAAAGCACATCTTGATTAGCCTTAAGTTGTTCCTTCCTCTTAAGGAAATACTTCATAATTCTCATAGGGCAAAGAGTTCTTTCAGGCTCTTCCCCTACTAGAAAAGATAAACTACGAACTTCAAAGCTCCTGGGCCAAGGGCGTGATGGGTTTTCATTCTTAGCCAGGAAACTTGGAAGAAATGAACACACCATAGAATCTTCCTTAAACCCTACATTGCCCTCAATAGCTTGGAGCTCACTCACTCTCTTAGCTGTAGCTAGGGCCAAAAGGAAGATAGCCTTCTTCGTCAAATCCTTGAAACGAGGCTAAGCCAGGAGGTTCGAATCTAGACGATCCAAGGAATTGTAGGACTACGTCTAGATTCCAGTTCGGTACTACATGAGGACGCTTAATGGTTTCAAATGATCTAATAAGATCATGCAGGTCCTTATCATCGGATAAATTTAAGCCTCTATGCCGAAATACCGCCGCTAACATACTGCGGTATCCCTTAATAGTTGACACAACCAGATGACATTCTTCTTTGAGGAAAATAAGGAAATCCGCAATTTGGGTCACAGAGGTACTGGAAGAGGAAATGTTCTTCCTCTTGAACCAACGTCTGAAGACAATCCCACTTTGACTGGTATACACGCAAGGTGGAAGGTCTCCTCGCTCTTGCGATTGCTTTAGCAGCTGTTGCTGAAAAGCCTTTCGCTCTGACCAAACTTTGGACAGTCTGAAACCAGTCAGACTGAGAGCGAGGAGATTTTTGTGGTACCTGTCGAAGTGGGGTTGTCTGAGTAGATCGCTCCTTAGCGGGAGCGATCTTGGAAGGTCCACCAACCATTCCAGTACCTCTGTGAACCATCTTGGGCCGGCCAAAAGGGAGCGATTAAGGTCATTCTCGTTGAATCGGACTCTACGAACTTCTTGATGGTTAGCCCCAGGATCTTGAAGGGGGGAACGCGTAGACGTCGAGTCCGTTCCAGTCTAGAAGAAGAGCATCTATTGCTACTGCCTCTGGATCCGATATCGGAGAGCAGTAAGGATCCAGCCTCTTGTTCTTTGACGTGGCAAAGAGGTCTATGTGTGGCCATGCCCCACTTCCACAGGCTCTGGCATACATCCAGATGAAGGGTCCACTCTGTGGGAAGGACCTGATCTTTCCTGCTGAGGAGATCTGCTCTTACATTCCCTTTTCTCCCGCACGAACCTGGTGAGAAGCTTGATTCCTCTTTCTTCTGCCCACAGAAGAAGGTCTCTTGCTGTCTCGTACAGGGAGAAGGAATGCGTCCCCCCCTGTTTCCTGATGTATGCCAGAGCTGTAGTGTTGTCCGCGTTGACCTGCACTACCGATCTTCTGACTTTGGGCTCGAAAGCCTTCAGAGCCAACCACACAGCCATCAACTCCTTTCTGTTGATGTGCCAGGCTACCTGGTCCCCCCCCACCCAGGCACCTGACACTTCGCTGGTTCCCAGAGTTGCACCCCACCCCATGTCCGACGCGTCGGAGAACAACACCAGGTTGGGGGTCTGTGATTGAAGAGACAGTCCCTTCGCAAAGAGGTTGGGATCTGTCCACCATAAGAGATGTTTCTTGATGTCCTGGGATAACGACAGGGAGAACGTCAAATCCTGAGAACGACGACTCCAATTCCGATGAAGAAAGAATTGGAGTGGTCTCAGGTGCAACCTTCCTAGGGAAACGAATTGCTCCAGAGAGGAGAGCGTCCCAGCAGACTCATCCACTCCCTCACTGTGCATACTTCTTTCCCTAAGAAGGTTGTTACTCTCTCGAATCCTCGGGCTAGTCCTTTCCTGCGAGGGAAAAGCCGAAAACTCAGAGAGTTCATCTGTATCCCGAGATACACACACTCTTGCTCGGGAATTAGTGATGACTTCTTGAAATTGACGAGAAGTCCCAAAGCCTTCGTCAATTCTAAAGTTACTTGTAAGTCCTCAAACAACGATCTTCTGAATTGGCCCTTATTAGCCAATCGTCGAGGTACATGGATATCCTCACCCTTTTTCTTTCAAATGAAGCCATTGAGCCACATTCCTCAAAATCCCTGTGAACACTGAGGGCCGTCGAGAGGCCGAAACACAGAGCCCTGAACTGAAAAATTTTCCCCCCATCATGAATCTGAGAAACTTCCTCGAGGAAGGATGGATCGGTACGTGGAAGTAAGCGTCCTGTAAATCCAAGGAAACCATCCAGTCCCCTGGACGAAGTGCTGCCAGCACTGATGAAGGCGTTTCCATCGTGAACTTCTTCTTTTCTACGAGAAGTTCAGGGCGCTTACATCCAACACCGGTCTCCATCCCCCTGAGGACTTCGGAACTAGGGGAAAAAGGCGGTTGTAGAAGCCCGATGAATGATGGTCTGTCACTAGTTCGATAGCCCCCTTCTCCAGCATCTGATCTACTGCTAGATGGAGAGCTTGATTCATGATGGGGTCTCTGTACCTGGCCGTCGTTTCCCTGGGGAATGGTCGTCAAGGGAGGTCTTTCGACGAAAGGGATGAGGTAACCTCTCTCAAATAGAAAGGGTCCAAGGATCCGCCCTTTTTGGGCCCAGACTTCTGCAAACTCTAAGAGTCTGGCGCCCCACCGTTGATTGAAGGACTTGCAAGTTTATTTGGGGCTTTAACAGACTTGGCGAAAGTCTTACCCTTCTTGAAGGTCTACGACCTCTAAACGTAGAGGTTCTTGATGAAGATGCCCCTCGAAAGGGTTCTCGAACACTTGCCTTTTCCTTCTTAGCCTTGGTAGGGAAGGAAGGGCGAGGTTTTTTTTCTTGCCGACTGTGCCAAAAGGTCCTGGGTGGCTTTGGCCGAAAGTGACCTCGAAATGTCCTGCACTCGATGTTTCGGGAACAACTGAGTAGACAGAGGAGCAAACAGCAAGAAGACCTCTGAGCATGGGAGACGACTTCGTTAAGAAGGAACAATAAACCGACCTCTCTTCACGATCTCCGGCCCCATAAAGGGAGGCGATTTCACTCGCTCCGTCTCTTACCGACTTGTCCATACAAGACAAAACACACATAAGATCTTCTGGCGAAATTGACTCTGGCACTTCAATTTTCTTGGCTAGGACTCCCAACGACCAATCAAGGAAGTTAAATACTTCTAGCACTCTAAACATACCTTTGAGCAAATGATCCAATTCATTCATTCCCGCCCAAGTCGTCTTAGCAGAGTTAAGGGCAGTTCTCCTTGTCGAATCTACCAGTGCCGAAAAATCCGAATCAGCCGAAAGAACGGTAGACCCAATCCTAAGGGCTCTCCTGTTTCGTACCAGAAACCCGCGCGTCCTGATAACTTCGAAGGAGGAAAAGCGAACATCGTTTTCCCCGCTTCTTCTTTGGAAGCCATCCAGGAACCAAAACTCCTCAGTGCCTTCTTCATAGAAAGAGTTGGCTTCATCCTCACACAAGAAGAACTCTTCGCTGTCTTCGCCGTTGAAAAAAGTGAGTGAGGAGAAGGAGGAGCCGTAGGCGTAAGGGAATCCCCAAAAACTTGTAAAAGTAGCTCTGTAAGCTTCTTGTAAGAAGAGACAGCAGCAGAAGTGTTCGGTTCCTCATCCGAACCTTCTAGGACGTCGGTGTCGAGGCGAGTGCGGAAGATCCTTAGGTGACGAAGGGATCCTAGCAGGAGTTGAGCGAGAGGTTGGAGAACGCCCTCTCTTAGAAGAGTTCACATCCACTGGAGAACGATGAGAAGATCTGGGAAGTCTACGATGAGACTCCCTCTTCGAGGTATACTGAATCTCAGCCGAAGGAGAGGTAGGGCTCCTACTCCGAGAATCCTCGGAAACATCCACAGGGCGCTTACGAGGAGGCGAGCGCCTACTATACTCTATGCGCCTATCCTGAGGCGAGAGGCTGCCAGGAGAAGAGCGCCTATCGAGAGCAGAGCGCTTGCGCGGCTCTCCATACCTGTCCAGTTGCGTACGATCAACGGAAGTCCGACTGGAAGGCGAATGCGCCTACTAGGAGAAGGTCTGCTTGCGAGACTCTTGACGTCTAACAAGAGGGTAACATTCAGGAGAAGGGCGCTTCAAAACTAACGAGCGCCTACTTGGAGAAGGGTGCTTCCGGGATTCCTGGTGCCTACCAAGAGACAAACGGTCAGGCGAAGTGCGCCTAGAAGCGGGAGAGCGCCTACACGGAGAAGGGCGCTTGAAAGACTCTTGTTGTCTGCCCCTAGGAGAATAATCAGGAGTATGACGCCTTAAAAGAGACGAGCGCCTACTAGGAGATCTATGTGCAGTAGGCTCTTGGCGCCTACCTTGCGGGGAGCGGCTAACAGTAGGCCGTCTATCATGCACACGACTCCTACCAGACTCTAGATGCCTGTCAGGAGAGAAGTCCACGATCCGACACTCGAGGAGAGTGACATCTGGAAGAAGAACGCCTACTTGTATAAGGGCGCCTTCTAGAATCTTGAGGCTGCTGGGGGAGAAGTTTCACGCGAGGGAGTTGAAGAAATCGCGTGATGAGCAGGTGCAGTGCGCTTACCGGAAGCGGGAATCCAATCTGGAGAAAAAACTTCTTTCTCCATAGAGCGTCCTACCGATGTTTGGCGTCTTGAAATCGAAAGAGAGCCAGGCGAGCGAGGGCGCTCACGCGAGCCCCCACCTTCATACGAAACCTCACCATATGAAGGAGAACGATCCTCTGAAGAGCGGCGCCTAGATCTCTTGATCGGAAGAGAAACGTCCTTCTTCCTACGTGATCTAACTGCTAGAGAGTCTGCTAGCGCCGTGATCTGAGCTTGAAGTCCCGCGAGTACTCTCGTAGGAGAATCTTCTTGTTCTTCCTCGGAAGTAAGTAGCGACGGCGCGGAGCGCGAGAAGAAGAACGATCACAGGATTTCTTGGGTTTCTTCGCCTCCACCGACGATTCTTCCGGGAAAAACTCCGGACTAGAAGCCAAAGGACTGCAGGGAGCCTTCCAAGCTCTCTTCAACGGGCGCGACGCATCCGGGGAGTTCCAACCTCTCTTCGGAGAGGGAGACGACGAAGAGGAGAAGCATTGGCGTAGGAGCTCCTTCTTGTAGCGATCCGAGGCAGCCTGGGAGCGTACTTCAGGATCTGCCGAGGGGACGCCTGACCGGTGGGGGCTCTCCCTAGCCCTCCTGCGGCTTTCGACTTTCCTACTCCACTGGAACTGGGAGTCTGGAAGAGGTCTAGGCCTAGAGGCACTAAGGAGCCGGTCAGACGCACCCTCCACAACACTGGGGACACTGCACTGATCACTAACACTCTCCTTACCTTCCAACTGACGAATCTTCTGATCCATAGAACGATTCTTGGCTTTCAGAGCTGCCGCCTCCGAAGGCGAATCTTCGGCTTCGGTGCGGGGAGCCGGGGCTGCAACTTGGGAAGAAGGTTCTAATTCTACGTAGTACTATTAGGATCCACATCCAACTCACTCATTCTAGATCTGCTAGAACTTCTAGAGGAAGCCTTACGCACTCTATCACGTTCCAACTTCCTAACATAAGAAGAGAGAGCCTTATATTCTTCTTCATTCAATCCCTTACATTCATTACAAGGGTTAGCAAAAGCACATTCATTCCCCCTGCATTTCATGCAAACCGTGTGGGGGTCTACCGAAGCTTTCGGCAACCTCACCTTACATCCTTCATTCACGCAAACCCTAAACAAAATGACAATTTGTCCAAAATTGCATTTTTCCTAACTATACAAACCTGAGGTCCTTTTACAATAGGAAGGTACTAGCGGCAGCTGGATAGGTCGTAAGCTTTCGAACAAGGGGTTCGGTAGTTAACTGCTTGTCCGACAGGCGCGCGCAGTCGCGCGACTGGTAGGTAAACAAATCACTTTTGCTTTTGGCCCAAGCAAAAACTGCAGAGTGAGGGGTGGCATGAGGTGGGGCTATGTGTAAAAGGACCTCAGGTTTGTATAGTTAGGAAAAATGCAATTTTGGACAAATTGTCATTTGTTCCGACACGGCATACAAACCTTCGGTCCTTTTACAATAGGAAGACTCACTTCTTGGTGGGTGGAATCTGAGTCTTTTGTGAACAGACTGGTGTTCGCCCAACCTTGGAAGCCTCCCTGGTCGTAAGAGCGAGGGAGGGATCCAAGCCTCTGTCCGATTGATCGGGGTGTGCACCGCAGGATCAATGGTCAGACCTCTGGACCGAGTACTAAGAGAGGGCATGCGCATCTCTTCGTACCAGCAATGCAAGAACTTGTTCCTGTACAGGAGCAAATATAAAGTCATGGGTTTGACTCTTGTAGGCATCCACTTCCCCCCTTGTAGAAGGAAGTGGTGGATATTCTGCTCCTATCCCTAGTGAAAGGATAGGATGGGGCTCTGTCATATAGCTCACCGGCATCTCGTCCTTATCCAGCAGGGTAATGACCGTATCCCTCTACCCACAGGTAGAGGGGTAGGATAGAAAGAGAAGCCAGTCACTTTCTCATTCACTATCTATTCATACAGTCACACCAGGACTCGATGCTGTTCAGCCTGCTAGGGTCTGGGTTAGCTACACAACGTGTTGAGCAGCCACCACGGGTCCTAAGGAAAACGATCCAAGGACCTGTGGGCAATATCCAAAAAGGTAGAAGGAGGTGCCAGTGGTCTGGTTGTACCAGACCCCTGCCTTCAGCCTGCGCCACGGAGAAGTTCTTGTGTAAACTCGAGGGAGTGTACTTCTAGGTCATCTTGGTGCTGACGAAGAGTCTTCAACACTCCGCCTGGGATGTCGAGTTTCTTCAGAAAGCGCGGTCGTGCTTTCACAGGACAAAGCAGCATCTCCTTCGCATCGAAGGCGGTGAAGTCCATTAGGGAGGGGACTGTGAAGGACTCTAACCGATCGTCAGGAACCGAAGGGTTTCAGAGTCTTCGCTACGAATTCGGTACGAAATCGAGCGTCACGAATCCCCATCCCCTGGATGCTTGACTTCGCAGGCAAAGTCATGCAATTACCTCAGAGGAAAAGAAGGGAATTTGTGTCGTATGACCTATCCCTCTTCTCGACTTCGGTGATGTCCTGTACCCATACTGGTTATCCGTCTGCAGCGAAGTTGTTGTTCTCGGTAGTGGATAGGACACCGACACTCAATGTTGGGTGTCGATGGTATGGGTACTGTGACAAGCCGTTAGGACGAAGAAAAGATTGTTATGGAACAACCGAACTAAGTCCACAGCGAAGTTCGTAACAGACTTGGGAGCTCTGACAGCTGCCGACTGACTGCGTTCGGTAGGAGGCAAGTTGTCCAAGCACCCGAGCAAGTCACTTGACTTCGCCTTATAAAAGGGTTATGCCAAGAGACTAAACAAATAATTTGTTCGTCACCGATGCCAGCGGAAGGCAAGGTGATGACTCTCTTAAGGCATGTGCCCAACAGGCGAAAGTCAATTGCCTTCTAGAGACCGAGGTCCTTGATGGCAAGATATCTCATAGTATAGTTGATTCTCGGGTAAGGAGAAACAACACTATGTGACGTTGAAGACGAAGGTGTACAGAAAAATGCAACCTACGTCTTCACAGCTGAACCGAGAGAAGGATCTCAAGATTCTGAACCTGTGCTACAAAGACTGAGAACGCTAACCGCTATTGATTGCTGTCCGGTGAGGATCGTAGTTGCAATAAAAGCGGAGCGCTTCCAGTAATGAAGACAGGGAACTACTGCCTTAAGAACTGCTTCTCATGGGCTGAACATTTGGATAAGTAGAGCTGTCAGGTCGGAGAGTAGGCGATGTCTTCTGACATATCTGTTAATTCGGGGCGAGCAATGAAATTGTTGCACACCTACGAATACGAGATATTTTGAAGACAAACTCAGATGTCTGCAAAAATCATTCGCATTATCGCAGTGCGATGCAGCGGTTGACTAGTACAGACTTCTGTTACCGTGCTGTAAACAGAAAGATGAAAGAGTCCAAGAGATATCTCTGTTGAAAATTCTCGCAATGTCGAAGGCGATGAAATCGAGCGTCACAGCAGTAGATGGTCCTTCATTATTGCGAGAATCCCCGTTAATCAGAGACCTAAGTCCATGATTGTGGGCAGAGATACGGTTCGGTAGTCAATCCAACCAGGGGAGAGAGAGACGTAACCGACCGTGCATCTCCGAGACCTAGCTGATACTGAGCCGCTATCAGGCAGTTCAATACGCAGTAGCTCTCGGTGACTCGTTCATCCTGAGTTGCCAGGTATCCATTATTCCACGAAGGAATGCGTTCGGCTAGAACCATCGAGCATAAAGAATACGCTCGAGCAATTATATTTAACCGAAACGGATTTCGGTAAATACAAAAGCTGATTTGGTGTTGTCATGACAATACCAAGTATCTAAAATCGAAACTGATAACTGCTGGGAGGTTGCAGGCAACCCCGAGTTGCAGTTCAATTAAGATACAATTCGTCTCGGTCACAAACCGTAGAGTTAACTACGGTATGCGCCTACCCCACGGACAATTCAACTGTTAAAGAATCATGTCGCGAGGGTAATATACGTAGTATATTTGTAGGTTCTGTACCACGACCTCCATCCTAAATTCTTTTCCCCTCGAGGAATGAGAATAAGGATTGGAGATCGACCGCCTGCGTTCTCTAGTCAAGAGAGTGAAGGAGAAGTCTTTCCCAAAGGAAAGCTTCAATGGTGAACAGAATACCGAAGACGATAGTTCAAGCCAAACTGGAAGTTCCCGTCCGTTCTTCTCTATTCCAGGTTAAGCGCCTACTGTGAGATACTCTTCTTTCAGCAGCAGTCTTCTTCCAAATGCTAGAAATTACAGAATTCGAGCATAAGCGAGGTTCCCGATTATCGTGTAACAATTATCGGGGATTCTCGCTCACTTTGGACCGTGGTCTCGCCTGAGTGTTTGGAGATCGTAAAAAACTCGAACACTCTGAGTGCGCTAGAAATTCCGTAGAATTCTAAGCACTCTGCGAAAACCCCCCAACCTGAATTCGTCAGATGATATCGGCTGGTGGTCCTCTCGATTCCGTAGAAATCGAGATCTAGCAGTTGGAGAAGAAAAGGAGCAGCCATCGCCTTACGGCGATGGCCTCTCAGAGCCTGGGAAAACGTATCGTCAGGAGAAAACGTTTTCCGAGGAGGGTTACGAACTCATACTGTAGTAAGTGTCTGCCGCCACTGTGAACGTCGTCTGGGTGGGGTTGATCGTACACCTGACATGTAGAGAGCCGATACCGCTCCGACTCATTCCAGTCCTCGTCGAGGTCGAAACCTCAGGAGGACCGAAGGGGTATTTAAATACGGTGTCCGAAGACACGTATAAACGCCTCTGTCGCAGTAGAGGATGGTGAAGTAGCTTGTTCGACCGTCCAGAACTGAGAGAGCCTTCTTGTCCGGAGACGAGAGACTACCTGGTTCAACACAGTCGGCAAGCTCCGATCGCGCCGACCCACCGTCGATTTGGGTTCCCTCTCGGGCCCCAAAACGACTCGAGCCGAGACGTGGCTCTGCTGGTGGGAGCGGCGATCCTTCCCCGAGGTCATTGTGCTGACGAATCAGCGCCGTAACCTCGGCAAAGTTCCTCTGGATCTCGGAAGTCACAGCATCTTGCAGAGTGGGACGTTAAGCCCTTCGAACAAGAGCATTCCGAGAACCTTCCTCCTAAGAAGGGGGAACAGCGACAGCCCTCTCGGTCTTCCCCATCCACTTGCGCATACGTCCTGGTCGGTCCAAGAACCGTGCCTGGCACGTAGGGCGTCGTGGGTGGGATCATGAGGGGCGCACTCCCCTCACGATCACTCCTCAATACCTCGCTCCTCCCGGTGTGAACCCGAGGAGGTTGAAGGTACGGGAGAGGCAGACCTGACGCTCCCTCGTCGCTCGCTGGCAGAACCAGCAGGCTTGGAGGGCTTGCAGGCGATCGTCAACCCGCGGTGACGATCGAGCTGCAGGCCTGGTCGAACCGTCTCGCTGTGGAGAACGGCTGGACTGAGCACAGCGGCCCCGATCTCGAGTGTCAGAAGAGCTGGTGCTGGTTGCCGTTCCCGATCGCTCTCTGTGAGAGCGACGGTCAGGCGAACCTGCAGGCTCCACTGTCGCAGTGAGACCGGTGCTTGTCCTCACGGCACGTCACGTCTGCTGTTCCCAGCCGTGGCTGGCACCGGCGAACGGGGGAGGACCTCTTCCCAGCCTCAGCCCGTGGTCGGTCGTGGACCGTCACGTCCCCGGTAGCCAGCTGTTCACCGCGAGAGTGAGAGCTGGTCTGGTGAGAGTCGCATGAGCGGCTGTCACCAGTCTTCCGCCCCGTGCCGTGAACCTGACGCTGAGCGGACTCAGAGGTCTGGTTCCTGGCTGCACGGTCGCTGGTAGGCGACCGTACACTCGGTACCTCCCGCGAACGAGAGGCCGAGACGGACCCTGATGCAGTGGCAGAACCACTGACACCAGGCGAGGAAGTACCGGTGTTAGCCGGTACCCCTCTGGTCCCCGTAGTCTTCTTCCTTGCGGAAGAAGAGACTGGGCCCCGCTCCCGAAGGAGCAGGAGGACCATCGGAAGGAACCCTCCCGTTCCCACCGAGGTGAGACGGGTCCCGAGAAGCTCCCGAGGGAGACTTCTTAGGAGGGAGGAGGCGACCTTCTTTCTTCCTCGGCTGTAAAGCCTTAGAAGTCGAAGGGGAAGAGGCGGCGGCCGACGACGATGAAGAAGATGAAGACGACGACCACGACACCTTCCTCCTCTTCTTCGTCAGCTTCCTCAGGTACAGACGTAAGATCTGCTATCCAGGGCGGAGCCGGGGCTGCTGTAGCCGAAGCCACAGGGCCCGGACGCACCTGTACAGACAGACCAAAGTCTGGGGTAGTACCACCACGAACAGGGACGACATCAGCAGGTATGGGCATCCAGGAACAGCAGGCACGGCCAGCACATCATCGGTAGGGACAGCCAGCGCAGCAACGGCAGGAAACAGCAGCGCAAGCAACGGCAGGGCCAGCCAGCGCAGCAACGCATGGACAGTCAGCCCAGAATCGGCAGGTACAGGCAGGCAGCACCGGAAACAATAGGAATGTGGAGCAAGCAGCCAGCAACATCCTGGTACCGGCGGCAGGTCCAGGGGCGAGTTCTAGGGCAGCGGAAGTGTGGTCGCTGCAGCGCGGCAACCACGAGCGGCGGCGGCACGCCCCCCTCTCGGTACGGCGAACGGCACTTCACAGCGCTGTATGGCAAGACTGTTACCACGTGAGGCGAGTACACCAGGTGAGGAGGGACGTCGTCACCTGGTTGCGTGGTCACCACTCCATGGGTGACCGCAGTAGGCCCAGACATAGAACCGCAGCCCCTGGACACCAGCACGCTCTGCAATTGGAAGGACGCCCATACCTCACCAAGGTCCACCCTCGTGGCAGTAGCACCTGCGGAAATAATAGTAGTAGCGATTAATGGGGGGGAAATCCCCTCGTGCGGGGGTTTGATCCCTCCCGAACGAGTGGAAGACCCCTAATACAATTGTACATCGGGCACCGAGCGCCCTCCCCCGCGCTCGACGGATCGGGCGAGGAGAAGAACGCCGATAACCTCCCCCCCCCAAGGGGAAGAGTCATCTGTGGGAACTGAGCGGGGGTCTCGTTCCCCACCCCCCCCGCGACAGTCCCATGTACCCAACAACAAAATAAGAGCCCTAGAGCAATCGTGCCATCGGCACGAATACAAGGCATAAGGATCAATTCCCTGACTGAGCGGAACTTGAACCAAATAAAATTGATGCAATCAATAATAAGGAACAAAATGAAAATGCATCTTGCAAAACGATTCACTTCACAATGAATAAGGGCTCGGATCGAGCGCATTTGCGCCCTCGGTACCGAGCGCAAGGTGAAAGGTTTCATTCCTTACCTTTATGGATCAAGGTTTCTGGAAACCTTGATCCATAATGAATGATGCAATCAACAAATATATGAAAATGAAAAGACTACTGCGCTTGCGATTTCACTTCATACAAATAAAAAGGGGAAGGATCAATTCCCGTGAATAGCGGAACATTGATCCCAGTCAACAATGCAATCTCAATAAAAAAATGAAAATGAAAAAGAACTGCACTTGCGATTTCACTTCATTCAAATTAAAAAGGGGGAAGGATCAATCTCCGGGCAAGCTCGGAAACTGATCCAAAATGAGTATTGCTACAATAAAAAATAATATATGAAAATGAAAAAGAATACTGTACTTGCGATTCCACTTTCATACTGAATAAGTTTCCGTGCCGAGCGCATTCGTTCGGCAACGGGCATACAGGTCAAAAAATTAATTAAATAAATTGAAAAGAGCAACTTACTTACGATTTTCATCTACCAAACATTTCCAACCCAAATATGCGCTCGGCGCGAAGCGCTACCCGCCCTCGGCACCGAGCAATATACAATCTCCGTATGGATCATTCTGGAAAATGAATTCCCGCAATTACGCCCTTCAGTCCCGGCACTCGGTAATCGGAGGCGTTGTGAACCAAGATCCTTTAATTCACAATTGAATTCAATGAAATGATTGTACTTACAATTCAGTTTCACTAGATACATAGAAAAAGAAAAACACAATCATGCGAAAGCAAACGACGATGAAGCGGGCAGAGAGCGATGATACACGTCCACCACGCCAGCAGGCCGAAAGCAAAAGTGATTTGTTTACCTACCCAGTTCGCGCCGCAAGCGCGCCTGTCGGACAAGCAGTTAACTACCGAACCCCTTGTTCGAAAGCTTACGACCTATCCAGCTGCCGCTAGTACCTTCCTATGTAAAAGGAACCGAAGGTTTGTATGCCGTGTCGGAACAAACCGAAGTTTAACTACCGATTCTAGATCAGACATCGTTAAAGAAAATCAAACTCAAAATCAAACCGGTCCACAATCAGGCGTATGCCAAGCAAACAAAGCGAATACGTCACAAAATAAGTCCAAATTAACTCCAGGCAAGCGAGAATTGAAAAACTATCGAGAGGAACCGACAACAGTTGTTATCGTTACCCGGCGACAGAGAAAAATGACAAGCTTACGGGAGTGGTTCGTACATCCGCCACCCAGCGGCGGTAAGGTAGACCACCTGACCTACCTGTCGCGTGTGCCGCGAGATTTGAAATTCTGTCGGGAACGTCGGAGACTATAGCTAAGTATATATCTGTCAGGGAAGTTCATGTACAAATCTGAAACTTCGCGCGGCGTATAAGCTAGTTTTCCAGATTTCTCACTAGATGATAAATGTAAACCCTAGTTCTTGGTAAACAATGCATTTTTTTTTTTTTTTTTTGTTTTTTTTTTTTTTTTTTTTTTTTTTGAGAATTATGCTAATCATATACATACACTTCTTTACAATGAAAAACTATGTATACAGCTAACATAAAAATAACCATTTATCATACTGTAAAACAAATTCACCGGTTTCAGACTTAAAAAGCCCGAATATCAATTCAATAGTTAATCATTCTTGGTAGAGAATACTTCCTTGTTTAGGATATGCTAATCCAAAAATACTTAAGACAATAAATGTACACCATACAGTTTTCATAAAAAATAATAATATGCATCGGATTAAAACAATTTACATATTGCCAAGATAAAATCTTAACAAGATCTATGAAAGATAATTTATGATAAAAGATGCTGTCTACAGTTGAGAAATAAGGCTAGTGTTTTTTACATGTTTGGGGGTCAAGATGATTGCAATGCAGTGGTACAATCTCTTATGTGACTGTAATCAATATCAAAGTAAAAGGATTCAACTCTATTATAATACAAAAGCACTAACATTTGCATTGCTATCAAGTGATCTACTGCAAAAATTTACAGACAAAAAAATAAACTGAAAAGGGTATCTTACCTAACAGCTGCCCTTAGCTCTTCATATACATTTTCTTTGTCAAAACCTAGCTTATGCAGCATACAGACCAAGAACCGGTCCTCTTCTTCAGTATAGTTCTTTCCTTTGTTGGTGCCGTAAGATATTCTCAACTGATGGAAAGGTGCTCTATACCTAGCCATCTGCAAGAAAAAATAATCACCATGAGACCTTACTTTGAACACAAAAAATACAGTACCACAGTAAGAGACAGTTGTGATTTTTATAGCTATAATATGCATGTAGCTTCAAAGTTAACATTACAAAAACTATGACTTTACAACACAAATTTTTCCAAAAAGAAATAAACAGCATTAAAAAAAATCCCATACTAACTCTTTACCTTAGCATCCAAGGCTTTCTTGATGGAAGCTCTTCGCTGGATTTTTGCCTCGCCTCTCTCTATCTGTGCCAAGATTCGGTCACAGTCTTGCAGCTCTGAGCAGCGCTCCCAGAACACAGCAGAGTATTCCATCACCTCTTCAGGTGTTTTGCCCTCGACCTCCTGAAGTCCATTGGTATTTCAAATATCATTATTCTACTTGTCAAGACATATTTTGTTTAAAAAATTTACAAAGAGAGTGCCTTATGTAACACATGCATTTAATTTATATATATATATATATATTAGATCATTTTCAAGTATGGTCAACTTGTCAGTAGTTGAAAGAATTTTTATTAGTATCATCAATATATATTCAAATTTTATTGTTTTACTCCCTGAACCGACATCTTCCTAAGCCTCCTGAGACTCTAACAACTAACAATAAATAAAGCAAGAAACAATAGAGGATCTACAAACTAAAACAAATTAAAGAGAACAAATAAAGTAAAGAAAGACTAAATTGAGACTACAAGAAAAAAAGTTGAAAACTGTACTCTAAAACACATGGAATAAACAATTTAGGCCAAAGGCCAAGTGTATGGACCTATGAGGTCAACTCAGAGCTGAAAATAATATTGAAGTACTTGTGAAGAGAGGGCGGAAAGTAAGAGGAAGAAAGGGAATGTGAACGGAGGCACTAACTCCCTATAGGAATACTCTAATCTAGACCGATGAAACTTACCTTCGCAATATTTTCAATGTCATCACGACCAAACTTTTCATTGGCTTTGATGAACTGGTTAAAATCTCTCTTACTCCAGTTAAGGAACCCTTGGGTGAGGAGGTTATCTCTCTCTTCCATTTCTTCTTCTGTCACCGGCTCAGCTTCATCAATTTTTCCTTTGCTCTTCCTTCTGAATACGACCGCAGCATCAGCCATGTACTCAGGATTTTTGGGCACCTACAAGGAAATAAATAACAGTAATACCAAGGCAGTTTCTCTCATTTGAATAGACTAATGCAAGAGACTCAATCTCAACATATGACCAGGTGGCATCATCTAAAATTTACAGTAAAGTATACTAAAGTACATACTATATAAACAAAGAAAATTACACAGATAACCCTAGCATTAAAGGAAATATTTCACTCTGGAATTTTGTAATACTACAGTAAATATATTTTGCCCAATTCTAAGTTACCAACAGCATTTCATTTAATTCTGTGAAATCCAAATAGGTCACTAATTTAAACTAACAAGTATCAAGAAGTGCCTGAGAAACAAATGCCCCAACACTGGCAGTCATATTTGAAGCCTTTAAACAATTCAAGAACAATATCACCTTAATCCTTGGGTACACAAAAAAATTTATATCCACAAATAAATACATGTGTACTTAAAATGTTCAGCTTTTGACACACAAATACTGGAACAGACATTTAACTTGCATAATAACTGTATACCCCCAGAAAGTAAAGTGGAGACAATGTGATGCTGTAATAACTATAGAAAAAAAAATTTAACATAGCATTATTTTTGTACCAGTTTAAAAAATGCATGAATAGGATACGTACCTTGTAGCTGACAGTCTTTCTGTAATAGTAGATTTCTTTGTCCAAGAGCTCAAAAAGCCTTGGAGGGAAGAACTGGAAGTCTTGAACAACAGGCTGTTTAGGAGGACGAGGCGCCTGCAAGGAAAACACACACACACATTAATGAATCTATACATGGTTAAATGTGATAGGATGAGTCTTGCTAGAAATTTACAAATAGCAATATAACAGCATATTACAATCAATATTCTGAGTAAAAGGTATAAACCTCACGTCAACCTGAGTACTTCTGTTCAACTGTTGCCCTCATATAAACTTTGGACCAGAATTCAGCATCAATAAAAAGTCAAATATTTACATGTTAAATCCCTCAAGTTTTACATCTAAATATCAGAGCATGCATGGAAAATAAAGCTTTTCAAAAAACTCACTCTGAAAGACAAAACACTGGGTATTAGCACCACGTACAAAAGCGTACTATATGCTACAATTTCGAGTTTGTCCTCATGTTACCATTGATCAAGTACCTGGTAGTTTTTTAAATGTTGAAACAGTTCCACTCAATACCATTCCAACAATCTACTTATTTATATTAGTCAAAGAAAATCAAAACTAGTGGAAAAGTATGATGCACACAGGATACAAAACCACAATCAAAACCTTCAAAAAGAAAACACTGAAAATAAACGTCAACACAGCAAACCGTGTCTTATTGAATGAAGCAAAAATGATAAAACACTGACATACTGTACATATGACGTACCCTCCTTAAGACGATGAAATAAAGGAAAAATAAGGATATTACTTCTTCCATCCTTTTACAGAAGATTCCTACCTTAATTTTAGGATTTTAGTATAAAAGAGGATTTGACCTAATACTGTACCTGAAACTACCATTAACTCAAGGCACTTTCAACATTTATTGAGAATTATGTCGGGGTCTTTGGTTCATGCCAAATGAGATAATGACAGTAATTTATTATCATAGAGACTACAACACTGATTTGTCTTTTGTAATCTCCACAAGTAAGTAACAACCCATAAAACCATGTTTATATTTTCCTTTGATTTCTTTCAAATCTAAATATAGGTTCTCCTTTGCTGTTTATTAAACTTTGAATTTAAAATTCACACCAACAACAAAGAAATCCGTGTTTACTCCATATCTCAAAACCTGAATTGCCGAAAGGTGTCCTCGGCTAATCAGCACAGCCCTCGAAAACAATAATGTAACTGGAAGCAAATTATGATGAAAAGTGCACATTCCTGAGTTGACCCCCCACAGAAAGTAACTGATAACTTGAGTGAATCAACTAAACACCTAAGAGGTAAAATTGTACAAATGATTTCAATACAAAGGTACTTTCTCAAAACCTAATCTTACACATAGTGTAATGAAAAATGAGACAAAATTGCTGAAAAATGTGCCATGATACAACACATTCATTTGGAAAAAAATTAAAATAAATGCTAGTGTGATACCTATCCATGTTTTACCCCAATAAATTTTTCCCTTTTTTAAGCAGCAAATTTAAAATTACTTTAAACAGGTTCTAAACCAAATGAAAAAATTTCAAACAATACAAACAATGACGTGCGATGCAATGAGCCTCAAAACAAAGTGAGATCTTAGAAGCATATGGGGTAACTGATGAAATAAAAGATTATCCTGTCAAACATATGTATCAAACTATTAGTAAAAATATCAGACTTCACTGAAGGATACTCATGGATTCAAGAGATGGAGACAAGAAAACCAGTGTTCATTTTCTTGTATCAGACTTAAGTCTGGAAATCTGTAGGCAACTTGGGTCTGGCTTCGTGAACTGATATGTCAAAATATCTGAAAAACCACTTATGTTCTACATTTTTAATAGGAACATGAGGCCTGTGTCTCCAACTTCTTATCGTGATTCTTTATATATATATATATATATATATATATATTATATATATATATATATATATATATATATATATATATCTATATATATATATATATATAATATATATATAGATATATATATATAATATATATATTATATATTATAAATAAAAAAAGGCAAATGTAATGTGCGTAGTCATCCAATAATTTTCATATATATTCATAATTCCAACATTACCTTCTCCGAGTATGCACTTACGCTGTACAAAAAACGTTCTGAAGGAATTTCCCATCAAACTGCATGAAGGCCCTGACCATCTATATAAAACCTAACTATATTCATAAGAGCACATCTACATATCATCAGGGGCTACTTTCTATTGAAAAGGGTCTCAGCATTATGCAATTATGAACAACTTGAAATAAAAAATGGAGGGTTAGGTGACAGCGTATGCTCCTACACGCCACCTATGGCATGTTAGTGGTTATGGAACGCATGCATCTAATTAAAAACTGTCAAATAAAACTCTAGCCACTGAAACAACAGGCCTACTTACACCTCTCCAATTGGGCTGAAGAGGAAATTTACGTACTATTACAATTTGGAAGAGATAATCTAACACATGAAAGAGAAATTGGGACAATGTAAATCAATTCTTAGGACTGCTGAGATCCAACAGAGAAAGGGTAGCACTTATAAAAACAAAATTCCAACCACCAATGCTCTATAATAAACATTAACACATTAATTCTTTATTTAGATGCTCATACTCTATCATATATATGTATATACGTATGTTACAAGCTTACAGAGCCCTTTTTCAACTTTAAATAATACACATATTGCTCTGCAAATATTAGCACATGATGATCGAGTCAAATTACACTAATCTGGTACAAAGTATAAAAAAAATTATTTAGGATCTGACAGTACGCAACAACAGCATCTAGTAAATAGACATATTTGCAAGAGAGAGAGAGAGAGAGAGAGAGAGAGAGAGAGAGAGAGAGAGAGAGAGAGAGAGAGAGAGAGAGACGAGAGAGCACAATAAAAGAAACACGACAGTGATATGTCCCACCTGCAGAACATGCATTAATTCTGAAAAGACATGTAGTTCAGTGATAGCATATACTGTGACTGAACTTTATCACAACCAAAAACTTCTCAATACATTTAACTCAAAATCCCATCATTGATACAATGAGGCCAATATCTGTGCTCCTAATGCTCCCAGGAGGTTCACAAGTCTGTTACCAGTGAGAAGTTTCAACATGCATGTTTCATTAGCATCCTCAGGTGTTGCAGTCACTTTTCCAAACTTTTCGTGAAAATGCAATGCTGTAACAGCTTGGCTTCTACTGTTATCCTCCTATTCTCTTCACAGCAGGATTCCTATTCCACCCGCTTTATTTCTACAAGTGTTTGCTTTATCTCTATAATCATAAAAGGAGAACTCTTCACTTAGCAGATACTGGTCAGTTGCTAATGTTGACGTCTTTAAAAACTGATGGCTTCAACAGTGCAGTTATTGGTGCATATATAATTTTTTAAGTGCAATGACAACAAAATTTAGCTTTTTTGGCAAATGCTTTATTCCAGTCTGTTTCCAGCACTTTATGACTATATACCTCCTTCTGCAGTGATTGCTACCTTGTCGAGGACTGCAAAGAACCTTAGTAATGCTTATATTGCACTGCATAAGGTGCATTGATGGCACTACCCTCCCTACAGGATGATACATACTGGAGAAAGCTTTAGAGCAGTACTTGATCTTCAGCTTTCACTGGGGGTGAGGGAGTGATTCTTCATCTGGCTACTTGTCACTGAAAGGGGTAAATGAGAAGGCGAAGCAGATGACCAGCTCTCCCTTCCTCTGAGGTGGCCATACCCTTGGCTAAGAGGAGGTCACTGCAGTCTTTAGTCTTCATCCAGTTCCTTCTAGTATTAAAAAAGCTGGTAATTATTGCTAAGGTTCTGATTGGATCTGACAACCCCAGCAGGAAGCCAGCTGATTTGAAACCTCCATATTGCTACACAAGCTACTACTATGAAGGTACCTATATTAAGATCCCCACCAAGCCAAAAGTGCTCTCAGCGTCTGCTATGTGGGCTTGCAGGATGAGGCTTACTCCTCAGAGTCAAACCTGCCTCCTTGTGTTACTGAAGATCTTCAGGTCTCTGATCCCACATAGCCATTCCATCAATAACAGATTTTGCTGTTATTCTCCCAAAATAGTTGAAAGATGACAGCACTAATAAGTACTGACATGGCAGAAGGCTGGAGCAATTTCAGTAGTTCAATAGGTATAGCAATCTTCAGAGTTGGTTATCAATTACATTTTCTGAAGATAAAAAGCCCCAAATGACACCTACACATCTTTGCTAAAGTTAAGCTGACTAGTACTTGATGGGTATAAAACTCATCCATTTAGTTATGTCCTCCCAGCTAGATGTCCTCTTCCTTGACCTCCTATTTAATTTAATCTAAAATCTTTTTTTGACCCTGCCTATAAGCCACGTGGTCTGGTTGAATCGATAAGAATACAGGCCCAAAAGAGACAAGAAAAACAAGTACTCCAAACTGGTTGCTGGATGATGCATGATGAGACAAATAGCATCTTGTAATGACTCATATTTGTAAAGCAATGACAGTGTTTGTTGATGTTTAAAAGCAGAAGGCTGCAGAAGGAACATGGTTGAATTTATTCTTACATCTCTTGTAGCATCTTACTGATGACTCTCCCAATGAGTAGCCAACACGCATGGTAAAATTGAGGATGATTCAGTTTATTCCTGTGTGATGCAGCCTTACTGAACATTGGTATAATCACCCTGGCACCAATAAAGACAACATAATGGCTGCTAAAAATTAAAGCAAAAATGTGACACTACCCTTATACAAAACTTGGATTTAACTGAATGACCTGTGAAGTGACTAATAAGACACCAGTCTTAACTCAAGTATATCGTGGCAATTCCATCCTCCAATACAACGTGAGGATACCCTTCTCCTAAACTGAAGAAAAAAAAATCCATGGTAAAAATTTTTCCTCAACAAAATTAAGAGAAACAAACTAGGAAAGACATAGACACTGGTGTTCAAGAGCTGACTAAAGAAGGTGACTACAGTAATATCAAAGATCTCAAATTAAAAGATATTTTATGTTCAAGGAGCAATCTAAAGAATGGGACCTGGAGAGCAATGTTTGGACCACAGAAACCTGAGTTCAAAGAATATGTTCATGACAAAATTTAGATATGCTAATGCAATATAGCCATTGAGTCTGAAGTGAAAATAATCTATTACAGACCCTTTGTGAAATGTTCTGAATCAAACTAATTTTTCAATTCAATATGGCACATCCTAGCAGTATGAAATATACATGAAAAATATAAGCTGCAGAAAAATAAATGAAAACTTAATTGACTACAAAACACAGTAGGTCCCTTGATGATGCAATTCACAAAGCTAATAATATTATAGCCATTGATAATCACTACAGGAGACATTTTGCTGATTAGAAAAGAATTTATTTGTAACATGAGCATTATATTCTATGAGATCTTGCTTTCCATGCAAATGGCCTTTTAGACTTGTTCAGTTTTTTGTTGACTCATTTTAACAAATCACACTAATTACATTACCCAAGGGACTACTGTCCTGTTAAGATGATGATGATGATGATGATGATGGAATGTGAGTTAAACAGCAATCTACAAACCTTAGGGGCCTTTGGTTCTGAGACTCTGAGGGCCTCTCTGAAGTAGGCATCAACAGCATAGTTGGCTTTTCTCTCCCTCTTTGGTGGCTCGATCCACATACCAACAATTGCCATTCTGCTTATTTCTGAATAATATTAAAGTTAATGCCTGTGCTTTCTTAATTCCTGGAACATCGTTAAGTTAATAATATTCTTGCCATTATAATCTGTAAAATGACAATTTGTCGAAAATTGCATCCTAACAAATATACAAACCTGAGATCCTTTAACAATAGGAAGGTAACTAGCGGCAGCTGGACGGTCGTAAGCTTCGAACAAGGGAGAACGGTATTAACTGCTTGTCCGATCGTGCGCGTGCCCGCGCGCCGAGAGGTGAAGCCAATCTTTTGCTTTAGGGCCATGCAAAAAGTTGCAGAGTGATTTGTGGCATGTGGTGGGACTATATGTAAGAGGACCTCAGGTTTGTATAGTTAGGAAAAATGCAATTTTCGACAAATTGTCATTTGTTCCGATACGTAATACAAACCCTCGGTCCTTTAACAATAGAAGACTCACTTGGTTGGTTGGTGGAGGAATCTGAGTCTTTTTGGTGAACAGACTGGTGTCGTCCAACCCTGGAGTGCCTCCCTGGTCGTAAGAGCAAGGGAGGGATCCAAACCTCTGTCCGATTGATCGGGGTGTGCACCGCAGGATCAATGGTCAGACCTCTGGGCCAAGTACTAAGAGAGAGGCAAGCGTATCTCTTCGTACCAGCAAGCAAGAACTTGTTCCTGTTTGCAAGAGACAATCATAAAATGATGGGTTTTGTCTCAATTTGGCATCCACTTCCTCCCCCTTGTTGGAGGAAGTGGTGGATATTTACTCCTATCCCTACTGAAGGGATAGGATGGTGCTCTATTTGAGTAGCTCACCTGCATCTCGTCCTTACCCAGCAGGTGACGACCGTGGTCCCTACTAACCCAAACGGTAGAGGGCAGAAAAAGATGGGAAGAGTAGCAGCACTCTCATTCCTCATCCATTCTTACGGTCACACCAGGACTCGATGCTGTTCAGCCTGCGAGGGTCTGGGTTAACTACACAACGTGTTGAGCACCCCACGGTTCCCAAGGAAAAAGATCCAAGAACTGTGGGCAATATCCTGAAGTAGAAGGAGTGCATGCGTCCGGTTGGACCAGGCTCCTGCCTTCATTACCTGCGCCACGGAGAAGTTCTTGCGGAACGCGAGAGAATGATGAAGAGGCGTCCACACTCATCCTGGGTGTCCGAGTTTTCTTCAGACAGCTCCGTCGCACCTTCACAGGACAAAGCAGCATAGCCTTCGTATCGGAGGCGGTGACGTCCATTAGGGAGGGTATTGGTGAAGGACTCGAACCAATCGTCAGTTACCGAAGGGTTCTGAGTCTTCGCTACGAAGATCGGTACGAAATCGAGCGTCACAAATCCCCATCCCTTTGTGCTTGACTTCTCAAGAGAAGTCATGCAGTTACCTAAGACGAAAAGAAGGGGATAGTCGTATGACCTATCCCTCTTCTCGACTTTGGTTATGTACAGTACTCATACTGACAAGCAATAAAGACGAAGTAATGATTGCTCTGGAACAACCGAACTAAGTCCACAGCATAGTTCGTACTGACTCGGGCGCTCTGACAGCTGCCGACTGACTGGTTCGGAATCAGTAGAGGCAAAGTTGTCCAAGCATCCGGGTAAGTCACGTGACCTTCGCCCTTTAAAGAGTTATGCTGAGAGACCAAACAAATAAAATATTTGTTAGTCACCGATGCCGGACGGCGCGGCGATGATTCTCTTAATGCATAAGCTCAAAAGGCGAAAGTCAATTGCCTTCAAAAGACCGAGGTCCCTGATGGCAAGAAAATCTCATAGACGTTGAATCTCAGCTTAAGGAGAAACAACACTATGTGACGTTGAAGACGAAGGTAGGCAATGAATGCAACCTACGTCTTCCAGCTGAATCGAGAGAAGGAATCTCAAGATTCTAAACCTGTGCTTACAAATGACTGAAAACGCTAACCGCCATTTCATTGCTGTCCGTTGTGCAATGAAAGCGGGGCGTTCTTCAGTAATGAAACACGGGAGAGCCGCTTGAAGAACTGCTTCTCATGGGCTGAACGTTTGGAAGTAGAGCTGGCAGGTGTGGGAGTAGGCGATGTCTTTCATACATCTGCTAATCCGGGGTGAACAATGAACAATTGTACACCTCCGAATACAAGATATTTTGAGGACAAACTCAGATTCCGCAAAAATCATTCGCATTATCGGGATACGATGCAGCAAGAGACTATTACAGAATTCTGTACTGTGCGGTAAACAGAAAGATGAGAGTCGAATAGATATCTCTGTTTAAAATTCTCGCAATACCGAAGACGATGAATACTAGCGTTTCTCAGCAGTAGATGGTCATTCATGTATGCGAGAATCCCCGTTAATCAGAGACTTAAGTCCGTGATTGTTGGGCAGAGATACGGTTGTTATTCAATCAAAGCAGGTGAGAAAGACATAAACAACCGTCTATCTCAAAGCGGCAGCTGATACTGAAATGCCTCGGGCAATTCAATACGCAGTAGCTGTCTGCTGTACTGTCGTTCATCCTGAGTTTGCCAAGTAATCCTTTCCAACGAATGGAATGCGTTCGGCTAGAACCACCGAGCATAAAAAGATATTGCTCGAGCAATTATATTTAAGCGAAACGAATTTCGGTAAATATAAAAGCTTAAATGGTGTTGTTGTGACAACACCATAAGTATATAAAATTGTGGAAACTGGAAACCTCCTGGGAGGTTGCAGGCCAACCCGGGTTTGCAGTTCAATTAGAATACTTTTCGTCTAAGTCGCAATCCGTAGAATAACCAGGATATGCGCCTACCCCTCGGACCATTCAACTGCTTAGCAGAATCATGTCGCGAGGTTAATATACGTAGTATATTTGTAGGATTCTGAACAACGATCTCCCATCCTAAAGTTCTTTCCTTCAAGAAAACAAAATAAGGATTGGAGATCGACCACCTTCGTTCTCTATTAAAGAGGAGTGAAGGAGAAGTCTTCCTCGAAGGAAAGCTTCAATGGTGAACAGAATACTAAGACGATAGTTCCAGCCAAACTGGATATTCCCGTCCGTTCTTCTCTATTCCAGGTTGGTCGCCTACTGTGAGATAGTCTTCTTTCAGCAGCATAGGCGAGGTTCCCGATTATCGTGTAACATATCGGGGATTTCTCGTCTCGCTCACTTTGGACCGTGGTCTCGCCTAAGTGTTTGGAGATCGTAAGAAACTCTAACACTCTGAATGCGCTAGAAATTCCGTAGAATTCTAAGCAGTCTGCGAAACCCCCACCGAATTCGTCAAACGATATCGGCTGGTGGTCCTCTCGATTCCCGTAGAAATCGAGAATGGGGCAGGATCCCTCCTCAACGACCGGGGCTTACGTCAGGTGTAGACCCGAAGGTCCCCCCTGGTAGCGCAGTCCCCAACGTGGGATCCTACAGAGAAATCTCTGTAGGATCCTTCCCCTTTCCCTCGTAGCCGTAAGGAGAGAGGGAATGGGGGAGGAATTGGATACTCGCTCGCCTTCCCAGTGGAACTAGCAGTTGGAGAAGAGTAGGAGCAGCCATCGCCTTGCGGCGATGGCCTCTCAGAGTCTGGGAAAAACGTATCGTCAGGAGAAAACGTTTTCCCCGAGGAGGGTTACGAACTCTCACTGTAGGTAAGGGTCTGCCGCCACTGTAAACGTCGTCTGGGTGGGGCTGATCGACACCTGACAGGAGAGAGCCGATACCGTCTCCGACTCATTCCAGTCCTCGTCGAGGTCGAAACCTCTCAGGAGGACCGAAGGTAGTATAAATACGGTGTCCGAAGACACGTAGAACGCCGCTGTCGCAGTAGAGGAGGTGGAAGTAGCTTGATCGACCGGCCAGAACTGAGAGAGCCTTCTTGTCCGGAGACGAGAGACTCTGGTTCAAGACAGAATAGGCAAGCTCCGATCGCGGCATACCCACCGTCGGTTTGGGTTCCCTCTCGGGCCCCAAAACGACTCGAGCAGAGACATGGGCTCTGCTGGTGGAGCGGCGATCCTTCCCCCCAGGTCCGTTGTGCTGACGAATCAGTGCAATAACCTGGGTAAAGTTACTCTGAATCTCGGAAGTTACAGCGTCTTGAGGAGTAGGACCGTCCAGTCCCTCCAACAAGAGCAGCTCCCAGGACCCTCCTCCTTCAGAAGAAGGACCAGCAACAGATCCCTGACGGTTGCCTCCAATCACTTGCGCGTACGTCCTGGTTGGTCCTAAGACCAACCTGGCACGTGCGGCGTCGTGACGGGATCGTGAGCGGCGCATCTCTCACGATCACTCCTATATACCTCGCTCTTCCTGGCGTATGCCGAGGAAGTTGAAGGTATCGGAGAGACAGAACTGACGCTAACCCCCTCCCCCTCTCCCCCCTGACGGTCGCCTCCAATCACTTGCGCGTACGTCCTGGTTGGTCCTAAGACCATACGTGGCACGTGCGGCGTCGTGACGGGATCGTGAGCGGCGCACCTCTCACGATCACTCCTAGCTACCTCGCTCTTCCCGGTGTAGCCCGAGGAAGTTGAAGGTAGTGGAGAGACAGACCTGACGCTCCCCCCCCGCTCGCTGGCAGGACCAGCGTACTGTGGGGGGCTGCAGCCGATCACCAACCCGCGGTGGGGATCGATCTGCAGGCCTGGCCGTGCCGCTCACCTGTGGCGAGCGGCTCGACTGAGCACGTCGACCCCCGGTCCCGTGCGTCAGACGAGCTGCTGCTGGTCACCGTATCCGCCCGGTCCCTGTGGGAGCGGCGGTCAGGTGACCTGCAGAGCTCGCTTTCGCCGTGAGACGGTGAGCGTCCTCGCGGCACGTCAAACCGCTGGTACCAGCCGAGGCTGGTACCGTCGGTCGAGGGGACCTGGGGGACCTCTTCCCAGCCTCAACCCGTGGCCGGTCAGAGACCATCACGTCCACCCGAGGTACCGGCTGGTCGCTGCGAGAGCGGCCGCTGGCCTGGCGAGAGTCACCTGAGCGGCTCTCGACAGTCTTCTTGCTCCGTGCCTCGGTCATGACGCTGAGCGAACTCAGGCGTCTTAACTTTGGCTGCACGGTCACCCGAAGGAGATCGTACACTCGGAACTTCTCGCGGACGAGAAACCGAGCCGGTACCTGGCTTAGCAGCAGAGCTGCCAAGACCAGGCGAGGGTGTACCAGCGGTAGCCAGCACACCCTTGGTCCCCGTCTTCTTCTTCTTCTCAGAAGGGGAGACGGGCCCCGTTCCCGAAGGAACAGGAGGACCAGCGAAGAACCCCCCCGTCACACCGGAATGTGACGAGCCCCCCTTCGAAGTTCCCGAAGGAGTCTTCTTAGGGGGAATAACAAAACCCGGTTACCAGCTGGTCGCTGCGAGAGCGGCCGCTGGCCTGGCGAGAGTCACCTGAGCGTTCTCGCCAGCCTTCTGCTCCGTGCCGTGGTCTTGGCGCCGAGCGAACTCTGGCGCCGAAACTTTGGCTGCACGGTCGCCCTCCCGAGAGCGTACACTCGGGGATCTCCGGCGAACCGAGAGACCGAGCCGGAACCCTGGCGTAGCGGTCATCGCCGCTAGCACCAGGCGAGGAAGTACCAGAGCTAACCGATACTCCTCTGGAGTATCTCTTCCTTACGGAAAGGGGAGACGGGCCCCGCTTCCCGAAGGAGCAGGAGGACCAGCAGAAGGACCCCCCCCGTCCCACCGGGGTGGGACGGGCCCTTAGAAGTTCCCCGAAGGAGACTTCTTAGGGGGGTGGGGGAGGCAGCCTTCTTCTTCTTCGGCCTTATGGGCCTTAGAAGTCGAAGGGGGGAAAGAGGCAGCAACAGACGAAGACGAAGATGACACCTTCCCTCTTCTTCGTCAGCTCACGCAGGAACAGTCGTCAGTCCCCTCATCCAGGCCGGAGTCGGGCCTATGCCGAAGAAACACGGCCTGACTGCACCTGTCCGGAAGGACCTGGGACTGGGGAAGACCACACCTGGTGGGCAGACAGCATGACAGCGCAGGAACCAGGGAGCGACAGGAACAGCAACCGCTCGGAGCGGCAGGAAACAGCGGCAGCGGTAAACACAGAAGGGACAGCCAAGCCAGTAGCGGGAAACCACATCAGCGACAGGTACGGCAAGGCCCAGCCATCGCCTCGTAGAATCATCGGCAGCCAGCGTGGTACTGGGCGGCCGGTCCAGGGGCGAGGCTGCTGGACAGCGAAAAAAAAGTCTGGGGCAGGCAACACGAAGAAAACACAGGCGGCGGCGGATACCCCTCCTCGGTAACGGCGGCGACCGGCCCCTAGAAGCGCAGACGGGCGTCACCGACAAAACAGCATGGGGTAGTGTAGACCAGTGGGGGGAAGCAGCATAAGCGGCCGTGAAGGTTGTAGTGGAGACCACCCAAGGTCACCGCCCAGACCTCGCTAGACTCTGCAGCAGATCGTGGATGCTAGGCACGCCCTGCAGCCGCAGTGGTCCATACCTGTCCCAAGGTCGTCTCCCACGGCTGTAGCACCTGCGGTAGCACAGACAGATTAGTAAGAGGGGTTCCCTCACGCACGGGGGGGAGACATGCCCCCACCCTGAACGGAAGGAAGACCCCAAAAACAAAATACGAGGAAGCTGAGGCGGGGGGGGCAGGAAAGAAGACGAAGAATCGGATACCAAGGAGGGTCGCGGAGAGCTTTCCGACGACTTCCTGGCAGACCTCGCTTCCCCCTACCCCCCGTCACAGCAGTGAAAAAGTAATATGAAAAATGAAACAGAATACTGCACTTGCGATTCACTTCATAGAACTTAAAGAGGGAAAAATCAAATTCCCGGTAAGAGCGGAAACTTGATCATAATAATAGATGCTATCATAAATATATATGAAAATAGAACAATACTGCACTTGCTATTTTCACTTTCACAGCAATAAATCGTAAGGATTAATTCCCGGGGTAAGAGCGGAAATTGATCCAAAATTAAATTTGATGCAATTAATAAGTGAAAATGAAAAGAAAACTGCATTGCGAATCCACGTTCATTGTCATTCTATTCATACAAAATAAAGAGGCTCTTGCCGAGCGCAATCAAGCTCTCGGCAAACGAACGCACATGGGCAAAAATATAATGAAAAAGAAGGTACTTACATCTTTCAATTACAAACTTTCGCCCAAAATACATGACTCGGCGCGAGTGCGCCCACCCTCGGCACCGAGACAATAATTCAAGGGTTCAATTCATGAAAAGAGCGGAAATCGCCGTCTCTACGGCGATAGCTCATGTTGATTCAAATAATTAGTAATGAAAATGAAAACAGTGTACTTACAGTTTCATTTTCAAGTCAAACCAAAACATTAGTAGAAAACACAATATAAACAAAGCATACGACGATGAAGCGGGCAGAGAGCGATGACGAACACGTCCCCTTTTTCACACCCGCGGCCGAAAGCAAAAGTGATTCTTTCACCTCTCGGGCGCGCGGGCGCGCGCACGATCGACAAGCAGTTAAAACTACCGTTCTCCCTTGTTCGAAGCTTACGACGTCCCAGCTGCCGCTAGTTAACCTTCCTATTGTTAAAGGACCGGGGGGTTTTTATTACGTATCGGAAACAATTGTTTTTTTTACAATCTTTTCTGCTATCTTTGGAAGATTTTTTTTCTGCAAGCACAGTAGAAGTACATTCTCAAGAAGTTCAAAAAAATCATAAAGTTTACCTCCTTCACAAAAAGTATACACAAAAAATAATCTGGAGAAATAAGCTTCAATCCCAAAATTTTTTCTATGCATGCTGAATACAACTCACCTGTAATCTTCACCTTCAAATTGATAAACTGAATTATAGGAACGTCAGAGTGAACTGCCTCAAGGAGGATTCTCCCAAGGCTTTCAGCTTCTGTTCAGTTCTTTCTGTCTGTAAGAGAAAAAAAAAATCAATAAAAAAACTTTACATGTCAGTGTTATTCTAGGGGATCTGAAATATATTTGCATTAAGGGGACCGTCCGCTATGGCGGATGACATGGTCAATTTTGAAAAAATAAAAAATCGAGTTTTATTACTTGTATCTATGCAGAAAACATGGCCGTGCATGCTTTTCCAGAAGTTTCAGCCAATTATTTTCACAAATAATGAAGATATAGCGGGTTTTTAAAATGATGACGTCATCGTAACTGCGTCGTCTGTATGACTTTGAGTTTGACAGAATCGTTTTTTTTGTGTGTTATTTTTTGCATATATACAGCGATTTTTTTAAGATTTTTTTGAAATTCTCATACATCTGGTAGCAATGAAAGTATGTGACACTGGGCGAGAAGCGAGCTGCTCAGAGCGGTTATTTATAGACGAGACTCGGAGAATGACTCCGTTACGCCACAGACGTCAAATGCTTACATGCGCGTAGGCACTTGCGTTTGGTTACTAGCTATTTACGTTTGTTTTTATAACTTCTTAGTTGAACTTATAGCAATGCCGAAGTTACCTAAGATCAAGAAGGCTACTCAGCAACTATGGCTAGCAAAATTAGCGAAGGCCCAGGTGAGTGTGCTGAAAAGAAAAACACGAAAATTAATTGTTTTCAGCTGCCCTCATTGTCTCATGTCTCGCCGTCAACATCATTATCTGGTGTCACGCTGAGGTACTAACACCACTTTTAGGGTGTGGGACCACGATCTTGATGTCGAAATCAACAATAAAAGTACAAATAAAAGTAATTATAATAATGTTGTTTTGACTTTTTATAAGAAAAAAGCGAAAATTACATAGCAAATCTTGGGAGCTCATAACTCAAAAAACATACTTATGCGCATGTCGGTAAAAAATTAACTCGTTATTTTATTATCCAATTTTAGAGAGAAAGTATCATTGGAAAGAGGAATAAAAACCTCCCATAATTTTTTGTGTGACAGAATTTTGATATCTTTTTTTTCTTTTTTAGAATTTTTGAGTGTCAGACTAAAAAAAAAAAAAAAAAAAAAAAATCATAAAAAATAAAAAAAAATTAAAAAATCAAAATTCTGCCACACGAATTGTTCCGTATATAAAGAAGTTTTTATGGTATGATTTTCAATACAACTGAGTTTCATATTAGCGGAGAAAACTCTACCAATTTTTTTTTTAAATCATGATTTTTTGTAATAAAACGAAAAGTTTTTTCATCAAATGACTTGAAATTTTATATGATGAAGGTATTATATATCTAAAACATATATGAAAAATTCTGTATTTTGAGTAATAAATAAAAAAAATAGACATCATAGCGGACGGTCCCCCTTAAACTAGTAGTATGT
>NC_087219.1:18526185-18559264 GCF_015104395.2 Macrobrachium nipponense
ACATACTACTAAGTTTAATGCAATATATTTCATATCCCCTAGAATAACACTGACATGTAAAGTTTTTTATTGATTTTTTTTTTCTCTTACAGACAGAAGAACTGAACAAGAAGCTTGAAAGCCTTGGAGAATCCTCCTTGAGGCAGTTCACTCTTGACGTTCCTACTAATTCAGTTTATCAATTTGAAGGTGAAGATTACAGGTGAGTGTATTCAGCATGCATAGAAAAAATTTGGGATTTGAAGCTTATTTCTCCCAGATTGATTTTTGTGTATACTTTTTGTGAAGGAGGTAAACTTTATGATTTTTTTGAACTTCTTGAGAATGTACTTCTACTGTGCTTGGAGAAAAAAAATCTTCCAAAGATAGCAGAAAGATTGTAAAAAACAATTTACAGATTATAATGGCAAGAATATTATTAACTTAACGATGTTCCAGGAATTAAGAAAAGCACAGGCATTAACTTTAATATTATTTCAGAAATAAGCAGAAGGCAATTGTTGGTATGTGGATCGAGCCACCAAAGAGGGAGAGAAAAGCCAACTATGCTGTTGATGCCTACTTCAGAGAGGCCCTCAGAGTCTCAGAACCAAAGGCCCCTAAGGTTTGTAGATTGCTGTTTAACTCGCATTCCATCATCATCATCAATATCATCATCTTAACAGGACAGTAGTCCCTTGGGTAATGTAATTAGTGTGATTTGTTAAAATGAGTCAACAAAAAACTAAACAAGTCTAAAAGGCCATTTACATGGAAAGCAAGATCTCATAGAATATAATGCTCATGTTACAAATAAATTCTTTTCTAATCAGCAAAATGTCTCCTGTAGTGATTATCAAGTGCTATAATATTATTAGCTTTGTGAATTGCATCATCAAGGGACCTACTGTGTTTTGTAGTCATATGTTTTCATTTATTTTTCTGCAGCTTTATATTTTTCATGTATATTTCATACTGCTAGGATGTGCCATATTGAATTGAAAAATTAGTTTGATTCAGAACATTTCACAAAGGGTCTGTAATAGATTATTTTCACTTTAGACTCAATGGTTATATTGCATTAGCAAATCTAAATTTTGTCATGAACATATTCTTTGAACTCAGGTTTCTGTGGTCCAAACATTGCTCTCCAGGTCCCATTCTTTAGATTGCTCCTTGAACATAAAATATCTTTTAATTTGAGATCTTTGATATTACTGTAGTCACCTTCTTTAGTCAGCTCTTGAACACCAGTGTCTATGTCTTTCCTAGTTTGTTTCTCTTAATTTTTGTTGAGGAAAAATTTTTACCATGGATTTTTTTCTTCAGTTTAGGAGAAGGGTATCCTCACAGTTGTATTGGAGGATGGAAATTGCCACGATATACTTGAGTTAAGACTGGTGTCTTATTAGTCACTTCACAGGTCATTCAGTTAAATCCAAGTTTTGTATAAGGGTAGTGTCACATTTTTGCTTTAATTTTTAGCAGCCATTATGTTGTCTTTATTGGTGCCAGGGTGATTATACCAATGTTCAGTAAGGCTGCATCACACAGGAATAAACTGAATCATCCTCAATTTCACCATGCGTGTTGGCTACTCATTGGGAGAGTCATCAGTAAGATGCTACAAGAGATGTAAGAATAAATTCAACCATGTTCCTTCTGCAGCCTTCTGCTTTTAAACATCAACAAACACTGTCATTGCTTTACAAATATGAGTCATTACAAGATGCTATTTGTCTCATCATGCATCATCCCAGCAACCAGTTTGGAGTACTTGTTTTTCTTGTCTCTTTTGGGCCTGTATTCTTATCGATTCAACCAGACCACGTGGCTTATAGGGCAGGGTAAAAAAAGATTTTAGATTAAATTAAATAGGTCAAAGGAAGAGGACATCTAGCTGGGAGGACATAACTAAATGGATGAGTTTTATACCCATCAAGTACTATGTCAGCTTAACTTAGCAAAGATGTGTAGGTGTCATTTGGGGCTTTTTATCTTCAGAAAATGTAATTGATAACCAACTCTGAAGATTGCTAATACCTATTGAACTGCTCCAGCCTTCTGCCATGATCAGTACTTATAGTTGCTGTCATTCAACTCTTTTGGGAGCATAACAGCAAAATCTGTTATTAGGAATGGCTATGTGGGATCAGAGACCTGAAGATCTTCAGTAACACAAGGAGGCAGGTTTGACTCTGAGGAGTAAGCCTCATCCTGCAAGCCCACATAGCAGACGCTGAGAGCACTTTTGGCTTGGTGGGGATCTTAATATAGGTACCTTCATAGTAGTAGCTTGTGTTAGCAATATGGAGGTTTCAAATCAGCTGGCTTCCTTGCTGGGGTTGTCAGATCCAATCAGAACCCTAGCAATAATTACCAGCTTTTTTAATACTAGAAGGAACTGGATGAAGACTAAAGACTGCAGTGACCTCCTCTTAGCCAAGGGTATGGCCACCTCAGAGGAAGGGAGAGCTGGTCATCTGCTTCGCTTCTCATTTATCCCCTTTCAGTGACAAGTAGCCAGATGAAGAATCTCCCTCACCCCCAGTGAAAGCTGAAGATCAAGTACTGCTCTAAAGCTTTCTCCAGTATGTATCATCCTGTAGGGAGGGTAGTGCCATCAATGCACCTTATGCAGTGCAATATAAGCATTACTAAGGTTCTTTGCAGTCCTCGACAAGGTAGCAATCACTGCAGAAGGAGGTATATAGTCATAAAGTGCTGGAAACAGACTGGAATAAAGCATTTGCCAAAAAAGCTAAATTTTGTTGTCATTGCACTTAAAAAATTATATATGCACCAATAACTGCACTGTTGAAGCCATCAGTTTTTAAAGACGTCAATACTAGCAACTGACCAGTATCTGCTAAGTGAAGAGTTCTCCTTTTATGATTATAGAGATAAAGAAACACTTGTAGAAATAAAGGGTGGAATAGGAATCCTGCTGTGAAGAGAATAGGTGGATAACAGTAGAAGCCAAGCTGTTACAGCATTGCATTTTCACGAAAAGTTTGGAAAAGTGACTGCAACACCTGAGGATGCTAATGAAACATGCATGTTGAAACTTCCTCACTGGTAACAGACTTGTGAATCCTGGGAGCATTAGGAGCACAGATATTGACCTCATTGTATCAATGATGGGATTTTGAGTTACATGTTTTGAGACGTTTTTGGTTGTGATAAAGTTCAGTCACAGTATATGCTATCACTGAACTACATGTCTTTTCAGAATTAATGCATGTTCTGCAGGTGACATATCACTGTCGTGTTTCTTTTATTGTGCTCTCTCTCTCTCTCTCTCTCTCTCTCTCTCTCTCTCTCTCTCTCTCTCTCTCTCCCTCTCTCTCTACTCTCTCTCTCATCTCTCTCTCTCTCTCCTCTCTGCTCTCTTCTTTGAAATATGGTCTATTTACTAGATGCTGTTGTTGCGTACTGTCAGATCCTAAATAATTTTTTTTATACTTTGTACCAGATTAGTGTAATTTGACTCGATCATCATGTGCTAATATTTGCAGAGCAATATGTGTATTATTTAAAGTTGAAGAAGGGCTCTGTAAGCTTATAACATACGTATATACATATATATGATAGAGTATGAGCATCTAAATAAAGAATTAATGTGTTAATGTTTATTATAGAGCATTGGTGGTTGGAATTTTGTTTTTATAAGTGCTACCCTTTCTCTGTTGGATCTCAGCAGTCCTAAGAATTGATTTACATTGTCCCAATTTCTCTTTCATGTGTTAGATTATCTCTTCCAAATTGTAATAGTACGTAAATTTCCTCTTCAGCCCAATTGGAGAGGTGTAAGTAGGCCTGTTGTTTCAGTGGCTAGAGTTTTATTTGACATTTTTAATTAGATGCATGCGTTCCATAACCACTAACATGCCTAGGTGGCGTGTAGGAGCATACGCTGTCACCTAACCCTCCATTTTTATTTCAAGTTGTTCATAATTGCATAATGCTGAGACCCTTTTCAATAGAAAGTAGCCCCTTATGATATGTAGATGTGCTCTTATGAATATAGTTAGGTTTTATATAGATGGTCAGGGCCTTCATGCAGTTTGATGGGAAATTCCTTCAGAACGTTTTTTTGTACAGCGTAAGTGCATACTCGGAGAAGGTAATGTTGGAATTATGAATATATATGAAAATTATTGGATGACTGCGCACATTACATTTGCCTTTTTTTATTTTTATATATATATATATATATATATATATACAGTTACCATCCGAGTTACGACCTAGATCCGTTCCGACCAACAGGTCGTATGTCAGAATGGTCGTTAGTCGAAAATACCAGCCAAAAATGGCCGACACGTGGATTATAAGTACTCTGTTAAAGTGGAAGATTATACTGTACTCGAGGACATATGATGAATGTGTTGCATTTTTTAAGTAACTTTTTCTGTTGAATAATATTATTGTTGTAATATACCAAGCTGTTTGATTTTATCATTTTTATGCCTGTTTTCAGTTCACTTTTATAATTTTATCATGCTTTTCTGTTGAATAATATTACTGTACATATGTATATACAAGCTGTTTATTTATAATTTTTTGCGCCTTTTAGTGCTTTTATCATACTTTTTCTGTTGAATAATATTTTGCTTGTACTATACGTACAAGCTGTTTATGTATTTATCATTTTTATGCCTTTTAGTTTCACTTTTATCATACGCACGGTCGAAAGAAAGATCAGCTGTTAAGTCAGGCGAGGCAGGGGATGGGGAGGGTGGTTACTGCGCTGGCCCATGTAGAGGAGGGGTGGCTTCGATGCTGGATGAGGCGGGCTTTTGTGTTCGTTTGACAAACATGCTAAGTGTCGTTTGGATCTTCTGCTTTTCTTTGAATAATATTACTGTTGTACTATACGTACAAGCTGTTTATGTATTTTATCATTTTTATGCCTTTTAGTTTCACTTTATCATTTTATTTTATCATAGAGATATTTTTAATATTATACTGTAGGTGCAATGTATTTAGCTTTTTTTTGTTTTTTTTCAGTTGCTTAGTTGATATACGTAACGTAAAGATACATCTTAATATAATATGGTTTTAGAAATAAAATATTATTACTGCAGTTGAATTATTATACAAAAATACAAATGAAGATCAAAATACGAAAATAGAAAAGTTACAGTTCAAAAATAGAACATACAGCTGTAGTACAAAATAGAAAATACATATGCATGTAAAAAAAATAAGCAAAACAACACTCAAAATTAATGTTCACTGGTGCTTGGTTCGACGTCATCACACTTTCTTCATACGCACGGTTGAAAGAAAGATCAGCTGTTAAGTCAGGCGAGGCAGGGGATGGGGAAGGGTGGTTACTGCGCTGCTGATGTAGGGGAGGGGGTGGCTTCGATGCTGGATGAGGCGGGCTTTGTGTTCGTTTGACAAACATGCTAAGTGTCGTTTGGATCTTCTGCTTTTTCTTTTCATCGTAGATTTCTTTGTATGGCCTCATTACTTCTTGCATAGATCTCTCTATCCGGGCAAACCGTTCAACATTCGGATCCATTCCTTCCAATTTATGCAGCATTGTATTAAGCATTTGTATGGCTTCCGATAATCCCTTTACAGTAAACTTTCGTTCGTGCTCCTCCTCTTCTACAACTTCCTTTTCTTCCTCTCTTCTTCTTCATCTTTCCTTTCTTCTTCTATTGTAACAGTTCTTCTGGGATGCTGTGCTGCCGGCGCCGTCGTAACTGTCATAACCGCGCTGCACGCACTATGCTACCGCGCTGCCAAACAGTAAACGCCGCCAAATATAAAAAATAGACCCCTGTCGGACACTGTCGTAAGTACGGGTGGACGTAACTCGCGCAGGTCGTAACTCGGATGGTAACTGTATATATATATATATATATATATATATATATATATATATATATAGATATATATATATATATATTATATATATATATTTATGAAGAATGTCACGATAAGAAGTTGGAGACATACAGGCCTCATTCCTATTAAAAATGTAGAACATAAGTGGTTTTTCAGATATTTTGACATTTCAGTTCACGAAGCCAGACCCAAGTTGCCTACAGATTTCCAGACTTAAGTCTGATACAAGAAAATGAACACTGGTTTTCTTGTCTCCATCTCTTGAATCCATGAGTATCCTTCAGTGAAGTCTGATATTTTTACTAATAGTTTGATACATATGTTTGACAGGATAATCTTTTATTTCATCAGTTACCCCATATGCTTCTAAGATCTCACTTTTGGCTCATTGCATCGCACGTCATTGTTTGTATTGTTTGAAATTTTTTCATTTGGTTTAGACCTGTTTAAAGTAATTTTAAATTTGCAGCTTAAAAAAAGGGAAAAATTTATTGGGGTAAAACATGGATAGGTATCACACTAGCATTTATTTTAATTTTTTTCCAAATGAATGTGTTGTATCATGGCACATTTTTCAGCAATTTTGTCTCATTTTTCATTACACTATGTGTAAGATTAGGTTTTAGAAAGTACCTTTGTATTGAAATCATTTGTACAATTTTACCTCTTAGGTGTTTAGTTGATTCACTCAAGTTATCAGTTACTTTCTGTGGGGGTCAACTCAGGAATGTGCACTTTTCATCATAATTTGCTTCCAGTTACATTTATTGTTTTCGAGGGCTGTGCTGATTAGCCGAGGACACCTTTCGGCAATTCAGGTTTTGAGATATGGAGTAAACACGGATTTCTTTGTTGTTGGTGTGAATTTTAAATTCAAAGTTTAATAAACACCAAAGGAGAACCTATATTTTGATTTGATAGAAATCTAAGGAAAATATAAACATGGTTTTATGGGTTGTTACATACTTTTATGGAGATTACAAAAGACAAATCAGCGTTGTAGTCTCTATGATAATAAATTACTGTCGTTATCTCACTTGGCATGAACCAAAGACCCCGACATAATTCTCAATAAATGTTAAAAGTGCCTTGAGTCAATGGTAGTTTCAGGTACAGTATTAGGTCAAATCCTCTTTTATACTAAAATCCTAAAATTAAGGTAGGAAGCTTCTGTAAAGGCTGGAAGAAGTAATATCCTTTTTCCTTTATGTCATCGTCTTAACTGGTACGCCATATGTACAGTATGTCAGTGTTTTATCATTTTTGCTTCATTCAATAAGACACGGTTTGCTGTTGACGTTTATCAGTGTTTTCTTTTTGAAGGTTTTGATTGTGGTTTTGTATCCTGTGTGCATCATACTTTTCCACTAGTTTTGATTTTCTTTGACTAATATAAATAAGTAGATTGTTGGAATGGTATTGAGTGGAACTGTTTCAACATTTAAAACTACCAGGTACTTGATCAATGGTAACATGAGACAAACTCGAAATTGTAGCATATAGTACGCTTTTGTACGTGGTGCTAATACCCAGTGTTTTGTCTTTCAGAGTGAGTTTTTTGAAAAGCTTTATTTTCCATGCATGCTCTGATATTTAGATGTAAAACTTGAGGGATTTAACATGTAAATATTTGACTTTTTATTGATGCTGAATTCTGGTCCAAAGTTTATATGAGGGCAACAGTTGAACAGAAGTACTCAGGTTGACGTGAGGTTTATACCTTTTACTCAGAATATTGATTGTAATATGCTGTTATATTGCTATTTGTAAATTTCTAGCAAGACTCATCCTATCTCATTTAACCATGTATAGATTCATTAATGTGTGTGTGTGTTTTCCTTGCAGGCGCCTCGTCCTCCTAAACAGCCTGTTGTTCAAGACTTCCAGTTCTTCCCTCCAAGGCTTTTCGAGCTCTTGGACAAAGAAATCTACTATTACAGAAAGACTGTCAGCTACAAGGTACGTATCCTATTCATGCATTTTTTAAACTGGTACAAAAATAATGCTATGTTAATTTTTTTTTTTCTATAGTTATTACAGCATCACATTGTCTCCACTTTACTTTCTGGGGGTATACAGTTATTATGCAAGTTAAATGTCTGTTCCAGTATTTGTGTGTCAAAAGCTGAACATTTTAAGTACACATGTATTTATTTGTGGATATAAATTTTTTTGTGTACCCAAGGATTAAGGTGATATTGTTCTTGAATGTTAAAGGCTTCAAATATGACTGCCAGTGCTTGGGGCATTTTGTTTCTCAGGCACTTCTTGCTACTTGTTAGTTTAAATTAGTGACCTATTTGGATTTCACAGAATTAAATGAAATGCTGTTGGTAACTTAGAATTGGGCAAAATATATTTACTGCAGTATTACAAAATTCCAGAGAGTGAAATATTTCCTTTAATGCTAGGGTTATCTGTGTAATTTTCTTTGTTTATATAGTATGTACTTTAGTATACTTTACTGTAAATTTTAGATGATGCCACCTGGTCATATGTTGAGATTGAGTCTCTTGCATTAGTCTATTCAAATGAGAGAAACTGCCTTGGTATTACTGTTATTTATTTCCTTGTAGGTGCCCAAAAATCCTGAGTACATGGCTGATGCTGGTCGTATTCAGAAGGAAGAGCAAAGGAAAATTGATGAAGCTGAGCCGGTGACAGAAGAAGAAATGGAAGAGAGAGATAACCTCCTCACCCAAGGGTTCCTTAACTGGAGTAAGAGAGATTTTAACCAGTTCATCAAAGCCAATGAAAAGTTTGGTCGTGATGACATTGAAAATATTGCGAAGGTAAGTTTCATCGGTCTAGATTAGAGTATTCCTATAGGGAGTTAGTGCCTCCGTTCACATTCCCTTTCTTCCTCTTACTTTCCGCCCTCTCTTCACAAGTACTTCAATATTATTTTCAGCTCTGAGTTGACCTCATAGGTCCATACACTTGGCCTTTGGCCTAAATTGTTTATTCCATGTGTTTTAGAGTACAGTTTTCAACTTTTTTTCTTGTAGTCTCAATTTAGTCTTTCTTTACTTTATTTGTTCTCTTAATTGATCCTCTATTGTTTCTTGCTTTATTTATTGTTAGTTGTTAGAGTCTCAGGAGGCTTAGGAAGATGTCGGTTCAGGGAGTAAAACAATAAAATTTGAATATATTGATGATACTAATAAAAATTCTTTCAACTACTGACAAGTTGACCATACTTGAAAATGATCTAATATATATATATATATAAATTAAATGCATGTGTTATATACGGTCACTCTCTTTGTAAATTTTTTAAACAAAATATGTCTTGACAAGTAGAATAATGATATTTGAAATACCAATGGACTTCAGGAGGTCGAGGGCAAAACACCTGAAGAGGTGATGGAATACTTCTGCTGTGTTCTGGGAGCGCTGCTCAGAAGCTGCAAGACTGTGACCGAATCTTGGCACAGATAGAGAGAGGCGAGGCAAAAAATCCAGCGAAGAGCTTCCATCAAGAAAGCCTTGGATGCTAAGGTAAAGAGTTAGTATGGGATTTTTTTTTAATGCTGTTTATTTCTTTTTGGAAAAATTTGTGTTGTAAAGTCATAGTTTTTGTAATGTTAACTTTGAAGCTACATGCATATTATAGCTATAAAAATCACAACTGTCTCTTACTGTGGTACTGTATTTTTTGTGTTCAAAGTAAGGTCTCATGGTGATTATTTTTTCTTGCAGATGGCTAGGTATAGAGCACCTTTCCATCAGTTGAGAATATCTTACGGCACCAACAAAGGAAAGAACTATACTGAAGAAGAGGACCGGTTCTTGGTCTGTATGCTGCATAAGCTAGGTTTTGACAAAGAAAATGTATATGAAGAGCTAAGGGCAGCTGTTAGGTAAGATACCCTTTTCAGTTTATTTTTTTGTCTGTAAATTTTTGCAGTAGATCACTTGATAGCAATGCAAATGTTAGTGCTTTTGTATTATAATAGAGTTGAATCCTTTTACTTTGATATTGATTACAGTCACATAAGAGATTGTACCACTGCATTGCAATCATCTTGACCCCCAAACATGTAAAAAACACTAGCCTTATTTCTCAACTGTAGACAGCATCTTTTATCATAAATTATCTTTCATAGATCTTGTTAAGATTTTATCTTGGCAATATGTAAATTTTAATCCAATGCATATTATTATTTTATGAAAACTGTATGGTGTACATTTATTGTCTTAAGTATTTTTGGATTAGCATATCCTAAACAAGGAAGTATTCTCTACCAAGAATGATTAACTATTGAATTGATATTCGGGCTTTTTAAATTTTGTGTGAATTTTACAGTATGATAAATGGTTAATTTTTATGTTAGCTGTATACATAGTTTTTCATTGTAAAGAAGTGTATGTATATGATTAGCATAATTCTCAAAAAAAAAAAATGCATTGTTTACCAAGAACTAGGGTTTACATTTATCATCTAGTGAGAAATCTGGAAAACTAGCTTTATACGCGCGCACACACACACGCGCGCGAAGTTTCAGATTTGATACACTGTTGTGTTTTATGTTAGCAGTGTATACATAGTTTTTCATTGTAAAGAAGTGTATGTATATGATTTTCATAATTCTCAACAACAACAAAAATGCATTGTTTACCAAGAACTAGGGTATACATTTATCATCTAGTGAGAAATCTGGAAAACTAGCTTACATATTATATATATATATATATATATATATATATATATATATATATATATATATATATATATATATATAAATACACACACATGCAAAGTTTCAGATTTGATACACTGTTGTGTTTTATGTTAGCAGTGTGTTAATTTTTTCCACATGAAATTACTTGCTATGATTCTCAAAATGTTTTTGACATGACAAGGGTTTATTTACATTTGTCAGCTGACTGATTCCCTTTTCTGTTAATTCTTGCTTAACATCTTTTAGTAGGAGGCAAAGAAATGTAAGTTCATAGAGCTTATAATTTTAATCATTTTACTTTAGTACCATATTAATTGCATTGGTTTTCCCCATAGGTCAGCTCCTCAGTTCAGATTTGATTGGTTCATCAAAAGCAGAACTGCTTTGGAACTTCAGCGTCGCTGCAACACATTGATTACATTGATTGAGAGAGAAAACCAAGAGCTGGAAGAAAAGGAACGTGCTGAGAGAAAGAAGGGAAGGCCCAAGGGTGCTCTATATGTAAAATCTGGAAAGCGGGCTGCTGGTTCTCAAGATGGCCGTGGTAGAAGAAAGAAGAAAGTAGAGTAGAAATATAATAGTATGTATTCTTTCATAAGGCTAAACCTGTTGCTCTAAGCAATCTAGAACTAAATTTACTTGGATGTGGACCAAAAAAGTATTTCCCAGTTTAGCTGAATGACATTTATACGGACTGGTTTTTACTGGAAAGGAAACTTTGTTTACTGGTTCATTTATGCAGCCTTTACGGAATGGTGCGCTCCAAAATAAGGACTTCTTTTGTAACTTGTAGAATTACAGTTCTCCAGTTGTGAGTTCAATAATATTTTAATGGTTCTATGGTGTCATGAATCATTTATTTATTTAACATTAGAATCTAAGAAGCAGTTATCCCTCATCATTTGTGTATGAGAAGTTTGACAAGTTTACGTATAAATTAGAGAGTGATCTGTTCAGTTATTTCGTATTGTATTTTTTTATTTTTTATTCTGAATTGTTATAGTATTCAGGTAATTTGGAATTAAGGATTTTCCATTCTTTATTTCAATTGACATTAAATTTTGTATAAAAAAATACAGCAGGTTTTTAGTTTGTTCAAAAATCCTTTGCTGCAACATTTAGTTGAAAATGATATCTTATAAATTAGAAATTTCAAGAACGGTGCTACTGGAAAGCATTCAATGGAGATTGTTTGGAAATATGGCAAGAACAAACTCACACATTGAAAATTACCACAGTGTTTGAAAATAGTAGGACACCATGGAAAATGAGCATAGCCATAAATATCAATGTTTAGGGAATTCAGGCAGAAATGCACAGGTGAGAAGAAACTCACTTGATCTCATGTAGGGGAAAATCAGATTGGTAAATAGTGATAGATGATGGTTTTGTTACTCAAGTATTAAGATGCAGGATGTTGTTATGGCACCAAAAGTTTAATTTCAATGCAGTGATGAGTTGAAAAGGTTTATGTATACTGTTTAAAAGGTTGTTGACAAATAATGAGGGAAAACTATAATGAAACAATGACACTCAAGTTACAGATTATTACCAGCATTATTTTGTTCTCATCCACGATGCTAATCCCTTCCAGACAGTGATAATGTCAATCACGATATTCTCTCTCTCTCTCTCTCTCTCTCTCTCTCTCTCTCTCTCTAACAATATTTGAGTAACATTCCGTAGTTACTTCACACTGTAGTGAACTTAGTTGATTTTCATTAAACATTTTGAGTAGTAGGAAACCCCTTGTGTTAGGTTAGCAATAAAGAATGTGCACAATTAAGTAGCTACAGTTGACCATTATTTTATTTTAATGTAAGTGATCTAAATGTCAGTCTTTTTTTTAAATAAAAAGAAAGCCGAAACTGTGTTTGGGATAACACTTCTGGTACCTTGACAACAGATCTTTGGAGATTCCAGTGCAACAAATATTTTATATTCCTCAGTAAATTATTTTTTAATATATACGTATTTAAGAATAATTAACTGTAGTTAGTTACATATATATGGATAAGTGTATATATGCATGTAACAAATAATGTAAGCATATCAGATGAAGGAAAATGAGTAGAGGAAGAAAAAGGACAACATATATAATGAAGAAAGGAAATGGTCAGGAAGATAACACACTTAAATTTATTGTAGTAATCAGGCATCAGAGCAAATTTTATTTTATGAGGCATGCAGATGCAGACTTGGGAACATTCAACCTTTCCACCACAAGAACTTGGAACACCATGTAACAATTCAGTTTCCTATAAAGCTAATCATTTTTGTTTAATGGTGTTTTCAATGTTTTGTGTTAAAGTAAGGCAGCCACGGGTTATCGGCGTGGATTCCATTCCTGGGGGTGTACTGATAAGCACCTCAGTGGTGTGGTTGGTATGGTGTTGGCGTCCCACCTTGGTGGTTGTGGGTTCGATTCTCAGCCATTCCATTGATGAGTGAGAGGTGTATTTCTGGTGATAGAAATTCACTCTCGACATGGTTTGGAAGTCACGTAAAGTCGGTCCCGTTGCAGAATAACCACTGGTTCCATTCAACGTAAAAGCACCATACAAACAAACGATAAGCAAAAGCCACCATTAACTGAAACTGTGTTAATAGCGCTGAAAAACGGTTTATCGGCACCATAAGGTGCTTGTGGCACCGATAACCGAAACTTGGCCCCAAGTTATGGTGGTCCATACATTGCCGATTTTTTAGTGCTACACAAGTGCCTTAAAATCAGATTGCTGATAACCAGGGACTGCCTGTATTCACAGGGTTTTTAGAGTTCCATGGTGGATGTCCATTATGAAATGTTAATACAAAACTGACAGATATAAATATTTTTGCCTCCCATACAAACCTTAACTAATACAGATTTCTGACCAGGTAACTTAGATCATACAATATTACAGTAGTTGAAGTAGCCTGAGTATAGGTAACACTACCTAATATTGTGTGATGTCAAATATCTTTGCTTCTAAAAAGAGAAATTATGAACACCACTCTTCATAAGGAGAACTTGCCTGTAACTTCGTTATTATTATAGCAGTATTGTGTAATTTCAGTACAACTTGACTCGGATATCCAAAAAATAAAAAGGTTTTTATAGTTACCTCTGAGAGTATTTTTACCACTAGTGATCTCCAATACTCTGTGATAAGGTCTTCGAACCCAGTCTATGGACGAGGAAGGTTTGTAATGGGTTACATTTACATTTTTACCCATTAAGTATTAATTCTGTGTCATCTAGTTTTGACATAGTATTTGCTTTTAATGCTTTATATGAAATTTACAAACAGTGTCATTTTATTAGTTCAAAGAAGCGTTTGTTTTTACATATAAATCCTATACTCCAGACTCCATATTCTTTAGTAATACTGTGCATATTTTTCAGTGTGATATGAAACTGGAATTACTGTATTATGATACAGTAATTTAGAACTCCAAACTTATTTCATCTGCCATTGTCATTTATCAGTGCAGTAGATTCATACTTTATTTTTTGTGCTTTCAATTTTCATACCACAGTAAAATTAAAGTGTTGGCTGTATTTATGCAATAGGCAGGATAGTGTAAAAAGTTCCCCAGTTTCCATATCGATACTTAAGAAAGGAGAGGTCTGTATTCCAAATACGTATAGAAAAATCTGGTCAGCAGTCGCAGAACTGTAAAACCTTGGAAGTCAAGTCTGCACAAGATGATTAGCGAGTTTTCAAAGGCTGTGTCCTATAGGTTGCAAATCCAAAATTAGCAGCCCACGAACCTGATTTATCCCATAGGAGGCTAGTCCCATCAGTGAGGCTCATGCGGTGCACTGTAGGCATTACTTAAGGTTTTTGCACCATCCCTTCAACCCCAAGCTCCACCCTGGTTTGGAAGTTTACTCTCGGCGTGGTTCGGAAGTCACGTAAAGCCGTTGGTCCCGTTGCTGAATAACTACTGGTTCCATGCAACGTAAAAACACCATGCAAACCAAGCTCCACCCCACTATAACACTTGATTCACAGTGCAATTATGAGGTTTTCCTCGTGTTACACCTTTCAAACCTTTAGCCGTCAATTTCCGTTTCAGTGCTGAAAGACATAAAGGTCTCCCACTGCTTGGCCTTTGGCCTAAATAACATTCTCACCATTCTCACCAGACGCCAGGTAGGCCTCCAGGCCTGTCAGTCGTCCTGCTTCAGGAACAGTCTCCATTCTTGGCGATCATCATAGAGCCTCATCTCATCAACTTCCTGCAAACTAGAGCCTCTCCTCTCTAAACTCTACTCCTCTCTCTATGTTTTGTAGCCATCTCATTTTTTGGTCTTCCTACCGGTCTCCTTCCTTCCGGTGTCCATTCCAAAAACCTTATAGGATATCGCTCCTCCTCCATTCTTTTGGTGTGTCCAAACCATCTAAGCTGTCCTCTCTCCACAAAATCTAGTATCCCCTCCACTCCCAGTTCTCTTCTAATGTCTTCATTTCGTAGCCTATCTAGTCTTGTTACACCTTTTATGAGTCTTAGGGCTTTCATTTCAGCTGCTTGAAGTTGGCTTCTAGTTCTTGATGTTAATGTCCATGATTCATGGCCATAAGTCAATATTGGTCTTAAAAATAGAGAGGTATATTATGGTTTTCACTTTGCGAGGTATATTTTCGGGTCTTTCATTAGTGGGTAGAGCAGATACAGATTGTTACTGAATTTCTGTATTCGGGTAGTTGTTTCCAGTTTTGAATCGTTTTGGTCACTAAACTCTACTCCTAAGTATTTGAAATTTCTACACTGTTTCAATGTCTGACCTTCTAATTCTACATCTACGTTACTTGGTGTTCGTGATAAGTGCATGATCTCTGTCTTATTCTTGTTGATCCGCATTCCATTAGCTGTTAAGATCGCGTTCCAGTTGTTGACGTTTTCTTGGAGAGATTCTGCGCTGAGGGCTATCATTGCATGGTCATCTGCATACATAAGGTTGATGGTTATATCTGCAGCTTCATCCTCACCTAGTTCCTTCATACATAATCAATTCAATTCATAATGGAGTCCAACAAAAACCCTACAGTAATATTACCAGACAATTTAATGTCAACATAAATATACCTTAGAGTATTATAGGTAAAAAAACTGGATAGGCATGAAAATAATGGTAAAACTGAAGAGACTACCACGCCCTAGTACCAGCCACCTTGGGAAGACTGTAAAGACAGACAAAAGTTTGCAGATTTTATAAACACAAACAAAAGGCGTAGAAACACAAACATAAGCCAAGGGTGGTAAATGTATAGGTATAGGTATCGCCGACCAGCGGAAACCAGGACGCACTAGTAGTCTTCAGTTAAAATAAAAATATGGTTTGAGATCCCTATCTCCATGGTACCGTAAACTGGCCTGGTCGGTAATGAGTTAATATATTTGTGGAAAGAAATCGTATCTCTCGGGCAGATTTAAAGTTTAGTTAACCATTAAACTCCTAAGTTTTCTTTTAAGTATATGTAAACAAATTACAGAAAATGAATATTTTTGTTGATTTGAGGTACTTCTATTATATCAATTTCTCGTAAATCAATATTGTGTTCCATCTGTTAACAAAGTTATATAATTTTTATGATAAACATGATGTATAATGTTATTTGTTCTGTACTAATGTAGACTGACATCAACTTGGCCTCACTCTCAGTTAGCACGGAATTATCCTCAAAGATATAGCTAGTATTTCAACAAAGATACTACTTCGTAGCATGAGCTTCCATTATATCATACACCAACGTTCCAGAGTCCGGGGGATTCATCTCCAACCCCAACTTCTACAAATTGAAAGCAGAAAAAAAAAATTAGCATTACCTTATAAGTCGTCTGGTTTTTATTTTCTCCACTTACGCTGGATAGATAGTAGAGTGTAGTACATAATAAAAGCACCATAATCATTTGCTAGTATAGTGAATAAAGTTATGTCTCTTCTAATACATTTACCTTTATACAAAGAGTAATACTTCTTCTCACGGATTCACTTGAAATATTCACACACACACACACACACAATGGGTACTGTCTACTCGACACGAACAGTGCTTCTTGGTAAACTAAGAAATACAATGAATGCAAGCTTAATCATTTGTAACTTGACGATGGGCACAAAATGGGAATTCCATTGATGCTACGCATTCTGGGTGTTCCATCTAGTTAAACTACACCAAATTAAGTCACAAAAAACATTTGGGACGTAAGTTCTGGAAAGGGAGAAACTGCATTAAAGTTGGATCCCCAGAATATAGGACCAGAAGAGTATTAGGAAAGTGAAATGGGTGGATGGTATGTTTTGCCTAAAGGAAAGGCCATGGAAGAAGAGCAAAAGTACATAAAGGTAAGTGACGCAGCCGTGAAGGGTGTTTGACGTGATCCTGATGGGTAAGTATATTCTGCGTAGTTGCTATGCAGCTAATGGGGATTTTTTTGTGTATAGGCTTAGTGTCATTCTTCGAGTAAAGAATTCAAGTATGAATGAGGCAGTGACTTGCTAGTAGTTTTTTGTGGAGCCAACCCCGTTATATATATATATATAATATATATATATATATATATTATATATATATATATATATAATTTTTCTAACAAATAGAAGACTCGTTGCACACAAATATAATTTCTTGATGTAAAAGAAAAATAAAGCAGTATTTTGCGAACGTGAAGAATGAATATTTATTTATGTGCTATTATTATTATTATTATTATTATTATTATTATTATTATTATTATTATTATTATTATTATTATTATTATTATTATTATTATAATGGCAGCGTCCAGTCGTAGTGAAATGGAAAATGGAAGAAAACCTGTGCATCTCTCAGCCACAGCTGCCGCACTTCCTGCCGTCTGAACGACCCGTCCGTAGACCAATGAGAAAACTCGTATCTATTAAAGACGCGTTCTGATTGGTCCAGGCTTCGTGTAGTGCGCAGAACCCCTAGTGACCAATCAGCGCATTGCACACCCCGGCATTTGTTTAACTATTGGTGTTTGTCCCTCGAACCGTGTTGTTAATGAAATTTGACTTTGGTTTCTTCGTATTTTAGGGAGGTTTGGACCATTTCCGACGCTGAAATTCTCGCAGAAGGGCCCACAGAAGGACACGTGAGTAACGACATGGACGCTGTAAAGCGATGAATGGGCCGTACGAGGAGAGACTACGAGGGTTTTTCGCCTTAGAATCGTAGCCACTCCCGAAAGGAATTAAGTTTTCGTATTAATTTGCTCGATTTTTGTAGCGTTTCGGGATGTGGGTTTCCGTCTCTCTCGATTTATTCGTATCAGAAAATGATGACTGTTTTGAATTACTAGGAAGGTAATCCATTACCAACCCTTTGGGTTAACAAATTTATCATGGACCATAAGTGAAAACCCGTTTACATTGGATTGGGTTGTACAGAAATGATTGAAATAAGTAGGCCTGCATGAGTGCATCCTAACCTAACCTAGGGCAACATGTACTAGGTTACCCACCCCCCACATTACATAAGTTCCTAAGAATGCCATTAATTATAGAATGAAGTACAGGGTTGTGCCCTATTTATTAATTATAGACTGAAATACAGGGTTGTGCTATAAGCTGAGGACATTAAGGTAAGGATATCCCACCTAACTTGGTTGGTTATTTTTCAGGTGACTCCAGCCACCTTTCCATTTTGGGTTTTTTTCATGCAAAATGGCTCGGAAATATTGGAACATTATAAAAATAACCCAAGTATACCAACCTAATGTAACCTATGGGTGATTATACGATTACAATTTTGTCACATTAGCTATAGAGGAGGCATGCATTGTCTTGCCTTTGTGACGAAGTACCAGATGTCTGGTTAGTAAACTTACCAATCAAAAGAAATGGCTGCCTCTCAACAGCCAGGCACCTGAGCCCTCATCACAAATACAAAACTACTCAATATTCTAAAGGTAACAGTGATCCCTTATAAAACTTATTAATCACGTAAGAAATCAGACTTAAGTTCCTTAAAACAGGTGTGAGGTAATCTTAATTAAGGGGCATCACTCCATCTACACTTTCAGTCTACGTATTTCCCTGGTTCTAACTCACTTCAGTAAGTTGAGGGTTAACAGCACAATTACCACTTTATATTTCTTCCAAAATACAATAAAAATACTGGTAGTAAATAAAACACTACTATAAAAATTTTAAATACAAAATTTTATTTTTAAATTAAAAAATTATAAGTAAAATTCACAATCTCAGGGAAATTTGCTAATAGTACTCGAAAGCAACATGAATTTCAATTAATTCTTGAATTAATTATGAAACAAAATTAAATCAAAATTAATTTATCAACAAAAATTAATTAATCAAGAAATGAATTATTCAAGGTAAAATTTCAAACTGTTAAACAACAGTTAAAATTTGAAGAGAAATCTAAGTATAAATACAAATTAATTCACAAGTGTTAAATCAAATATATCAATAAGAAATATCTAAGAGATTCAAACAAAATGTGAACAGGGTTGGCAAAAACCAGTAGTTTTTTTTTTTTAAACCAAATACCTTAGTTTTTTGGTTTAAACCATGGTCTTTTTGGTTTAAACCATGAAATATGGTTTATTACGGTTTTTTTCATTTTTTTGTGCTACTAGGTATGTTTTTTTATGGGTTTATTTCATTTTTGTGCTACCCAATTTTAATGATAATCACACAATTCTGTGGCCCTATATGTATTGACTTACAAGTATGGTGTATCCATACACTTTAGGATTAACAAAATTTAATAGTGCCATTATCTGTATGGCCAAAATTAACAATTTCCAGCATGGGGAGTTGGTTTATTTGCACAAAGTTTTAAACAAAGACGGTATGTAATGTAGGATGAAACAGACTAGTTTTTTTTTTTTTTTTTTTTTTTTGGTTTTTTTTGCAGTGTTTCCATTTCCCAGTGTGAAAAATCAAGTTACCTTGACATTGAAATTTTTACTATATAAACCAATTTTGTCTGGAAAATTATGCATGGTCAGAGGGTAGGATTTGGATGAAAGACAATTTATTTTTCTCATGTATTACAAGTCTTTTTTTATTATTATTATTATTATTCTTTGAAATTGTAGTTTGATTTTATTTTTATTTTTGTTAACCACTGCTAACATTTGTGGTTATCACCACCAAATGGTGTTTATTTTTGAAATTTTTCTTGTTTATTTGAATCAGTCATTTTGACCTACGTACTTGAACTAGATGGGAGTAACTGATTTTTTTTCTTCATATATACCTGTGCTAACATTTGTAGTTAACACCAAATGGTGTTTATTTTTGAAAATTTTTCTTTTATTTGAATGTCTCTTTTACCTATTTTAACTTGAAATGAATAATTGCTCTCTCTCTGAAGCTATGATTAACACGATTGTTTCTTTTTATATAACTAATCCTCCCTTTTTTTATTAAAGATATAAAATAATTTACAAATTTCTTTTAAGGTCATTATCTGAGGTTTACCAATTGTATGAATATGTTCATTTACATCAAATGTTATACGTATTATGGCACGGTAACACAAATATACTGTAAGATAGTTACAAATCAGAATGTTTTAGTAGGCTAAACAAGTAAACATTTACATCGCCAATTTTATGTGAAAATCCAAGTAACTGATAAAAACACCAAAAGTTGCCAAAAATATATATTACCAAAAATAAAAGTTATAAAGGAAACATGAAGACCAAAAAAAAAATAAATAAATAAATAAAAAAAAACCATGGTTTAAACCATTGGGTTTAAACTGCCAACCCCTGAATACACAAATGCAAATACACAGAAAAGGCAGAAAATTACCAAAAGCAAAAAACACAAAATATTAAACATTTAACACACTTCAAAAGAATCATAGACAAAATAAAGAAAGAGAAAAAATGTTCATTGTATAAAAAAATGGAATACAGTAGTACCTCGAGATACGAAAGGCTCTACTTTACAAAAAAACTCGAGAACCGAAAAGCCAATGCGAAAAATTTTACTGCTCTACATACAAAAAGTTTTCAAGATACGAAAGGTTGTTGCTGTAAAAGTCCCGAGATTCGCCCGACCACCGAGAAACAATTTTAAAAACTCCCGCGCCGCCAACTGAGTAAACTCGCACCATCCTCCGCTCTCCCATTGGTTCCTGATGCTAGTCACCCCATAAGGTCCTGCTCTCCTATTGGTCAGCATCTACCCCTTGTGCTTTAAGTATTCTATTGGTAAAAGGATGCTGTAAATTGAAAAACTTATTCATGCAATACATTTAATAAAAAAAAAACATTAGGTAAAGATAGAATAAAGAATAGAAATGAATGGTTATTATACTGTTTGGTAGTTTCAGTGTTGAAGAGAGATAATGAAAATTTATGGCTTACTGTGTAAAAAGTGATTGCTTGTCGATCGTTCGATACTCGTAGTGCTAGATGTAAACAGATGTTTGGAAGCTTTTTTTTTTTTTTGTTTGTTTATTATAGTTAATGGTTACTTAATAATTATTTGAAATGAGTACATGTAATACATTTAATAAAAAAAATTGTGAATTAGATATCATAAAATATAAAATAAATCAGACTGCCAACAAATACGTATTTTTTAGAATTCTTCTTCTGTTTTATTATTACGTTACGTATGTATATGTATGTTTCATTATAGCTGTCAGTAACTCGGTACGTATCTCCATTAGGTAAAGATAGAATAAAGAATAGAAATGAATGGTTATTATACTGTTTGGTAGTTTCATTAGTTGAAGAGATAATGACAATTTATGGCTTACTGTGTGCTAGGAAAAATGAATGCTTGGCGCTCGTTCGATACTCGTAAGATGGGTAAGAGCTGAATGTAAACAATCGATTGGAAGGTTTGTTTTTTTTGTTTGTTTGTGTATTATAGTTAATGATTAATTAATAATTATTTGAAATGAGTACATACTGATTATTTATACATTTTATTGGCATATTCTAAGCTTTTAGCTCTTAGGTTTAGATGTCAGAATCATAGACTAGGCTACAGTAGCAACCGCTAACATAGGCTAGGCTTATTGCTAAGGGACATATGCTAAAGTCCTAATATATGCAGTAAAAATGGGGTTGAACATTACATGCAGTTGAATATTACTCAAGTATGTACAGTATTTTGCCTTTTTGGAGTCATATTTCTTCGGTCGGATCGGCGTTGTAACCATATTTCTTCGGTCGGTTCGGCGTTGTAACCCTAGAACATGTGTTTTAGGCCTGGAAATATAATTTACTGGGGTGTTTTTGGAGGGCTTGGAACGGATTAGCCATTTTACATGTAAAATGTGTTCCAAGATACGAAAAACTCATAATACGAAGGTCGCCTCGGAACGGATTAATTTCGTATCTTGAGGTACCACTGTATATTAATTCTTTTTAAGTGCACTTAAAATTTGTAAAACAATACCTTTTACCAACTGCAGTTTTTCAACTTAAAGGCCTATTACTGATCTTCAGTTAACACTATTTTAATCTCGCCATTAGTAGGCTATCCTCTTCAAGAATGGATAGTTCCCCTCCCCACTTTCCTTCCCTTTTAATCTGATTTGAAAGCCTTAGAAACTGTAAATCCAGAATCCGCTTTGGTTCTTTTAATTGTTAGATGTTACTGAGAATGAAATGAGGTAACCAAGAATTTCAAAAATCTGTAAAAGGCAATCTGATGAACTATTAGTGTAGGCTATTTCAACTTGATAGTATTTCTAGGTAGTTAAAGGTAATTTCCATAGCCTGTTCAAAACCTATTCTCTTTCAAATATGGTGATCTTACCAGAATATAGTTGTATATCACTGATTCATTACCACTTTCATAGATAGCAAGATTATTAGTGAGAACTCACACTCACCTTAATTAGACTAATCTTCGTGGCATGCAGTAACACACAGCAATCCACCTACATCAAAAGATGTGTCATGTAAATGAAGGTGATTTTCAAAGGTATTGACGCCATCCACTGAAATATGAGAAGCATATGAAATTATCTAAAAACTACTTTATGGGTGGATGATAATTGCTTTAGTTACAGAAAAGATAGAGTTTAGCACACAGCACATGAGGGTGACTAATGTTGTAGAGCTGTCTTATGTAAATGAAATAGTACTATAATTAAGTTTTTCTTCGTCCTACCAAAATCATAGTAAATGTAGATTAGCAAAAATTTTATCATAAAGTAGTAAGGTGTTTACACCTTTGGTTATGTTAGGTTAGAGTGTTTATATTTCTCTCCATAAACAAACCAAGCATGAATATAAAATCTTATCAAGAAAATTTCTAGTTATATATACTCTTATAGATATAATAATACTAAATTTGTTCCCTAAAAAACTGTTGTGGTAGTGGGCTTCGACCTAGTCAGTCATGGTGCCAGATGACCTGGAATTGCTTACCAAGTGTGCTTATAAATTTTTTCATGAAATCATTTTTGTATGAGACCTTGGCAAAGACTATTTTATAAATAGTATAATCCATAAATTTGAAAAAGCGAAAGAATGTGGCTATATGTAGTATTAGCATAAAATTGATTTCTGATTGAGGTTTTGCATAGTAATTTGATCATATGCCATTAGAAGTAATATGTACTAATAAATTTGGTTTATTCTTTCTGGAACAACTGTGTGGTGCAAGTTAGAAAGGAAAGCATGGCTAAAGAATGGCATGTTGATTTCTTGCCAGGATGCAATCAAATAATTCCAGTGGGCCAAAATGATAATGCCAATTTTGAAGTTTGTTTAATTTTTCCAATACATATCTTTCCAGTAACTTTCTAGCAAACTTGCAAAATATTAGACGGTAATGGTGCTCGCCACCCAATTTGAAGTTTGTTCATGAAACTTACCTGACAGATATATATATAGCCTGTATTCTCCGAAGTCCGACAGAATTTCAAAATTCGCGGCACACGCAGTGGGCGCCAGGTGGTGGTACCCATTCCCGCCGCTGGGAGGCGGATATCAGGAAACTATTCCCATTTTTCTATTCATATTTTTTCTGTCGCCGGTCGGTAAACAACTGTTTACAGACCTCCGCCTAGGATTTTGAAACTTCATTAGCCGCTTAAGTATCCTAATTATTCTTACGATTATTGACTTGGATTTGTGGCTAGGCATACGCTATCGTAAATTTTTCATTGCATTTGATGTCTGAGGCTGTTAGCCTAGTTTCAGATTTGTTGTCTGCATGGGGATGGTGAAGCTACCGGAACTTTCGGTAGACACTCGCTTAGTGTATATGGCGTTTACTTGTTTTCTTTGCACCAAGGGTATGGTAAGTTCAATGTAATTAGTGTAATGTGTGACTGATTACGGAAGAAGTAGGATTCATGTACGCATTTTAGAGCGTGTTAGAATCAGGAGTTTTCCTCCACAGTAAACAGAAGTTAGAAATAATGAACCTTCTAACCTCCTGTAGATTTTATTTTGCTACCCTGTGGTATGGCTTACGGGCCTAGAAGAAGTGTCTGCTAGAGGATTACATCAAGTAATCTTAGACTAAAGTGCTCGCTCTCCAATCAGTGTTGTGAAGTGTAGTGCCCCTTGTGTTGTGGAGGGGGGCGTCAGATCGGCCCCATAATGCCTCTAGGCCTGGACCTCTGTCGGACTCCCAGGACTCAGGGAGAGGGCATGTCGAAAGCCGCAAGAGGGTTACGGGGCTCCCCACCGATCTGGCGTCCCTTCGGCAGAACCTGTTGACGCTTCCCAGGCTGCTAAAGATCGTGCACGCGCACGAATCTTGAAGGATTGCTTCTCGTCCTCCGAGGCGGTTCCCCGCGCAAGGGTTGGGAGCTCTCGGAAGGACTCGCGCCCTCTAAGAAGCTTTAGAGAAGAGACGCTTCACGTCTCTCTCGTTAGGAGGGGAACGTCAGATCGGCCCCATAACGCCTCTAGGCCTAGACCTCTGTCGGACTCCCAGAAACCAGGGAGAGGGCATGTCAAAAGCCGAAGGAGGGTTACGGGTTTTTCATGCTGATCTGGCTTCCTTTCGGCAGGTCTGTTGTCGCTTCCCAGGCTGCCGAAGATCGAGCACGTGCACGAAGCTTCAAGGGTTGTTTTCTCGGCCTCCGAGGCATCCTCCCCACACAGGGGTTGGGGCTCTCGGAAGGACTCGCACCCCCGCCCTAAAGAAGCTTTAGAGAAGAGGACGCTTCACGTCCTCTCTCTCGTCACGAGAGGATGAGGAGTAAAGAGACGACATTTACCCTTTTAGAAGAATGCACTGGCTCTTTTTCTAAGGGACGGATTTAAGGAGCTCATCATAAGGAGCCTCCATATCTTGCCAGAAGAGTGATTGAGCCTTCCTGCGATGAACGCTCAGTATATCATTTACAATTATTAAGGAGGCTCATCATCAGAAGAGTGATTTGAGCCTCCTGCGAGTGACCGCTCAGTATACATCATTTATACATTATTAAGGAGGCTCATTCATTCGCCAGAAGATATTTGAGCCCCCTGAGAGTGAACGCTCAGTGTATACATCATTTATACATTATTAAAGAGGCTCATTCATCTTGCCGAGAAGAGTGATTTGAGCCTCCTGCGAAAGTGAACGTTCATGTCATATGACGCTCATGTATATATCACCTTGTACATTATTAAGGAGGTTCATTCATCTTGCCAGAAGTGATTTGAGCCCCTGCAGTGAACGCTCATGTATATGAACGCTCATGTAATATATCACTTGTACATTATTTAAGGGGAGGTTCATTCCTTGCCAAGAAGAGTTGATTTAGCCTCCTGCGAGTGAACGCTCTGAAAGTTAGAGCTGTTTCAACCTCGCTAGCATTCCAAAAGAATTTGGTAATCAAGGACATTCTTGATTCCACCTTTTGGAGGAGCAACTCAGTTTCGTCTCCTCTCCTCATGGCGCTTCCGTATACGTTATGTAACGTTCGCTTTACTTCGGAAAGCAAGCTGATAAGTTTGACGGCCGGCAAGCTGCTTTGCACAGTCAAACAACTTATGTCTCTGGTCGGCATAAGAAGGGCAATTTAGACGTGAGGAAGCTTTTGGAGGTGCTCGACGTCCTATAAGTAGAGACATTCTCCAGGACGCTTCGGCAAGCACCTTGCGGAAGACGAAAGCCATACGTCTTCCTTTAGTGTTCACACTCTTCAGGAGCAGCGTGCGGCTCTCCATGGAGACTCGCATGAGGACGTCCCTTAAAAATATTCAACGTCATACGCAAAACGCGGTTCGTCATAACATTGAGATGTTGGCAAGGTCGCTCGCCAGGACGCCTCTTGGCGGGCCTTGCATGCATCAAGGCGCTCAACGAGTTCCTCTCTGAAACGTCGTTCAGAAGACTTGGTGTTCTCTGCTCAGACACGCTCGTAGCTAAGCAGGACGTTTTTTTGAGGACGCTCAGCAGGACGCTTTTGAGGACGCTCGGCAGGACGCTTTTGAGGACGCTCAGCAGGACGCTTTTGAGGACGCTTTTGTGCACATTCGCCAGGACGCTTCGGTGGAAGCTCGGCAGGACGCTTTGCGAGAGAAAAGACTTGTAGAAGGCGTTTTATTTGCTGTTCAGGACGTTTCTTATAGGACGCTTGACGCTTTATTAAACGCTCGTCAAGAGGAGGTTTTTCAGGACTCTCCACAGGACATTCCTTTACAGAAATTTTTAAAAAGGATTCGGAGTTAGCGGAGAGGACATACCCGAATTTTTTCTTCGATCCCTCTTTCCTCTTCATCGATTTCTCTGAGAATCGGGAAGATTATATACTCGGATTCCTGGGTGACTTTCGGTCATGTTAAAGGGTTTTCCCCTATTAGCAAAGTGCTAATAGTTTTGTCTAGTAAGGACGTTTTCCCCATTGTCAAGATACTAAACGTTTTGTCATTTAAGTGGGGGACCCCTCATAAATGGGGGTAGTTCTCATTGACATAGATTTTAACGTTTTTATCGTTTAAGCGGATAAACTCATTAACAAATTTCGAAGAGCTCTCATTCATTTTCAGAGGCTCATCCGGGGAGTAAGAAAAAGACTTGTAGACTAGATCCAGGAAGTCTTATGTCCAATATCATAAGAACATTGAACGGTCCTTTTCGATCCTCGGTTCTCTCTTGATGATCTCTATTCGAATATTACTCCCTTTTCTTGGCAAAGAGTCAAGGAGTTCTTTTAAAAAAGTCTCATTCATTAGAACGTGGACAGTCGTTTTCCTTTCTTTCTCTCTTCCTCGTCGAGGAAAGATGTAGTAGAGAATTCGATGTTCAAATTACTACAATACTTACGTAGTTTATCTTTGCGTCATTTTGCTAACGCATGGGTCAAGTCATATACGCATATAGTATTTACCTCTGCGGATAGAAGCCGAAAGAACTGTTGTTCTAATGTATTTATTTGACACTCCCTTCAACCTTCCAAGAGTTTTCGGAGTAAGAATAACTATTCAGGTATTGTTACGACAACAACCAACTCAGATTCTGTATTTAGCGAATTTGTTTCGTTTAAATATGCCTGCTTGAGAGTTTCCTTTTGCTCGATAATTTCATACCTATCCCTTCGTAAAAGGAGTAGCTGGCAACTCAGGCAGATAGTGCGAGACGATGAACAAGGCTGCTGTTACTGTGATGTGATCTACGCAGTACCGGCTAGCTCGGTGTCATGCGCGTTTGGTTGCGTCTCTCTGCCCTACAATCATGGATTTTAGCCTCGGTTGAGGAAATTTCTAGTAATCATGAATGAACATGCCTTCCGTTTACTTAGAAAATTTCAACAAAAATATCTCTTATACTTGTTCGGTGCGGGTTTACCGCACGGTAACAGATCTCTGTACGAATCTACCGCGGCATAGCACTATAATAATGCTCTCCTGCTTATGCAAAGTGCAGCCTTATTTAGGGAAGGAAGCAGGCTGAGTGAGGGAATGGATGAGTTTGCTGGGGACCATTTCCTCGCTGGAGAAGCTTGTTTTCCCTGAATAAACAGCAATTCAGACCTCTACAATTTTTTCCTCACGAAGAAATTGGAATAACATCAAAGATCTTGTAATAATTCTAATTTTCTCTCAACGGCTTGAGGATCACCTCGGGTGATAGCGAGAGGGTGCCAGACATCCGAACAGAGGAACAGATGTTCTGGCACATTGTCTGAAAGAATTGGAAGCCAAATTGGTCGGCTCTCCAGTTCCTCGAAGGGTGAGTTTGGATCGAGTGGCCCAAATCATCTCGGATAATTTCTCAGCTCTTTCATAGCTCAAGAACAGAGAATTGGTTATGGGCTTGGGGCACGGAAACGTAAACGGCTCCTCAAGAAGGTTCAGTTAAAACAGGTGCAGTCTGTGCGCGGTCTTTCTAACGATCGAAGGCAACAACTACTGACGTCTGAGTAATCCTCACTTAGAAGTATTTCGAAAGTGAGGAGAGACTGAGGGCGTCCTTTCGTTAAGTTTTTCGTAATTTTGAAGACGAAGGAGCTTCCTCTTAAGTTGTTCCCTTATTCATGATCCTAGAGGATTAGCTTTAGTCGCCACATGTTGGCCTCTAAGAGGTTGGATTCACAGAGGTCAGGTAATTCAGAGAATTGTCCAAAGACCCTTCCCGAGAGAATCGGTGTAATCTAACTTCGTCACTTAGTGAAGTATCTAATATCTCTCCTCTCTGAGTCTGAAGGCGTTCAGACTATCGAGAAGCGATAAGATCTTCTAGATTAATGGCAGTCTGGCTTGGCAAGGCAAAGCAGTGCTGCCTATTTTCAGTGTTCAATCGGAGCGGGCCGTTTCTGGATAGTGAAGGGAAATGACTGTTCCTCCAACTCGACCTCTGTGAATTTCTTTATGGTTCTCTCTTCCGTATGAAGTACGAGATAAGATAGAAGTCCTAACTATTGTAGAATATGCAAATATGTTGTTGACGGCCTCTAGGCTCAGAGATTCGGTTCTGTCAAACAACAAAGCTTCACGATCTTTGAGGTCTGGGGAGATCTTGAAATTCTCTGGATCGCAGGTTCCGGCATGGAACTTAGACGTAGTCTGAGTTTCTGATGCCAAAGCATTTCGAACCTATCCTTTCTGCGAACTTAATACACGTGACCAGAAAGGCTAACATTTCTAACCGCTACTAGCCACGGCAAAGAGGGGGGTTAGTGAGCTTTTAGCTATCATCAGAGGTTTTAGCTTTTAAAGGACATAATGCGGTCTGTCCTCTAAGCCTTCCGTTCTTGATAAGAACGAAAACCTGTCTAACCCTTGACCCGAAGGTTTGGAGACCAAGGGTATGGCACAAATTATTGGGCAAAGGCATTAGAGAGTCCTGTGCCCTGTCGGGTCTCTCAAGTTTTATCTTAATAAAACTATAGTAAGTCGAGGTCAAACGGACAATCTGCGGTGTTTCCGTAAAAGAACCAGACTGGTTCATGTCCAAGAACACCCTGGCATTATAGTCAAGGAGTTCTTTTAAGAAGTCTCATTCATTATGTTTGCATAAAGATTTGAGATTTTTTTCTTAATATGAATGCTCAAGAGGTGAGGGCGCGGCCTCGGAAGATTTCAAACAGAGCATGACACTCAGTAACATCCTGAGTGCCACGCTTTAGCGAAGCAACTCTGTGTTCGCTTCACACTCCCGACGGGATGTGAAGACGACATTTGAGATCTGTAAGTCGCTAGGACCATACATATCCGTAGATATATTATTGGGGGCAGCAAGCAACACGAATCCTATCCTATAGAAAAGGGATAGGATTGTGCTTTTAACTTTGAAGGGTTGGTCGCTTGAGGCGCGTTCCTTTTCTTTAGCCTAGAAGTTATGGAACTAACTTTAATAGGTTAGGTCAGGTGGTGGTTTTAGCTTCGTTGCCCTCAGAAGTATGGTCATATGGTCTAGTCACATTGTGGTCACGCCCCTGTTGACAGATCATCTAGAGCGCACCAGCATTACAGGTCTCTACCTCGCTGGCAACTCTAGTAACGCAGAAGCAGACTTTAGTGACAGTAATCACGAAGTCGGCTATGCTAACAGGTGAGGAACCAAGATGTATATCATCAACTTAATTTAGTTTCCCAAAAATCCTATTCTGTCTCTTCCCACCATCCGAAGGTGGGATTCAGCTATATATATATCTGTCAGGTAAGTTTCATGAACAAAATGTTATTGTTATAATACAATTAAGTTTGTTCATACTTACCTGGCAGATATATATAATTAAAGTGCCCACCCACCTCCCCTCAGGAGACAGTGGCACTGATAAAATATGAATAGAAAATGGGAATAGTTCCTGATATCCGCCTCCCAGCGGCGGGAATGGGTACCACCACCTGGCCGCCCACTGCGTGTGCCGCGAATTTTGAAATTCTGTCGGACTTCGGAGAATACAGCTATATATATATCTGCCAGGTAAGTATGAACAAACTTAATTGTATTATAACAATAACATTTTCCATGTGTTTATTGATGGTTTCAAAAAAAAAAAATTATAAAATCCACATTTCCTGCACTATTTCAGGTTCCTGTTTTTTCCTTGCAGACCTTAGTAAGGGAATGGTTTTCATTTGTGAACTATTCAGTGTGCAAGTTGAAGATCTTTATAAGTTTGTAATATGTAATACTGAACTGCATTTTCTGTAAAGTACCTTCTATGCTTGACACATATCCTCCAATGGATGCAAAAAACCAAATTCATATGGTTCCAAAATAAATAAAAGATACATATTTTGAGAACTTATGGTATGGTATACTGATGTACAGTACTGTAGTCAGTTTTGGACTGCTAATTGTAATGAAACATTCAAGATACAGTTATGAGTGAGCCTCCTTTAGTAACAATAAAAGAACCATACTCAGTTATTTTGCCACAAACACACGACTGACATAAAAAACTTAATGCATATATCACAGCCTAGGTCCCTTTTTCACTCAAGTGAGACCTGTGGAGAAAGACCATGGTTAGTGATGTCTTAACAGGCTGCCACCCCTGCCTTTCAAACCCGTAACCCTCGCTAACAATGACAAAAAAGTGAATTTGCGTCTGAAAATTTATCACGGTCTGATTAAGGCTTGAATTCAGTACCAACAGAGTGCGAGTTGCCAACAACACTATTAAGGAAGTATAATAGTTTTGCATTTCCACTTGATATTGTGTAATTACAGTTGATATAATTCTTGTTTTATACAGTATTGATGTCTTCTTGATTATGATTTGGTGTGATTATAGGTATAAAACAATATATTTTTCCACCTGCCCTTGCTTTCCTTCACTTCCCCACCCACAAGGTTCGTTTGTAACTGTGATGTGATGTCCCCCATGATCTTTGTGTCGGGAATCAAAAAACAAGTTATTTGTGACAACAATAATGGTCAAAAGCATAAGATAAGCCGTATAAAATAGTAATTCATTGGGACTTGGGATTGTCAAGATACAAACTGATGAATCTTTGGACCCAAAGTTTAGTAATAGGCAATCACCTCCAACTGAAGAGAGCTAGCTATGACTTTTCATAAACTCCTGGTTTATGCTTTTGTTATACAGTAGTTTGCAATAATACTGTATTTTTTCATAGATGCAAACAGCTGGTTGTCGGAAAATTTCCCTTCCTCCTTTCCTGTGTATTAGCCTTAATCTCAATGCACTAGCAAGCTAAACTCTCATAGTTGCATATGTTGGCAAGGCAGCCTGAATTCTGGTATTTTCATCACAAGTAAAACAACAACAAAATGTATATACAATGCAGTAGGTTTTGTTGAAGCATAATGAAGGTCACTGCAGTACCATGTTAATTTGGTTATGGGGGATTAGGCTACATAGTTGAATGCCTCATTATTGGTGATTGCCAAAGACTGTAAGTAGTAATTAGTTTTATTTTTTATTTTCAGAACAAAGAATATGGAGGAGGAAATGATAGCACTGAGATGGAACAATCATCTCTCAACATTATCTCAACTTTTATACTCCTTGCGAGAAGAGGCAAGTATTTTATACTGTACTGCATCAACATTTTTGGAAATGATATCATTTGGGCGTGAAATCTTGACCTTAGTTTTGCTTAAAGTAAACTCATTCCTTTTGTGGAAGTTTACATGAAGTTGTGGAATGCTTTTTGTTTTTGTTTTACTGGAAACTTGTTAAGAATAATAATTCACCTTTTCTTTCAGGAATCTCTCATTGACGTAACCCTAGCATGTGATGGAAAGTTGTTCCCTGCACATAAGTTTGTGTTATCAATGTGCAGTGAATATTTTAAAGAGATGTTCACCACAAATCCTTGCAAGCATCCTATAGGTAAGTTCTGTGATGTGTTAGTTTTCTCTCTCTCTCATCTGTCCTGTGTTCTTTCCATCCTGGGCCTAGTACCATTAGGTCTTCATCCAGCGGCTGCCCTGCCAACAGTTTTTTTATCCCTTCTCCTGACATGTCTAACCCTTCTTAGTCTTTTTTTTTTTTTTCCTTACCACATTACTAATTCTTCAGTCTTCAGCCAATCTTTCCATTATATTCAGGTAAAATTACTAATTCTTCAGTCTTCAGCCAATCTTTCCATTATATTCAGGTAATGTATATGTATGCAAATACTACCAGTAGTACAGTGTTATGCCATTTTATATTAGTGTTTTGGATATATATATATGCAAATTCCTGGAAACAAACCTTCACTCAAATTGAGGCCAACTGTAATATGTTTACAAGAAAAAATGTATATTGTTTATTTGAAAATTTGTATAATGCCCCAGGTAAAATCTATATAATTATGTGGTTATTTACTGGTTTTATTTCCAGTGTTCATGAAAGATGTACGCATCGAAGACATGGAGGCACTGCTAGATTTCATGTATCGAGGTGTTGTTCACATCCCACAGGAGTCTCTGACGGGATTGCTAAAAACAGCTGAAGGTTTACAGGTATAGTATTTCGGATCCTAACTCTGTATTCGTAGGTTTATTGAATGTGCTTTTCTTTGTAGGTTAGCCTTCTTTAGAGCAGTGATAAGGTAATCTATAGATTGTGGGTCAGTAGTATAATATTATTGTATCATGTAATATAAAGTAGACAGTAATAGATTTGCCTTATCCATTAATTGATAAGGTCAGACTAATATATTTGTTTTATACTTTTGAAAGCTCTATTTTGGAGTCAAGGAACACTCCACTGATTCATCATTAATTCTGAAGCTGCTTCTGAGTTTTCATGTTTACTGACGCTTCAAATTGCCTTTGCTTAACTTTGTCTGCCTCTTTACCTACAGATAAGGGGGTTAGGCCTGTTTGCAAAAGAAGCAGCATCAGCAGAACTTCCTCCAACGTCCTCTTCAGAACGTTCTGTTGTGACTGGAGCCTTGGAACCAAATGTGTTGATGAGCCCAGAACGCAAGCGACCCTTTGAGATGGATCAGGGAGAACCTACCTTAGTTAACTTCTCAGATGCTGAACTGGACGACTCTACGCTGCATACCCCAAAGAAGGTGAAAAATGATGAATCAATTAGTGAGCACCCTGCTACAATACCAGAATTGCCAAGAGTTTCAGAGGATATGGTAAGAATTTGTCATACTTCTTGTTTTGTTGTACAGTAATTGCGTTTCGTCTTTGCTTTTTTACTCAGGAAATTCATATTGAATATGTT
>NC_087219.1:18559764-18614764 GCF_015104395.2 Macrobrachium nipponense
AGTAGTATGTACTGTATCAATTTACAAAGGAAATCTCAGGTCAGATGTGTAAACTACACTACAGTACCTTGATCTCTCCTCTACCAATGATGGAATCAATATCCTCATCAGTAAACTCATCATCCTTTCCTTTAAATACTTCATTGGCACCATGCCTGATCATAGCCAACATTTCATCCTTTGCCAGGGTATTGGTCTTGTTATCTATTAATCGACCTGCAAAGAGAAATTAGACAACTATATACTACTTGCAGGCAGTTAAGTAATGTCATGATCATGGGACTACTATAAAAAAATTATTTATCACCAGCCCTCAAACTTTACTTAGCATATAAATCTTGTGTTATGTTTAACAGCAATATTCAATCTGCCGAGGAGTAACTGTAGAATACAAAGAAGTTTATAGATAGCAAATGTTTTACCTTGCTGAATAACCATCTTATCAAGACGCAACTTGACTTCTGCACGTTCCACCAACTTTACTTCCATGGAATTTTCTTGAATAAAACGGAAGACTTTGACTTGTTTCTTTTGACCAATACGATGGGCTCTGTCCATAGCCTAAGAGAGATGCAAAAGAAAATATTTTTAAGCTCTGATGACTACAGTATGCATAATTTAGCTGGACCACAAAGCAAGATTTTAACTTCTACAGGTTAGCAAAGTTGAATTAATTTATTCTATCAAGTTAAGCACTACAGCATTTTTAGCCGTTCAGTGCTAAGACAGTAAATAAAAGATGGAGTGCAGGGATCTAACAGTGGAACTTGGAGGAAGCTCCACAGTTGGACTGAGAAATAAACACTGTAGTTATAGAGGCTGAACAACAAGACTGAAGTAGGGAAGCAAGAATGAAGGTGAAATAAAAGGCTAAGAGCCAAAGGGATACTTCAAACACCATTTGATAATGCACAAAAAGCACCATTTAAGGTGCACTGAAGGAGCTATCCTTTTATGGAGGATGGTCCAAACGTTCTGTTTTTAGAAAAAATGAAATACGAAATACTAATACAGATGTACTTAATCGTACTATGACAATAACATTAAGAATCATCACTATTATTATTAAAAACTGGACATGTACCATACAGTAATACATTTTATTGTTAAGGTTCTGCACAGACTAGAGAAAATGGATCTGAACGGCTGTCAATAATTATCTATAAATCGCCCGACCCCCCCCCCCCCCCCCCCCACCCCCCCCCCCCCCCCCCCCCACAAAAAAAAAAAAAGGCAAACCCTTACCTGTAAATCCATTTGTGGGTTCCAATCTGAATCAAAGAGGATTACAATGTCAGCAGTTGCTAAGTTAATACCCAAACCTCCGGCGCGAGTTGACAACATGAACAAGAACTTATCTCTGAAAAATGTTTTAAATATATTTAGCAGTGACACTGAAAATAAGAATTCATCTTGAGAACAAGTTCAAGTCAAATTAACAGATAAAAAAATAAATATACATTCACTGACTTACGCGTGACAACCATTGGCTAGCAGTATAAATATTCAACAGGATATATTCATGGAAATATAAAATAAAGGATATAAAAAAGTGACTACATGAAAGCTCATAACCTCCCCTATAACACCTTAAATTGTACATAAAAAATCTTAACACATTATGTACCTCTGGAAATAATTCACTAGCACCTTCCTTAAGGATTTGGCCACTTGCAATTTTGATCCATTCTAAAATTACTTTCTTTCATCATGGCTGACACTTGACTGAATGCAATGCAAGCTTTATGTTGTCCAGTTGTAACTTTGTCTGAAAATCCATCTCAGTAAACCAAGAATTTCTGTAAGATGACTACATTAAACGATTCAAATACACACAGCCTGTTACTGATACAATTCATTAGTTGAGAAGATAGAGAGAGACAGGTTAGTCTGTCCAAAGTTTAACCAACAATATTATACTAAACAGTTTTTTATCTGATTAAAGCAACAGGACAAAGACCAGGAATGGAATTCTGGTAGATGATCCAGAAGATTACAAAAAGGAAAAGAGAGCTCATTTCATGTCTAAACTACCTAAGGATACCCTGGAAAATATACATTAGTGACTATACTAGAAAGGGTTTTCAATAACTTACGAGTCAGGTGAATTGAAGTCGTCGATCTGCCTCTGTCTGTCTTCGTGAGCTGTCTGACCATCAATACGGCAGTATGAATATTTACGCCACACGGAATAATCTTCGAGGATGTCCAACATACGTGTCATCTGAGAGAAGAGGAGGACACGGGACCCCATTTCTTGAAGTTTTGGGAGTAACTTATCTAGAACAACCATCTTACCAGCGTTTTCAACCTAAAGACAGAAACTATTGTTGAAAAAGCGCTGATGTGAAAACAATGAAATTCTTCAACTAATGAGAAAGACAATAAAATAAAATGAAAATACAGCAGATGGAACATCTGAAATTTCATATACGTACTACATGAAGAATATGGAACCTTAAACTTTTCCATCTATTCTACAATATTGTATCAGAGGGATAAAAGAACAGAATTAGCAATTTACCAATAAAAAGTAACGATTTTAAATAACTTATTCATCTCCAAAGACACAAATTTTCAGAGAACAAATTTATAAAGAATATGGAACCTTAAACTTTTCCATCTATTCTACAATATTGTATCAGAGGGATAAAAGAACAGAATTAGCAATTTACCAAAAAAAAGTGACGATTTTAAATAACTTATTCATCTCCAAAGACACAAATTTTCAGAGAACAAATTTATCTTTTCAAAGTAATGGCAAAGCCTTTTTTTTAAGTCTGCATGAATGATGAAACACTTCATTCCTTGAGAGAAAAATGAAAAACTTCATTACATGAGAAAAAAAATGAAAAACTTCATTCCATGAGAAAAAAAAAATGAAACACTTCATTCCATGAGAAAAAAAAATGAAACACTTCATTCCATGAGAAGAAAAAAAAAATATGAAACACTTCATTCCATGAGAAAAAAAAAATAAAACACTTCATTCCATGAGAAAAAAAAAATGAAACACTTCATTCCATGAGAAAAAAAAATGAAACACTTCATTCCATGAGAAAAAAAAAATGAAACACTTCATTCCATGAGAGAAAGAAATGAAACACTTCATTCCATGATGACATCATTGAGAGAAAAAAAAATGAAACACTTCATTCCATGAGAAAAAAAAAAATGAAACACTTCATTCCATGAGAGAGAGAGAAAAAAAGATGCAATTACTGTTCTTGGTGGGTTGATGCATGTGTGCATGACTCCCTCAGGTATACCAGTAAAACACTGTAACACTTATTATGTAGTGAGTCAGTGCAAAAGGTGTTGGGAGGATGGCACTTTGAGTAAAAGTAATTGGTTTTAAATTACAAACATGATTTAGCTTGGGTGGCAAAGAGCATATCTGTTTCTATTAATGGGCATTAAATATAACACTTGCTTAAACCAATGCAAGGTTCTGGGGGGTAAGGACTGTACAAATCCAAAAATCTCTGTGAACTAACAAAGGGTCATGAGCTGAAAAATAAAGGGTTAATACAGTAAGGTGTCGAACTGTCTGAAACCCAAAGTTTTACAACACACAGTTCATTTCACCATCAAGATACAGATAAATGAAAGAATGATTATATATCCACTAAAACTATAATCCCAAATGACACTGCCTTCCCCCACTACAGACCCAAATAAGAACAACTGGCAGCAGAAAATGTAACTCCAAACTAAACAAAATGCAGACTATTCAAATAATCAGGCCCTTATAAGTTGCAGAGCAAAAGCAGACCAAAGAACCCATGAATATCCTCTGAATTACCATTCAATCAAAGGTAAAAGACTTGATTTTTTGACATGCTTAATGAACTGGATAACACTGAAAAAACCTGGAATGAATTATTTACATAATGAACTGGATGACACTGGAGGAGTAATGACAGTAGTTTATATTTGACAACGTCTCCAAAAGTTGTGAGAGAGAGAGAGAGAGAGAGAGAGAGAGAGAGAGAGGAGGGTCGAGTGAGAGACGAGAGAGAGCGAGCCGAGAGAGACTGAGAGAACTACTGAGAGAGAGAGAGAGAGAGAGAGAGAGAGAGAGAGAGAGAGATTGGTGGAAGAATAAATGGGAGCGGTTAAATGGCGGTCGGAAGCATGTCTGTTGTGGCGCTCTGTAGTATGTCAGTGGAAGTCTGTTAAGAGAGTTGTAAGAAGCAAGGCAGTTAGTGAATTCACAGAGTTAGTTTGGCACTATTTGTCCGTTGGTTGTTAGTTGGTTTTGTGGCATTTGATTGATTTTGGTGTTGTAAGGTTGTTGTGCGTGTGTCTGGTTTTGGTGAAGTTGAAGAGTTGGGAGTGCATTTTCGGTGTCTGTGAGTGGTGGTTGGGGCAGTGTTGGTTTTGGTGGGTTGTTGTGCTACGGAAGTCGTGTGGTTGTCGTGTTCTTTCGGGCTGTTGGTGTTCGTCTGCAGTGATTTGTCGGGTTATGGAGTTGTTGTGGGGTTGTGGGTCTCGGGTGGTTGGTTTGTGTTTGGTTGTCGGCGGTGGTTGTGTGTCGGCTAGCCTATACCTAGCCCATATCCAGCAGACAGCACAGCCTAGCCCTGAGTATCAGAAGCTAGAGGTGAGTACCTGTTTGTGTTTTTTTGTTCTGTATGTGGGTATGGGTCAATTGTCCTGCTGTATTTTGTAGTGTAAAGAGGAAAGTGTGATTGAGGGTGGGTTTGGTAGCCAGACAGATTAAGTTTATGTGGGGGAGATTTGCTGCTTGCTCTTAAGCTTGTGATCCCGTCACAACACTAACAAAACCATGAATAAATAATCAAGACTAAATCAGGGGGTAAAAAGAAACTGAAAATCAATCCCAGGTCTGGAGAAAACAGCAAGCTAAGAACAGCTGGTAACAACAATAAATGATCAGTCTGCCAAAAACAGACTTAAGGAAACTAAATGCACATGTAACAACCTGCTAGAAAAAGAAGAGCATGTTCCACAAACAAGGAAGCTATGTAATAATGGATACATCATGCAAAAATGTTAAATATACATAACTTTCAAATCTACCCTCATCACTGAGCATCAAATATCAAGGAACTGAGCCATCAAAATATAATTCAATCAGTGTAAAGAGTTCCAAATTAAAATACCAAAGCATCTCACCAAGTGGTAGTCAGTAGTATAAGGTGGACCAGGCTCAGCACCATCGAAGAGGTAAGGGTGGTTGCAACACTTCCGCAACTGCATGAGGATATTTTGCAGACGCATTTTCTCAGTGCGCCCAGCACCATTCACAATGTCAATATCCTTCATTAAAATCTTTGTGTACCTGTAAAATAATATGAAATAAGGCATCAAGACAATCTTACACAAAACACTATTTACAATCGTTGCTCATACTTTTTGCAAAAACATTTACCATTCAAATTGTGCTTTGTACAATATTACACCATTCTACTTTTTGCGAGCTGCAATATTAAGAATACTACAATATTTCAAAAGTATGTATATTAACTTTATTACACTACTGCATAGAGAGAGAGAGAGAGAGAGAGAGAGAGAGAGAGAGAGAGAGAGAGAGAGAGAGAGAGAGAGAGAGAGAGAGAGAGAGAGAGAGAAATATCTCACCAATCACGTTGCATTTTTGAAAGCTGGATGTAAATCTTGGTTTCTTTTTTGGGAAGCAGGCGTTTTTCGACATCAGACTTCAACCTACGGAGCAGGAAGGGACGCAAGACAGTATGCAGACGTTCAACCAAAGTTTGATCTCCCAGACAGTTGTTAGTGTTGAACCAAGCATCGAAATCCTGCAGTGTGTATAGTATAATCATAAATAAGAATGCTGTAAACCTTACTTACAATTGTACTTGAGCCCTCGAAAAAAAAGCACCAGACCCTGCCACAAATAGCTAGAAATCCATGAATAATTACAAACCCACCCCCCTAAAAATGCTTATAACTGCTGATTTTAAAAGTTCAAATACCAAATGTATTCTTAAAAGTATCATCCTACTTCAAATAAACCTCACTACTCTATTATACTGTAATAATCCTTGATCACCGCCATCTTAAATATTCTAGCATTAAAAACATATAAATACAGCCAATGAGAGAGAGAGAGAGAGAGAGAGAGAGAGAGAGAGAGAGAGAGAGAGAGAGAGAGAGAGAGAGAGAGAGAGAGAGAGAAATTTGTCCTTAATCTAGGACTGGTGGGATGGAGTCACCTCCTCAACATTAACAACACTATCACTTCTCACTGCACATTTTCTAATAACACTTTCCTCCAGGAGAGATAAAACAGCAGATCCCAATAGTAGTGGAAATAAATCCAAATTTACGGTTGAACCTTGATTCGAGGCTGGCAATAGTGTAGGGCGGATTCATAAGAACCTGGATTGGGAAAAGGTGGCAAAGCAGGAGGAGGAGGAGGAGGAGGAGGAGGAGGAGGAGGAGGAGGAGGAGGAGGAGGAGGAGGAGGAGGAGTTACAGACTTATCATCCACTACGATAAGGAGTAGAATCCGTACTAGGTCTATTCTGAGCCCAAAGGGCTGCCTTCCCCTTTCTATATCTTTTGAGTTTACCTAGATGAGATTTCAACATTTTCTATTTTTTATCCTTCCAGTCTTGACACTGGGCAATTATTATCCTTACTACATTCCTGTCCTCTACATTGAATAAATTTAGTATGAGAATCGTAAGTAAACTGTGTCAGCCTAGTTTTTCAACCTTCAGAACAGAAACGAACACTAGGTGAGCTAGTACTATCTGACATTGTAACTTTATGAAAGCTAATAAAGTTAAATCACAAAAGCTAATTGGCTAATGAAAGAAAGCTACAACAACAAATCTCGAGTACTTCACCAAGTACAGTATTGGCAAACAGCTATCCGAAAATGAACAGAGTAGCTGTGAAAAACTCCTGATATTACTCACAAGCTGGCGGGAAATGAATTGAGCTCTTTGCTAGTTTGCTTCCCTAAGTTGCAACTTTCTATGCAGGGTACTAATAGCAGTGAAGTACCTGACTGTTAAAATATTAAGAGACAAAACAGTTCATGTAAATAAGACAGAGGGGGTGGGGGATAAACTTGCAAACTAGTGTTATTCAGAAATTTTTCTAAACTGAGGTAAAAGGCACATGGGTCAGCTGTAGTACTGGACTAAATAGAAAATATTACTGTCACAGTAGTATATTGCAATACAATAACACTTGTTTTAAAAGATCATGAAACATTTTAGGTGTAATAGTCCCTTCTTCTTCCTATCTTTTTAGCCCTGAGCTACAGAAGGGATATAAGTTGCCTTGCCATACCCTTTGCACTTGAAAGAATCTGTAAAAGAAAACCCAACAGTTTATGGTTGGTATACACTTTCAATACAACTGACATAACAGCAAAAGGCAAACCTCAGAAGAGCTGAAGACTTCTGGGAGCAAGAAGTTCAACAGTGACCACAGTTCATGGAGGTTGTTTTGCAGGGGTGTACCAGTCAGCAGCAGGCGATTGGTTGAACGAAATTCACGGACAATTTCTGAGAGCTTGCTCTTTTCATTCTTGATACGATGAGCCTCATCAATTACCATGTACCTAAGCAAATCAACAGTAGGTTATGAGTTCAATGTGGTATAACACTTTACATAAGATAATTTCACTATTCTTACCTAATACAAAGAGAATAGATCGTCCTGGTAGTATATACATCCATACACAAACACAAGCAATATAAAGCTTATCTTTCAAAGAACTCATAATCACGAGTCAATAAAATGGAAACGTAAATCCACAATACTATATCTGTTTGATTTTGTTATTTAAAATATAGAGCAGAAAACTTTCGATGACCTGACCGTGCAGCTCATCGACAGCTTTCTGCTTTATATTTTAAATAACAAAATCAAACAAACATAGTACTATGGATTTACTTTTCCAATCTTATCATTTCATTATCTACCCAGCATTACCATACCCTTCCACATAATGCACTACCAAAATAACTTGCTACCTGACAAAGGGCAACAAGGTCAAACTATAAACTTGGACATTTTTCAAGTGCGTGACACTTTTTAGATACCTATGCCTTACCTCCAATTAAATTTCTTGAAGACTGATTTCTCTCTGATACACATCTCATAGGAGGTGATGCAAACATCCCATTCCCCAGGCATCATGACTTCACGAATGAAAGTAGACTGGAATCAAATTATTTCATTAATATATTAATATATAATAAAAACAGAGGGAACTTCAAGAACTTCACTTCTAAAAATTCAGTTTCAGTGTAGGAATGATTAAAGCAAACTATAGCAATGATTCAAGGAAATGGGGCAATATAATGAAGGGCTCAATCATAAAGGAGACTGACCTGCCATACATATAAGTATATGAAAAGAAGAATAATACCTGGTACGAGAACAAGATGAAAATGACGATGATGACTATGAGTCATGAAAAATAGAATTAAGCCAAGAAGAAAAGGATTGAACTGAACATTATAAAAATAAGTAGTAAATTCTCTTAAACCTGAGCTACACAAATTAAACAGATTTTCAAATGAATTTTAATGTTGAAAAGCTCACTTACTCTGGTCTCCTGGTCACCAATTAAACAGACAGCACGTAGAGATGGGCACCACCTCTTGAACTCATTCTCCCAGTTACGTAATGTGGATTTGGGTACAATGACCATGTGGGGTCCAGGGATGTTTCGGTAAGTCTTCATGTAACTGGTATAGGAATAATTATATACTTATTAGCTGTTACACTAGGACAAAAACTTCTTTTTATGATGAACATGTAACAATGAACAGCTGTGAAATAATTTACCTACTCAATTACGAAACTGATGCAATATTCTCAATTCAATATCCAAAAGGATCAAGTTTCTTAGCACACCAAAATAAGCACCTATAAACCACTACAGGAGAAATAGAGTGCAACGAAACTTCTTAACATTATATTGACAAAATAATTTTTCATAAGATAACGTTCCAATATTCTGTCCAGATCAATTACACATGATTTTCTGTATTATCACTTTAAAAAGTACACTAATATTTCACATACTATAGTTATCTACAATGTCAATCAAATATACAAAACTTACCCTAAAAGAGCTATGGTCTGCAGGGTCTTTCCGAGACCCATCTCATCGGCTAAGATACCATTAATGCCATTTTCATACAGGTCAATCATCCAGTTAAGACCTCGGATTTGGTAGTCCCTCATCTCACCATTCTCAATGTAGCTCGGACTTTCCTCAAACCTTATGATTCTCGAGGACTTTGTGGCCTCTGCTAACAGCTCTTCATCTTCCTCCTGCTCTGTCATGCGATGGCGGTGACTACAGAAGAGAAAAGAAGTATCCACGAAGTCAGTGGAGAATCGTGCTAAGAAATACCCCCAAAATTTTAAGTTTTTCAGTCATACAACAAAAGGGATGCAAAGTTAATTAACATAACCATAAAAAACCTTGATATAATTACCACCTACCCAGACATAACCGAGTTCTCCACTTCCACTTCTGGAGAATACTGTACGGTAGCAACATGAACATTCCTTGGGAATGTGCAAGTCCAGTGTAGTTTAATATTTATAATATCACCAATTTACAAACCCTATGTGAGGGTGGAGCTGCCGGTGCACTATAAGCATTACTAAAGGCTCTTTGCAGCATGCCTTTAGGCCCTAGCTGCAAGCCCTTCCATTCCTTTTTATTATACCTCCATTCATATTCTCTTTCTTCCATCTCACTTTCCACTCTCTCATAAAAAATTTTTCATATTGCAACAGTGAGATTTTCCTCCTACTACAACTTAACAACATTTTTACTCTCAATCTCCCTATTAGCACTGAATGATCTCAGAGGTTCTTCCCATTTGCCTAAATTTTATACTATTACATTCCACCGATTTGCAACACTATCCTAAAGTTTTATTTCTTCAGATTTTTTTTATCATATACCTTTGCACTTAAAATGCCATGCTTTTGCCCAATACTGGTCACTGTACGATTTAGTATTCCCCAAACCTTCCTCCCAACTTCAGCTTGACATTGCTTCAATTTTCTGCTCTCATTTAAGAATGAATAATTCAAGCAAACATAATGAGTCCTGAAATGTGATTTGTAAATCTCACTAACTAGTTTCTAATAAATGATTAATTATAAAAAATTAAAATTCAAAATATTAATCTCACCGCATTCGTACTGAACTTTTGTTATAAACTCTCAGCAATATTGTAAATTAAACCTTTAATTTTGTCATCCCATATAAAGACTGGTTTCAATTTCAAAAGTCATTAATGCTACCTTGAATTTATTTGATTTTATTTGTTGATTTCCAGCATTATTCCATATGGTGGCACATGACTACATGTACAGCTTTTACTAAAATTGCACTTCATCCAATTCTTTACCTATCATGATATTTATCCAAAACACCAACAGAAGGTTCACATATTTTCATATAGAAACTTTTGCAATCTACTCTTCTCTCTCCCATCATTCTTAATGAATTAAAAGGTACTATTTTCCATGATATATACTTTTAAATTTACAGCACCAATACCTGTAGTGTATAAGGCTCTGGTCCCTATGCTACATTGGATTTCGAAGTCCAGAAGTAACATCAATTCTAACCAAAAAATATTATTTAACTGGCCTAAAGGTCATGTTCTCCAATGTTTTTAGAAGTAACCAGAACACTAGTAGCAATAACAGGTTTTGGGCAGTGAACAGTCACTCATGGTGAGTAACAATATTATGTGACATCTATTTGTGTTTATTTTGTTTGCATGGTATTTTTACGTTGCATGGAACCAGTGGTTATTCAGCAACAGGACCAACGGCTTTACATGACTTCTGAACCAAGTCGAGAGAGCACTTCTATCACCAGAAATACACATCTCTCACATCTCAGTGGAATGCCTGAGAATCGAACTCTCGGCCAACGCCACTGAGTGCTGCACCATCGAGTTGGGGGAATCGGGTGGGAAAGAGGTGCCATTACTTCTATGTCCCATACACTCACTAATGGCAACTCCTTTTAGACTTCAAAAAACCAACAGGACGACTCATGAGAGTTAGTTGGGATCTTGACTCCAGGGGGGCATGTACCGTATATTTCGGCGTTTAAGTCGACCCCCCCATTCTGAGTATATTTTTATGATTTTAACTAATATCGGGTATAATAGTCGACCTATAAAATGTGAGGCCAACTGTACGCTCAAAATAAGCAGCAGGGTAAAACGTATCATATAAAATAACCTGAATGTTATTACGGTATATATGTTGCTCTACTTACCATAAGAAATACAGGTAATATACTCGGTATATTAACAAATCTGTGTAATATATAAAAGATGAATACCGGCAAATATGATTAGAAATTACGAAACAAAAGATACGTTACTAGAGTGTAATGTAAACAAACAAAGTGCCAACTAACGCTGCATAACAGCCTACGTATATATGTATGTACAAACTGCCACTCAAGTTAATGTTTTGATTGGGCTGTTAAAATGACGTCCCGGTATTTTATTATGTTGGAAAATTCCCTGACCATTGGTTCTTCTATGGCATAAACAGGCTCATTTGAGGGAAAACGAACCTGCAGTTGATTCACCAGATTCAAACTGGGATCCTTATGATGAAACCGTGAATGATAATTTGTTTGATGAATTGTTTAATTCAAGTGACGATGACTCAAGTAATTTTGAAGGATTTTAAATATGATATTGTTAAGATACAATAAAGTTTTGTACATACTTACCCGGCAGATATATACTTAGCTATAGACTCCGTCGTCCCCGACAGAAAATGATATTGTTAAGATACAATAAAGTTTTGTACATACTTACCCGGCAGATATATACTTAGCTTTAGACTCCGTCGTCCCCGACAGAAATTCGAATTTCGCGGCACACGCTGCAGGTAGGTCAGGTGATCTACCGCCCCTGCTGCTGGGTGGCAGGAATAGGAACGATTACCGTTCTAGAACCAGATTTTCTCTTCCACCTGTCTCCTGAGGGGAGGTTGGGTGGGCCATCAATCGTATATATCTGCCAGGTAAGTATGTACAAAACTTTATTGTATCTTAACAATATCATTTTTGTACATGGAACTTACCCAGCAGATATATACTTAGCTGATTGACAACCTTGGTGGTGGGAAAGACACAACTATTTACTGAATAGACAGGTAAACAACATACGTTGTAGGTAATAAATAAATAAAACCTTGGTTCCTAGTTGATCAGGCAGAAGACTCCATGGCTTATGCCTAGGAATCTGCTTCGCCTCAAGAGCCTCAGCAAGGATGTGACCTATGGCTAAGAGTTCTTGTGGGTCTGTCGATGGGGTCTTATCCATTTACTCGACAGAGCCTCTTACATGACAATATGCCTATGCCTAGTGGCATAATTAAGGAGCACAACACCGATCCCGATCACCTGATCCTAACACGAGGGTTAGTGCTTAAGTTGAAAAGAGTTATCTACAAACTCCTTTCAAACAACCCAAAGAAAAAACACGACGTTAAATAAAATTTAACTCACTAGTTAAGGATCAGTATCTGCTCCCTATCCCAGCAATGTATCCGGACACGTATCAACCAAGAGAGAAGGATCCCTCGAAGGTTATCTTGACATCCTTCGGATAATGGGAAGTCAACACAGAGTTGCATCTCCCGTATGTGACAGCTAATATGTCCTTATGACATATTGTTAGGGAAAGAACAAGAATTCGGAAAAGCTCGCACTTCATGCACTTTTAATTCTCAGCTGTTTGAAGGAATCATCAATGCACTTATCAAGTGCTTAGGAGATCACAATGTCTCAAAGAAGGCCAGGGCGTTCTTTGATATAGATCTCTTCTGGGTGAAGCCTGGAGCCTGGCTAGCGCTTCGTGCCTGGCAGGCGCCTAGCGCCTGTCTAGCGCCTCGCGCCTGGCTGGAGCCTTGCGCCTGAATGGCGCCTAGAGCCTGGCTGGAGCCTCGCGCCTGGATGGCGCCTTGCGCCTGGATGGCGCCTTGCGCCTGGATGGCGCCTTGCGCCTGGATGGCGCCTTGCGCCTGGCTGGCACCTTGCGCCTCGCGCCTGGCTGGTGCCTGATTGGCTCCTCCTTCCTGGCTAGCGCCTCGCGCCTGGCTGGAGCCTTGCGTCTGGCTGGTGCCTTGCACCTGGAGCCTGGCAGAAGACTTCATGATTACTGTCTATGAGTCTGCATGCCTCAAGAGTTTCAGCGAGGTAGGGACCTATGACTGACAAACCCTTCTGGATCATGTCAATGGGGGCTAGCCCGCTTACACGACAGAGCCTTCTCGGATCGTGCCAATGGGGGCTGACCCACTTACATGGCAGAGCCTTACCTGTATCATATCAATGGGGACTAGCCCTCTTACATGACAGAGCTTTAGGTTTCTCTTTACTGGAAGGAGCCTTGCGCCTGGATGGATCCTCAATCCTGACTGGAGCCTAGCCTTGAAGGAGCCTGGCACCTGGATGGCGCCTGGCTGGCTTCTAGAGCTGGCTGGCTCCTAGAGCCTGGTTGGCTCCTAGAGCCTGGCTGGCTCCTAGAGCCTGGCTGGCTCCTAGAGCCTGGCTGGCTCCTAGAGCCTGGCTGGCGCCTCGCGCCTGGCTTGGCTCCTCCACACTTGCTGGAGCTTCGAGCTTGGAAGAGTCTCTAGGCTGTCTGGCGATGTCCACATCGGACACTCTTATATCTGTCCGATTTGTTCGCCTCTGGCGCATTTGCGCCAGGTTGGAGGCCCGCTCCTTCTCAGTATCCGACCATGACAGAGTTCCTTGGAACTGTCCGCCTCTGGCGTTTTTCGCCTGTATTGGCATTTGGCGCTTGGCTGGCGCTACATTGTCCGAGAGTCCTGAACAACCACATAGTTTATCAGGAGACTGGAGAAGGGTGGAAGAAATTCTTCCCCTTTGAGCTTTTGGCCCCTGGCAAGGGGAGGTGATTTTAGTCAGCTACACCCAGTAGACGACAGGATATCTAACAATACGAGAGAGAAGAGTCTTCCTCTGAGGAGGATCCTTCGTGAACACTTCTTTTGCTAACGAAATCTCTTCTTACATGTTGATGAGGTTCCTCGTTGCCGAATCTTCCCTATCCTTGCCCGAAGGTAGGGAAGGAGTCTGGAAGTCGAAGGAGACTCTGAGCTGAAATTGGGCGGAACCCTGATTTCTAGCACTTATTGTATCCTTCTGAATACCTTCTGGGAAGCATTTTGAGCCTCATCGCACCCCGAAGACTCTGTAGGCAAACGTTTAAACCATCCCCTCTTCTTCTGTAGATGAAAATGTAAGTACCCTGCCTGGGCAACTAAACTTCTATCTGAAAGCGTTGCGGCGTCAGGAATAGAGGGATTTAGTTCTTTTGCCAGACATACTATGCTGGCAAGAACCCATTGCCGAGTCTCCATTGAAATCTGATGCGAGATTCCAATGCACAAAAAATTCACTTGTCTTCTTGGTCGTTTAGGCTAAGAGAAACAAAGAATTCCTTCATAAACTTCCTCAAAGAAGTTTGATGAGGAGCAGTTCCATTTTGTCGGAACACGGAATCTGTGGCCACAAAAAAAAAAAATCCCATTCGAAGTACATGATATCCTACTCTTGTCGTATTACGGTATCGTATAAGATCCCGAAGATCTTAATCCTCTGTTATCTCTAATTCCCCTTGTAGAGACAGAGTATAGCCATTTACTGCGTTCTTTGATAGCAGATATATACATAGGTGATTCTTCCCTCTGAAAGTGAAGAAAAAACCTCGCTATGTGGTTCACAGAGGTATCGGAAGAGGATAGTTTCCTCATTCCATCTAGCACGATCTGCAGCAATTCTATGTCTTAGCCATGACTATTGTTCATTTACCTTGAAAAAACCTCTCATTCATGTCCACTTCTGGTCAGTCTGCACGCGGACAGACTCAGAGTGGAGAGGTTTTATAGGTCTATTTATAATAGATTCTGATAGAATATCCAGATACTCTTGGAAAAGCCTTACGAAACATGCTGTGAGAAGAACGTGACTTCTGTGAATCCAACCTCTCTAAGGCCAAAATGAGGCATAAATCCTCTCTTCCTTTGACGCCCAATTATCTTAATATCTGTTAAGAATTATAACTAGGGGAAAAAAGACTAAAGATTATTCCCCTTCTTTAAATTTAAAGATGTCTTATATTGCTACCTCTCTTGGTTCGAGGAAAAAGAAGCAGTCTAAAGGAAGCCTGTTCGTCTTCTACCTTACAAAGAGATCTATGAAGAAGACTTTCCGCAGGTTCTCACAACTCTTTTCAATAAATGTTAGACATACGTTAACAGTTATTATCTTCGATCGAGAAGGTTCTCACGGCCATGCAAAATCTTGCATCGAACCTCTTAAGGATCGTACGTTCCGTGTCTGTTCCCAAATAGGTTCTCTTTTGTTAACGCGAACAGGGGCGAAAAAAAAGAGATTCTCGATGCTCTTTGCGATATGAGAGAGTCGTGGAATTGGCCTAAGTGATTAAAATAAATCATTTCATCATTCCTTGTAAGCGACGACCCCTTTTCGATTAAATGGGTAACGAAATCAGGAACGAATCTTGCCGTTACCGAGCCTGCTGTCCGAGAGGCTACTGGACTCTTAGGTTAATAACTCGCTAAAACGAGAAAATATCTTGGATGGTGCTTCTGGCGCGGCTGGCGCTTCTGGCGCAATTGCGCCAGGCTTGGCCGCTTCTTCTAGTTCTTTTTAGGTTATGTGCCATAACATCTATGCCTTTATGGTACCCGACATCCTTCACATGTTAATTCCGTTCTTAGTGGGGAAAAACTTTTATATACGTAGTATAGTCCATTCAGGGAAACAACTTCTGCCACTAAGAGAATGTTTCCCATCCGACTCACCCAACTTCTCTTGAGCAATATCCGAATTTAAAAAGGTTGTGTGCGTTTCTCGAAAGGATGAGAGAATTATATATATCGCGCTGCCGTATTAGAATCCTTTATAATACTGTCACATTGTGGTAAACAGCATTAATCTAGGAAACCTTTGTAAGGATACTAGGAATTTCTGTAGTTAACCTCGGTATGTGCATAAGACTTGACCATAAACCGTAGTCTTAAAGTGAATTCTCTACTACATTCATCTTCTCACTAAGCATGTACTCTAATAAGCCATGCTTTCGTAAGCATCAGAGCATTATACAATATAGAGTTCCGCTGCGTTAGAATCCTTTAAAAAATGTTACCTACGGTAAACAGCATTGAAATGTTGTAATATCTTTCTTATTGAAAGCTTCTTAGCAAAAGGCAGACAATATTTTCTATTTCTATGGTTTGCTTAACTATCCCCTCAATCCGAGGCTAAAACCACGATTGTAGGGGAGAGAACACGGTGATTCATTCCATCCCGCAGGAAGAGTGGGACATGTTACCGCCACGCCCACAATTCATGAACGACACCTAAACATGATACTGCGTTGGTGCCTAAGCGATAGCAGTCTCGTTAGCCGACTGGCCTTACTCTTCCAGAGTTGCCAGCTACTCCATTTAATAAAGGAATCTTATAACATTATTATCGAACTTCAGGAAGTTCTTATAATGCATATCTAAGCGAACAAGACTTCGATAAATCTAGAAGCTAAGTAGTTTGTCTTAACAATCCTTTAAGCGTAGTCCTTCCTAGGAATTCCTGGAAGGATACTGGTAATTTGAGTTGCTCAGCAAAAGAAGTAAACTACGGTATGTGCTTATGATTTGCCGTATCGTATTCTCATACAGCAGATACTCTACTACCTTCTTTCCCTGCCGAGGCAGATAGAGAAAGGATATTCTGGCGCCTGGATCCTTGCACCTAGCGCCTGGAATGTTCCGCACGCTAGAAAGGAGACTCGCTCCTGGAACGTTCCGCTTGCGTGGAAGGTCCCGTGCGCCCTGACAGTTCCGAGCGCCTACTAGACCCCTTTTAGAAGAGCCTCTTGCCCGAAACGTTCAATGGAAGGATCGTTCTGATTGCCACTCTACTGTAAGGGCTCCTTGCTCTAGCCGTCTTGTTTTTTCTGGCGCAATTTGCGCCAGGCTGGCGCTTCGTCTGAAGGCTTGCGCCAGGCGCGCTTCGTCTCTTTGAAGGCGCCTTGCGCCAGGCTGGCGCTTGTCTCTTTTGAAGGCTTGCGCCAAGAAAAATTTTCTAGAACGCGGCTCGCGTTTGGTTGTGTAGGAAAGCGGCTCGCGCTAGTCTGTTAGCTGGAACGCGCCTCGCTGCTGGCTATAGGAACGTACCTCACGCTAGCTTGCTGGGAACGCGGCTTCATGGCAGCGGCTGGCTCTTGCTCAGTGTTCTCTTAGTTTTCAGAGAACGCGCTAGATCACTCCAAACATACATTCTTCGTCTTTTCGGATGTAAGATGAAGAGACGCACTTTTTTAAGGATGCCTTATCAATGGCTATCCTTGGCAGTCTGGGACGTTCTACAGAACCTGCCGAGGGGACGCCTGACCGGTGGGGGTTCTCCCTAACCTTCCTGCGGCTGTCGACTTTCCTCCTCCACTGGGTCTGGGAGTTTGGAAGAGGTCTAGGCCTGGAAGCGCTACGGAGCCGATCAGACGCACCCTCCACTGCACTGGGAACACTATATTCACTTCTTACCTTTTAGAGCTCGCCTTTTGAGCTCCATCCATTTATCTTCAAATTTGCACATATGAATTTGTAGATTCTGTGGAGTAAGAAGGTGATGAGGATGCAACAACTACTAGAATTGTCAATACTCTAAACTGCTCGTTAGTACGAGAGCTCTTAAAGCTTCTAAAGGAAGCGTATCTAGTTATATGCTTTCTGACTTCCTAAAGTAGGAAGTTAGATCTTATATTTCCTTCATCAAGTTCTAACACTTATACACGTATTAGTGAAAAAAAAAAAAAAAAAAAACTCAATATTTCCCTTATTGCAAAATATAAGTGTCTACCGAAAAATTCGGTAGTTTCACGTAATATATTCTTCGAAATTTCGAAGCCAAATTCATTAAAAAGTTAATAAAAGCGTATGCCAAACCAAAGACCCAGTACTTCCCTGCAAAAGACAGCCCAGAAGGTCGATGGCGATGAAAAAACGAAAATCAAGTCAGGAGGTAGCAACAACGTATGTTGACACTACCGCGACAGAGAAAATCTGGTTCTAGAACGGTAATCGTTCCTATTCCTGCCACCCAGCGGCAGGGGCGGTAGATCACCTGACCTACCTGCAGCGTGTGCCGCGAAATTCGAATTTCTGTCGGGGACGACGGAGTCTATAGCTAAGTATATATCTGCTGGGTAAGTTCCATGTACAAAAACATATTTACTATTAAATACAAATTTTTTTTATTTTATAAAGTGATAAATAAAGATTTCATACCATAAGTGTTTTTGAACAATACCCCGGTAAATACAAAACTGTCAGAGTGAACGCATCCTTCTCAATTACTGTACTACAAATGGCTACGCAATGTTTACACTTGCTGTGCGATTGGGGTTTCTTCAAGTTACTTTATTTTTTTTTCATTTTATTTAAGGTAATGGATGTTCTAATGTATTATTATTGTCGTATTACAGTCAGAAATGTTTTTAATACTGGTATTTACATACATAGTTACCTCAACAAGGCTGTCATTGTTATTAGCCAACTGTAAAGCCTGGATTCCTGTACCGATATGCCAAAATAATAAAGATTCACTTTTTGTTACTGTTAGATAAGTCGATCCCCTAATTTTGGCATGATTTTTTGGGGCTAAAGGGTCGACTTATACGCCGAAATATACGGTATGTACTCTGTCTCACATAATGTCTTTTTATGAATTTGCTCATAAATATATCAAGGGGTTGCTGTTGGTTTTAGTTCTATTCTCTTATAATAATATGACCATTATAATTTTAATTTTTCAAATAAAAGTGCAAAGAAATATTAGAAGACATGCACCTTCATTCTCGGTAAATTTACATAAATATTTTAAAAAAATATGCTCAGAATTTGTTACTGATGTTATTTCTTATCTGCTTTGCTACTGAGTGAGGCTGTACTTATAATTTTACAAAATAAAATTATTTTTTAGAAAAGCCATGTAAAACTTGGTAAAATTCAAGATTGTTGTAAAAGAGCCATAACAAGGAGTTGTAAATATAGTAATTTTCAACTTCTCGTGGAGGTAGGAAAAGATTTTTGTAGAATTTCTTTTCTTACACCATGTATATCTTCCTCTTTCCATTGATGTGCTTTTTTTCTTGAATTGGCCAACCTCAAAGTTTTGCCAGCCTGGGAAGCTGCATATTGGTTTTTTTGTCCCGTCTCCTAAGGGTTAATCTTTTGATCTAATCTAAGAAACCACCACAGTCCAATAACCAGAAGCTGAGCAAACCAATTCATGTCTATTGATCATTTGGCTCAGGGAAATACAGGCCTTTAAAAACTTGAATCTATAATGATGTCAAACAGCTGGCATTCCAGCTTTTTAGGAAATTGGTGACCTCAACATATGCAGCATGCTGCACCTCCTTTGTATGGAATATAGTCCCTTATTAGAGGAGACCTTCACTGACCTGTTAGAGCCAAATTTATAATATACCTTGTCATGAAATTTTTCACTTCTCATACTACCATAACGCTATATGTTGACACAACTGCTTTTACTGCATTAACGCCAGATACCATTTCAAGCAACCTCTTGCTTACTCTGATATAAGCATTTATGTGGAGGTAAGTAGAACATTTCAAAGTTCAGAAACTTACTGTTTTCATTAGAAGTAGATTTCTTTATATCTTTATCTGCCCTGACATGACTGACTGATATATATAATCTTCACTTCAGGAGGTATTTTATTGTATAGTTTTGGTGTGCAATGTTCAAATGCTCTCTCACCTATTTACAATATGTTCTAGGTTCAAATAGCCTATATGCTTCACCAGCATGTCTGATCACAATATACAATTCAGGTCTAAAGAAACTTAAGCAGTTTCTGAAATATGTTTGTTCCCCATATTTCAGCGCTTTAAAGACTGTAAGTAGTATTTTGTATTCTATTCTTGCTTTTAATGGGAGCCAATGTAGCTCGATAAGTGGTAACGTAATCCTTTGATTAATCTGGCAGCTCTATCTTCTCAGTAGGTAGCTAGGAAGACCGTAGTATATAACATTGCAGTAGTCAAGCCTCGAAAGTTTTGGTTACAAATTGCTGTTTTCAGAGTACACGTATCTTGGTTTAAATACTTTCTGATAAATGCAATGTTTCCAATATGAGAGTTATAGGTTTTAACAAAATGCAATATATGATTTTTCATCAATATTTTATCTATAAATACTCCCAAGTTTCTAACTGTAGCTATAATGTTTTTGGATGAAGAGCCAATAGTCATTCCTTTGAAGTGTTCATATTTTCATAGTGCACAATCAGCTCCAAATAATATAATACTCAGTTTTGTCTTCATTGAGTTTTAGTTTCTTCGTTGACATCCACTTTTTTATATCTATCATTATTGCACCAATCTTATTAATGGCATCATCTACAATTTCAAGAGGAAAATAGAACTGAGTATCATCAGCATACAGTTTATAACTAACCTTGGGCTTGTTTAGGATTCTAGATAATTCAATTGTGTAAATGACAACTAGCAGTGGACCCAGGAGAGCCTGGGGGTACTCCTCTAGTTAGGCCTTTTCTGATTTCACATTTGATATAACTACTGTAACCTTCCTGTTTTCTAAGTAGCTTTTGTACCATTTGAGCACATCATCTCCAATGGCTACAGCTCTCATGTCTTCAAGCAGATTAGGTCAACTGTGTCAAATGTTGCAATTAGGTCGAGCATAACCAGGATTTCACATTTTCCACTTGCCACAAGTTTTATCATATCATTTGTAATTGCACACAATGCAGTTTCTGTTGGGTGATTTTTCCTGTAAGCCGACTGATCATCGGGTATAATGTTGAGTTGTTTTGTGTTTCAACATTTGTTTGTGAACTACCGTTTCTATAAATTTTGAGAAATATGATAGGTTCAATATTGGCCTATAGAAGCTAAGATTTTCATTATCACCTTTTCTTTTACTTTATCCCACTCAGAAATATAATATGCTAATAAGACAAACACCCGACACACACAACTGATTGTCAGAACTGCAAGACACACACACACACAAAGTTAGCATCACAAATGAATGCCCAAAAGCAATCACACTGTTGACTAATATCTTTATGGCTATCTTACATAAGAAAGAAGAAGAAGAAGAAGAAGAAGAAGAAGAAGAAGAAGAAGAAGAAGAAGAAGAAGAAGAAGAAGAAGAAGAAGAAGAAGAAGAAAAAAAAAACCTGTGCAGGTCCTTTCTTCTTTCCCATCTTACTACATAAAACAAAAACAATCACTTTCAGAGAGCAAGAATAACTCCCAGTTAATCAACTTGACAATATCCGTAATGCCTTCAAGGTTTATTTATTATAAAGGATTAGTTTATCCAGACCTCTGAGTTTCATAAAGCTCTCAAAATTAAATTATTTACCTTGATAAATATAACAAAAGGGTTACTTAATGTTACTCAACAGAGATATATATGGTGGAAGCATCTCTGGTAAATATCAAGAAATTTCCCGAATGTCGTGAAGATAAAATTCAATTCAAATGTGAATTAAAAATGCAGCTGTTGATGAAACTGGCTTTGCATCTGGAAATCTTATTGTTTTTACATTAGAGACCAACTCCTTTATCTAATGCTTTTCTCTATTTTCCCATGTGCCCAAGCACATGGTTGCAAGGGAGGATATGAATTTAAGTTCATAAAATCTTCTTTAGGAATACATTAACAGCATTTCCCAGTTGTGTGACAAACTAAATATGTGACGATCCCCTTTTGTTCTTCAATTAATCAAGAAAATAAAATAAATAAATAAATTGCAACAAAATTGAGTACTCTCACTGAATAGCAACGCAAGTGCTAATCCAAAGAGAGAAGACCACAAAATGTTCTGCATCCCTATTATGAATCATTACCAGATATTCCCACAATCACACAGGACTAGAAGTTACTATTCTTCAAAAGACATACTGAAGTAAGTCATATGGAACTCCAGGCAATGCAATTTTCAACAATAAATACTTACCTTTATTGTACTTTCAATCTAAACTCCTGTAAAAAGTGTCTCACAAGAACAGGATGGATAATAAAAATAATAAAGTCTCCCTTTATGAAAAAATACAGACAAGTGATGATCATGCAAGACATTAAATCAGACATAAAAAGAGAAGGTTTAATCGTGCAAGACCTTTGTGATGGAAACAAATGTTTAGCCTGTGTCCAAGACACTGAGAATTAACAAGATTGAGATACAACTAGAAAAAACTTAATGGATATGTTCCTCTGCTGGTTTAAATGCCAAAGGTTATAAAATGCAAAAGAAACTAGTTAAGCTAACAAAATATTAGTAGCAATATTATAATTAAAACTCCTACATTTTACTTCAGTTCCAACATCACCAAATTAATGACCAACTAAACTACTATGATGAATGGAATGGATTACACACTACTTTACTTTCCAAATAGCAAGGATATTGCCTTACTGAATCAGTAATCACTATATTTAAACCTTAGTTGTTCTCTTCCTTATAAACAAACTACCACCCTCACCGAACCATGGCATGCTTAACTACGAAAAAATTAAGGAAACAATGGTGAATAAGTGACACCCCTTCATATAACTGAGAGCACAGTGCTGGCCCTACAAAAATAGAAAAGAACCAAGATACTGTGAAAATAAATCTCAGATCTACGGATGGGAGGAGACACCTGTTCCTCTCTACGAGCTTACAACAAAATACTACGAGCAGCAACTTACTCTGCAGCTTCCAAACTCTTCTTGTCCACGATGCTAGAAAGAAAAAAAGAGAAAAGCGCTTGGGTATTAATTGAGCATTCCGGCGATGATGATCCTATTTAAAAAAAGGCGACCTTCACTGCTCTGTCACAGATATTAGTGCCTGGTACATGCTGAAATATGCAATGTTTAAAAGCAATCCTAGACATACATATTTGAGGCTTTATTCATATTAGTTTTTGTAGACGAACAAATGTTAAGATTTAAGATTTTAAGAGCAAATGTGAGAGTGAAACATTACGCATTCAGTATCAAAAATTATAAAAACACATGGACTTGCTGGTTAAAATAATCTTCCCTAAATGTCTTCTTACATAGAATATTGGATTAATTAAGACACATTTCACAGCAAAATAATCACAAATGTCTGGATTACAACAAAACTCTCAAAGTGGCAAATAACTGCAATGACAAAACATCCTGAAGTGTGCTTCATATTTGAGGTATCCAAAAGAAGGGGGTTAGGGGAGAGGAAATAGAGAATTTCAATTAAACTGGATGGTCTTGCAAATCTTTAGCACAAATTTTGGTACCTAAGGGCAGAAGAGATCAAGATCAAAATGAAAAAAAAGCAAACAAAAGTAGGCTTAAATTTAAAATTATGATAATCCCTATATGTATTAAAATGAAACAAATTAATCCTTTAACACTTCATGATCAAGACACAAATAAATCATCATGCAATCCTTAGAACATTGTACAATATACTTCAACTTCAAAAAGATATTCCTCAACTATGTGGACATTACAAACAAATCTTAACTCTACACTTCCATAACAGGAGTCTCTCTTATATTCACAGTCACAGGTTTAGCATATTTGCATGTCCCCCCCCCCAAAAAAAAACTCTTCTAGGGAGTTTTTCCTATTACTGTATAAACCATTTATCCTAGAAAAGTAACCAGACTAACAAAATATATACACTATATATAAAACCATACCTTGTGATGATGACACGGATGTCTTTCTTTAACTTTCTTATAAGGTCAGTTTTACCAATTACTATTCAAATGCAGCAGTGAACTACAAATGTGATCAGTTCAGTATGCTTTTCTGCTGATTTCACATAACTACTTGGGTACATCAAAGAAACATTGTGACCCTTGTTTATTTACAAATGAAGCTTAGTGATAACCATTCAAACTGATAGTATTAAAAAAAAACTGCACAATTACAAATACAGTTCAAATAAAATTTAAATCTCTATGGAAAAGTTTAGGTAACTGTGATGCATACACAGAAGTCTCACATTGTAACAGATCCACCATCCCATCATAGTAAATTTTCTTAATCATTTTATTACTCGGATTTTGTAGTTATTAAGTTCTGAACAATGATAAAATCACTAAATATATGATGATCTAGTCGAGTGACAGGAAGTCTACGAAAGATGAAAGACATCCCTTAAGTGATCCAAGTGACGCAGCCAGTATGGAACTGCTTACTCACACTAGCTACCATTCTTACAGGGTGTTTTGAGGAGCAGGTGTTTCTGCTGGCACAAGGCCAATTCAATTTGACTGCAACACAGTCAACAGGAATTTACCATAATGGCCTTTCAATGTTTTCACCTTCCCTTTCAATATTGTTTGAGGACAGCTACTGGACAATTAAGAGTGCAAGTCTCCAAATAAGAGCAATACCTGCAATTCTAGTTTTTATTCATGCACACAATAAGAAAATAATAACCTATGGTATGTTACATTAATCTTACAGCACTGCATTTACAAGGGCATGATGACACTTTTGACTGACCTGTTTATTTTACTTTGCAAACTCCCTTACGAAAAATATCTAAAACCTTGACCCACAAAATCATGTTCGTTTTTGTTGTCGATACAGAAGCTGAATAATGGGAAACTGCACTTACCTACACAAGTATCTGCACACCCAAAGACATGACCCTTATCTTATAAATAATAAAAGAAACTAGTACAAATACATCAAACTCACTCGCTAGTTATGGAAGGCTTCCTGTTTTCCAATTTCTTTGGTCGACCAGGTTTGCATTTGAGGGGGGATGATGGCGTTTTGTCTCGATTTCCAGCCATGAAATGTGAAAAAATTTCAGTCTGTTTAAGAAGGTAATCGAACCTCTTTGACCTATCCACTTCCATTTTGTTTTCATATTCCCCACCCGTTTTGCTGGAGGATGTTGTTTCAGCTGAAGAGGATTCATTCTGAAAATATATGAATTGCTAATAAGGTTGAAAATATATGAATTGCTAGTAATGTTTATGTCAAAAAACTTAGAAATAAATTAGGATACTAGTCCAAATAAGCCACTAACAGGTCCACATAGCAGCTCATAAATCAACAAATACAGTATAGTAGTATATCAGACTCTTTAAAAAGTTCAAATATTAGCTTTAAGTCCAATAAATTCTGGTATCAACTCAGACGTATAATATTTGCTGTAAGGAAAACCAGACTAACTATCCAGTTATAAGAAATGGTACAGTCTCCCAAAAAAGTTTAAATAACCCATAAAGTGTGATTTCATTTAATCCATCATTTAAAAATGTTCCCAACTAATAAACTCTTGTTCCTAGAGGCAGTAATGATAATTCCTTTAGGCATGGGTAACTTAGTACATCAAGCCATCCCATCAACCCTCAAAAGTTAATGACATTTTAAAAAATTAAACAATTGTACATACTATATAGTAGTATATACTGAATTATTATAGTACACACACTACATACTTTGGTTAAAGATCTTGACATATAACCAAGCTCACTCTAATGCTTAATTTAACATGAGTTTTGTATTACATCAAAAATGAATGTGCATAGTTAACTCTTTCTTTACTGACAGTCTGTTTGGGGTGTACATAGAGTACCATCATTCAAGACTATTTACTGCATAGTACTGGGTACAAGAAGTTAATACGCATATATACTACCAAAGTTCCCACCCTTTCTCTTTTCCACTTTAGACCTCTTATGATGCGGTTTGAAGGGTTTGGCGCAAAATAAACAGTATTGATGTGCTCGGGAAGGTGGTATGCACTGCCAGGTATATGAAGCAAAATAGCCATTATTGCTGGCTATCTAGATTCAGACATCTGGATATATACTGTGCATACATACATATACTGTACATAGATAGATAATACACTTTTGTAAGTACGTATTTGGAAACAAGTGTAATCTCTCTCTGAAATACATGAAAAAAGAGTAACATGGCAACACTCATTTGTGATATCAAGTGTGGCAACTGTTGGAAGGAGAGTCTGGGTACGTTATTTTGCTTCTGGGCAGTAATCAAGGAATATGTTGTATAGGCTCTGATGCTGTTATTTATTAGAAGGATAATTGAAAAAAGATGTAACCAAGAGCCCATGTTTGTTTTTTATAGACATACAAGTGTGAAAATGTAAAAAATCTTCTACACAAGTATAAATCCATTTGTAATTTTGTTTTTCTGCGCTTCTCTTCTCCTGTCTCCTTTCTCTGGAGATACGTCATACGTGGAGAAGAATGATTATACCAGCCACCTAAAGTAAGACCCATCATTGAAAAAATCAGTTCGGAAGTGAATGCAATCTCTACAATTTGTTAAGCTTCTCCGTAAAGAAGAGGATAAGCAAACTAAATATCACGCTTGGTTACAATAGCCTAAACCCTCATTTGGCAAAATATGTGCCTAATTCCAGCAAAACTCTGTGTAATTTCTTGCCGGTTCGCGGCTTTATAACGAAAGCCAGCGAAAGAAAATAAGCTGTGTACTCAATCCATTTACATACAAATAGGGCAGATCTACGTAATAGGGCCGTGTAGGGTATTACCTTGGAAACTGACTTTTTAATAAAGCAATTTGAATGCTTAGGGTAAAAAACCGCATGGTACAGGGGTGGACCATGTACGATCAATGTGTACAACCCCAAGAAAAGTACATTATAACGCGTCCTGACACCGGAGTAGAGGTCTCTAGCTCCGTTTCTCACCAACAAGAAGTTGCATCTGATGCCCATCTCCAATGTCAGGACGCGTTATAGGCTAATGAACATTTTTGGGGTTGTACACATTGATCGTACATGGTCCACCCCTGTACCATGCGGTTTTTTACCCTATTAAGAATTTACTGCTATTTTTTGTTGGGACCGTTCCTTGCAGTTTGTGAAGACTTCTTGATTAGAATTGCCGCAAATAGACTCCAAAGTCCAACAGATAGTCAAATACGCAGACTGCTGTGACACGGCAAAATATCCAAAAATAAAAATTCAGGTCTAAGCATAAACAAACGGCATAAATATTAGGCACAGGATATAGGTACGGCAGCCGTATCCCGATCGTGGTAGATATTGGTACGGCAGTGAATTGCGCATGCGTCAATTTCAGACTTCCTGCCGTCCGGCAAATAATATAGTGCAGTAAGGGTACGGCAGATTCTGTCATTGGTGCCGTATTTGCGCTCTTGACTTGCTGTAGATACGGCAGTTTAGCTGTATCCGTTTACCAGTTTTGCTAATCATACTGTATTATGTAAACCAGAGTTTCGGCTTTTAGGTGGGACAGTCACGCTTTTTGAACTTCTGTCCCTGTTTTTTCAGTTAGCAAAATGTCCCTCCCCCCTTTTTTTTAGTTTGTTTAGCTTTTGTGAATTTTGTCCCGTTTTTGTACTACCAAAAACAACCACTATCCCGATTTTAATAGAATAATGCTAAAATTTGGTTTAACATTGCCATTTCACTACCTGGTAAATTCTATCGTCTTCTCCGACAGCTGCAATATACCCAATGAAGTGAATTAAAAGAATATTGTAAAGTGTATAACGGCCCTTGCAACTGTCGATGTCGGGCAGAATAAAGGGCCGAGAAAGTCACCAAAGGTACGATGGTAGTGTATATATTTATATATAATCCTCTTTGAATCTCCTCTTCGGAATTCTTTTCAGGGCCAATTCGATCGTTCTGTGACCTACGTATATACCATGAATACCCAATTTTTGAAAGTTTGAGTCTTCATAGATGTCTATGGCTTTTTCAGCTCGTTAAGGCCTAAAAACATCTGTTTTTCGGCGAAAACTAATGTATTATTCCGCGGTTCATGCTGTTCCGTCACCATTTTTCTTGCTGTCACTGATATGCCCAAAGACTGTGTATATACTTCAGTATATAGTCTTTGGATATGCGTGAGGCGGTAAACAACGGTTAGCGCATTCGCAATTCACTGCCGTACCAATATCTACCGAGATCGGGGTACGGCTGCCGTACCAATATCCAGTTCGTAGCTAAATATTAATTGAATGGTGGGAATCAGGCTGCAGTAGCCTAGTAGCCTTCAGTAATACCGGTCGTACGATCTAACTGAACTTAACCTTCATCTAACCTAACCTTTGATGCTGTCGCCTACTAACCTAGCTTGGGGGGAGGGGGGACCTCGTCCGACCCCCTAATAACCCAGCCCAAGTCGTAATAGACAAAATTCCCTCGTCAGGCTATACAATTACATGACAATATTAGAAATATTAACTTGGAAAAATGGCATACTATTCTACTCAGGACTGATGTACCGTCGTACATTAGGGTACCCTACCCTAGATACCTAGGATAGGTACTACCTACTAGCCTAGGTACTACGTACCGTAAATCACTCATCCGAAAACACACCTGGATTTTAGCAAAGGGCACTCCAGCGGTAACAATTTACACATGAAGAAAAATAAGGAAAATAAATAAAATATACTCAATAAACAGCAATCATCAGGCGACAAACGATAATCAAAGGCCCGAGGTAAACGAACTTGCTCAGGGATGCTTTTCTTCCCGCGTTAATGACAACAGATGAAAACCTCCGTTCGAAACGTCCATATTTATCATTTAAGCAATATTCCTGGCACCTCTACTTACGGAGTTTTCCTCCCCGACGTCCATGGGTTCTACTGTGTCCTCGTTGTCTGACATTTTGTTAAAATTCGACCGAAAATGAGGGAAAAATCGAGACCACTCTTTAGTGTACACAACCCGGCAGTACACTGGATATGATAAGTTCTACCTGCTGGGGTATTAAATATTTAATGGAGTATTGTATCTCAACTTCAATGTCCAAAATTTGAATAGGCTTCAATTTCGGGTTAACAAATTATATTCAGATTTCATACTGTCAATTATTTTCATTATGACTCAGAGTTTATTTTTGTCTTTTCATTGCAATCTCCATTTCCACTGTAAATAACAAGAATATCATCAAATTATTCCTTTCCTTAAATTATGAGAAAAAAATCAATTTATGTTTGTTACTAGCACAGTTTTCGTAAAAAAATGATCGCGTCGACAAACCAATTAGGGATAAAATCCAAATGAAGTGCTTCAACTTCTAGTGTGAGGGTCACTAATGATGGTGGAACTTAGAAAGGTAGGCCAATGTCTATGAGATCCAAACATAGACAAGACAATTTTGATCGTCCAAAACCCTAGTCCAAGTGAGACCTAAGGCAGCTAGACCTATGTAGAAGGAGCTCCCTACACCCGAAAAACACCCCTCCCTAGCTCGTCCGAACAGGGAAAAATTACCACAGCATGAACTAGGTTTGATTGGAACTCTGGGAAATAAATGAATATACCAGAAAACTATAGCATATGGCCCTTGGCACAAGCACCAGGAAAAAAACAGTGAGGAGCAATTTCCGTTGCTTGAGAAATGTGAGAATTAAAAATGAGGATTAAGGAGCTACAGGACTTTAATTTAGAGAAATGGCAGATGCAATACATTAGCAAATATTTATTGAACGGACATTGCCCGGTGTCCCTTTGTGTCCCTAAGTATATGCTGTTATATTCTGACAACCAATTTCGACTACGAAATTTTTATTCATTCAAATAAGATGGGTAAAGTTTCTGTTTTATTTTTTAACAGACTTGGGGAAGGGCTGCCGTGGACTTTCATATAACCTTAGAGAGAGAGAGAGAGAGAGAGAGAGAGAGAGAGAGAGAGAGAGAGAGAGAGAGAGAGAGAGAGAGAGAGAGAGAGAGAGAGAGAGAGATTAATCATAACAAACAACAACCGATAAATCAGGGTATATGCAAATGATCACAAATATATAAGGCAGGAGAAAGAAAAAGTACTCGAGATGACACTTCAATAAGGATGTGTCATCAATATGCCATAATTTTGCTTTAAAAATTATTTTCCTTTTTCATCTTCTTTGTTTTGCCCTACAAGAATGAACACCAGTCTTGTCATACGGCAACAACAAGCCAGAACCATTACTTAATCAACGCGCGCTTCTCTTTCCATCGCGTGGAATTCCTCTCACGGTAAAAAACAAAGGCACGTTTTCTTTGATGCTGCTTGATCCATCATGAATGGCAAATTGTTTACGTAACAGATAATAACGTTGAGACCTGAAAATTGTCATGACTAATCCTTAAATGTTAAAGTTACTATTAATTTTCAACTTGGATGTCACATACTGAAACTACAACACTTTTGCGAAGAAAACTACTGGATTTCAAAGGCAAGAAGGTACTATGTGGAAAATCTTTGGGCATCTGTACACGTTCTTCATTTGCAATTTCTACCGTGACAACCCATTGTCCATAGTATCATCCCTTTTCATTTTGAAAAATACAGTGGGCTCCCACAGATGACATTATTAGGGACCTTGTTTATTAATCAGTTAAATTTCACTGCAAAATTAATTTCTCAATCGTTTCGAATGAACTGAAAAGTGATTAAAGCATCTACAATACCAAGGTTGATACTACATCAGCCACAATTAAAGTAAAATATATATTGTAAAGGTTTCTAACATACTTATAATTAGTTCTGTAGATTCCGTCACCTTAGCAATGTGAAATAGAACTGCTATCACGATTGTTAAGCACTTCTAAAGCATTCTTGTGATGATTTCAAGAGACCTAACCGAAAAATTGAATGACATTACCATCAATCCCGACAGCCATCGTAGAAATTCTGGTGCAGTGCCGTCCAACCCACGCTCGGGGACCAAAAGTGGCCATGTAGAGAAATATAAGTAATTGTATATTTCTCCTTAATATTATATCATAAAAATTACACTCATGCCTTATCCCGAATATAAGAAATATCCCTTGCAAAATCAATAACTGCAAAGAAAAGTTTCATTGGAGTCTTTTGTGTGTTACATCCTATTTCCAAATGATGCGATAAAAAAAAAAAAAAAAAAAACAAGATCATCATATAATACGGTGTACTAATGACTGCACTCCGTTTTAGTTTTTTTTAATATTGTTATCCTGCAGTTATCCCTTTTTCATTGGGAATAAAGCACCGATATCACAATTTCCTTCTTTTCTTTTTTTCATCGGATTGTAAACAATATTTCAGATAAAATAAAAGACGAACACTACAATGCGACAGTATGTGGAGTATATATATATATATATAGTATATATATATATATATATATAATATATATATAATATATATATATATATAATATATATATATATATATATATATATATATATATATATATATATATAATATATATTGCTACTTTTTAAAATGCATATATCTCCTCTGTGACTGTATAAAATGTTATGTAGAATTGTGCAACATTTTTTCAGATTCCTGATAGCTTAGAGATAGGATGTTTTTAAAATGTGTTTTCAGATTTCGCATAACATAATGTAAAAGAATATATATATATATATATATATATATATATATATATATATATAAGAATGTAAAAGAGAGAGCTTTTCTTTGTCCATTCGAAACTACGATTGTTTCCCTATTATGTCAGCACTGTGAGATTAGAGGAACTGCGAGATCCGTTTGCTTTCCTAATCTGTCAACACGTTTGATAAGCGAGCTCGAATCTTCAATTTGTTTTGGGAATCTGTCATCAAGTGAGATAAGGGCTTCTGCTTCGATCGATCGATTAGATCCTTTTTTTTAACAGACTGGTCTCATACGTGTATGTCTTTGATCAAAGCCACATGCAGATTACACATTTTGTATATAAAGTTGCGTAAGATTTCAAAGCTTCTGGAAGCATTTGTGCCAAAAAGGTTTTGTGTCATTTCCTCAGTCCAGTTTTCGCAAGGGAAGAAAATTTCATTAGATCTTAGATTCTCGAGGCGTTAACATCTCCCTCTCTCTCTCTCTCTCTCCCTCGACATCCTTGAAATTATATTAACATAACGTAAATTGGTCACTCGTAACTTGAGAATTTCATATTTGATATTTCTTAGAGTTTATTCAGTGTTAAATAGTGTTATTTGTGGAATCTGAACAAACATTGTTGTTGTATCGGCGCCTGGTTTTTGTGTAAGTGTATAAAACAAGACTGCAGCAAAGAAAGAAGTTGGTATACCAAAAAGGTAAAGTGTGTTATATTTTTATTAGTTGCAACTAATATCTAATGGTTATGATGGTTTGGTAAGAAACTAATAACGGATAGGAACAGTGGTTAACTAATAACAGATGGTTACGAAGGTTTGGTAAAAACTGATGGTTACAATGTTTTGAGTGAAAAGATTTACACTTTTACACATTGCAAATTTTTGTGTTTTGTGTTTGTTTCATTTTGTGCATTTTTTCATTTTCTTGTTGAAGTGTGCCTTTTTATTTTGATACTGTCCACATTTTTCAGTATTTTCATTTACATTCACAGTTTCATTGACTTAGTTATTTTCATTGTTTAATCATTGCACATTTAATTAAATTTAACACTTGTGAATTAATTTGCATTTACTTAGAATTCTTTTCAAGTTTTATTATTGTTTAGCACTTGTGAATTAATTTCTAAATTTCAATTATTGCCTCACTTTTGAATTTTGATTGAATTAATTTTCTTGAATTTTGTGATAAATTAATTTTGATTTAATTTCACTTAATTTAATTCAAGAATTAATTAAACTTTACTTTATTTTCAAGTAACAGTAATTTTCCCTGATATTGTGAATTTCACAATAAATTTTTGTATTAAAAATTTTTATAAGTATTTTCATTTATAACCAGTATTTTTGCATATGATTATGATTATGTTAGGTAGAAACATAGAGTGGTAATTGGTCTCCTTTCCTTCAATTTACTTGAAGTGACTTAGAACCAGGGAAGTACTTAGACTTTTGAAATCAGGGAAATACTTAGACTTTTAAAGTTGTTGATGGAGTGTTGCCCTTTGATTAATTTAATTACTTACAAGATTACCTCACACCTGTTTTGATGAACTTAGTCTGATTTTCTGCAATACTGGTAAGTTGTTAAGGAATCACTGTTGCCTTTAGAGTATTCAGTCGTTTAATACCTGTGATGAGGGTTCAGGTGTCTGGCTTTTGTGAGGTAACAATTGATGAATGGTAACCAGATACTTGGCACTTCGTAACTTGTATTAATTGTGCCCAGAGACCCGGGAAAGCAGATTTCATTATCACTCTAGCATATACTGGTGGTGTTAGGGATATGTTTTGTTAGGAGAGTGACCATATAGTTTTTGTTTTGCATTTATTGTACTGAATTGTAAGTTGATAACTTAGAGGAAAATGGCTCAGTTCAAGGTTCAGGAATTTTTAGCAGCCCCTTCCATCCAAGTTTTGTCTGAAACCACTCTGACTAAGGCACAGTGGAGCGCTTTAGCAGTGGCATCTGGTGGTTATGTGTCTACTAGTATGGTAAAGGCACATATAAGATGTATTGCTATGGAATCATTGATAAACTCTGGTAGAATAACTGATGAAGATGAGTTAGAATTGGCTCAAGAGTTGTTGAACGTAGCACGTGCTGATCTCATAACTAAACAAGCAGAAAAGAAAGAGAAAAGTGATGCAGAGTTAGAGCTTAGATGCATTGAAGCAGAAGAGAATTTGATTAAGTTAAAAATGCATTCTGAAAGAGAGAGAATGCAAGCTGAAAGAGAAAGAATAGACAGGGAAAAAACAAGAAAGAAAGAAAGAGAAAGAGAAGAAGAAAAAGCAGCAGAAGAGGAAAGAGAAATTGCAAGACATAAAAGGGAAATGGAATTGATAAGAGCTAGATCCACATTACCTGTAACACTGTCTAACCCTAACCAAGGTAATCAAGACCCTGTATTTGATGTAGTGAGAGTACAGAAGTTAATCCCTAAGTTTACTGAAGAAGCTCCAGATGAGTTTTTGATCACTTTGAGAAAGTGGCTTCAGGTATGGGATGGCCAGAAGATAAATGGTCAGTTTTGCTATTGGTAAAGGGAGAAGTGCTTATCTAGCCTTAACAGCTGATCAGTGTAAAGACTACAAGGTACTTAAACGCAGTGTGCTACAAGTTTACCAGATGACCCCAGAGTACTACAATGAAAGATTCAGAAATTTAAGAAAAGATGAGAAGGGAACATTCTTAGATTATGCTTACAAAGTGAGAAGGTGTTTCAAACGTTGGGTAGAAGCTGCTAAAGTTAAAACTTTTGATGAGTTAGAATAGTTACTTGTTCTTGAACAGTATCTTAAAGGAATTCCTGAACATACAAGAGCCTATTTAAGAGAGAGAGAGGTGAAGAAACTTGACAAAGCTGCTACAATGAGTGAAGATTACAATATAATCAGTAGTAAACGTAACTACAATGTCAAGTACAGAGTCAACAAACACCCTAGGTTTTAAAGTCTTATCCAAATAACAGGAACAAATTTAATGGGAAACCTAAAAGTGATACTACCAAGAGTACACAAGGTAATACAACTCAGCAAGGTAATGTGAAATCCTCATCCAGTTTTTCAAGACAGTTACAGAAACCTAATGTTGTCTGTTTCAAGTGCGGTGTTTCAAGTGCGGAAGAGTAGGACACTACAGTCAAGAGTGTTACCGGAATCAACAGCAGTTGTGAAAGGTGACCAGGTGAAACAAACTACGAAGAGCAGCGTGGGAAAGAATCAGACTCCAGAGAAGAATGAGACTAAACAAGCTGAATGTTTAGCAACCAGTGGAAATGTTACCTCAAGCAGTGAGTGGCTTAGCAGTGTGGAGGCTTTTAAGCCATATATCTATGAGGGTATGCTGTCAACTCAAGAAGGAAGTATGCAGGTACCAGTCAAGATATTACGTGATACAGGGAGTAACCATAGTATGGTAATACGTGGTTCTCACCCTCAGTTGGAGAAGAGTCTCACAGGAGATTCAGTTATTTTGAAGGGTATAGGAGGAGAGGAAGTAACTCCTATATGCCGCTTACACCTGTCATGTGAATTGGTGACAGGGAATGTTGATTTTGCTGTAAAGGACTCACTGGCTTGGAAGGTGTACATGTTCTGTTGGGGAATGAAGTTGGTGGTGTGCCATTTATTCCTTGTCCTGTAATGACAGACAAACCATTGAGGATTAGTCCTACAGTAGAGTTGGAGAAGAATAACCCCCACCTGTTTCCTAGTTGTGTAACTACCAGAAGTATGAAGAGGACTACGACTGCAAGTGAAGAAACTGAGGATTTACACACCCAAGAAGGATCAAGTGAAGGATCTTTGTGCTTAGAAGAATTATTCCAAGGAAGTGAAATTTCCCATAGTGCTGACCAAGAAGAGATTTCCCAAGAAGATGAAGAAGACGACGACGATGAAGAAGAAGAACCTGATGTTCCTGAAGAGACTCCGAGTAGTCAAAGTGTTACTGAAGACAGTTGTGAAACTACAGTAGCTGAGTTAGCAGATATTGAGAATTCAACCCTTGAAGTTGGTCAAGTGACAAGAGAGCTGATGGACTTGCAGAAGAAGGATGCATCGTTAACTGATTTGTTCTTCAGTTGTTGATTCGAGAAGAGATGCAAACAAACTCCTACCTGTTATTATCTGAAGGAAGGTTTGCTGATGAGGAAGTATGACCTACAGATATACCAGGAGATGCTGTATGGGGCAAATATCATCAAATTTTTGATTCCTATCCGTTGAGAAAGCAGTGGTTGCAAGTAGCATATGGAATCAGGAAGACTGTGGAGAAGATCATGAAATATTTTTTTCTGGCCTGGACTTCACAAAGATGTTAGCAGGTTTTTTTCGTGAGTGTCATACCTGCCAGATAGCTGGAAAACCGAATGAAACCATCAAGAAAGCCCCTCTACAACCTATAGAAGTTAGAGGAGAACCCTTTAGCAAAGTGATTATAGACATGGTTGGACTGCTGCCGAAGACAAAGAAGGGAAATGAGTATTTGTTAACATTAATGTGTCCTGTGACAAGATATCCAGAAGCAATCCCTGTTAGAAACATATCTGTCAAGATAGTTGCTGAAAAAAAAACTTGTGAGTTTTTCTCAAAGTTTGGAATACCAGAAATAGTACAAAGTGACAGAGGAACAAACTTTACTTCAAAGTTATTCCAGGATGTGATGAATTTGTTAGGAGTGAAACAACCGTTATCCACTGCCTATCATCCAGAAACTCAAGGTGCCTTGGAAAGGTTCCATCAAACATTGAAAAGTATGCTGACAAAGTATTGTTCTGATTAAGGAGAGAATGGGAATGTTGTTTAACCTTTATGTTGGTTGAAGTTAGGAGTGTTTTATCAAGAAAGTATGGGATGTTCACCTAATGAAATGATTTTTGGAAGAGAAGTTAGAGGACCGTTGAAGATTCATTGCAGAAAAAATTGGGAAGAAATCAAGATGAAAGCCAAGGAGAATATGTGAAGAACTTAAGGAAAAAGGTTGAAAAGAGATTAGAAAATTCTCTTTAGAAAACTTGAAAATGAGTCAAGAGAAAATGAAAAGGAGATTTGATGCTAAGACATATATATATATATATATATATATATATATATATATATCTATATATATATATATATATATATATATATATATATATATATATATATATATATATATATATATATAACAGTAAAATACTTAGGCGATTAATATGACAAACTTGAGAAATGATGAAGACTTGACGTTTTTACTTATAACAATGACTGAAAGCAAAAATACGATAGAGTTTAACAACGACAGTGAATTTGGGAGATGTGCTTTTACGATCAACTAAGACCAACCAATTGTAAAAAATCACTATTTCACGCAAATCCCTCCATTGCCATTTTATGGAGTTTCTACGAAGTCAGGCCCCACGATAAATAAATAAATCAAATAAATGATTAAATAAATAAATAAATCTAGATAATATGTCACAAATAGACCAAAACGATATGTTATTGTTTTTTTCTTGCCTTCTTTTTACGCCCTACTTTCCAAGAAGGCGTCTAATATTCGGTAGGCTAAAAGAATGAGAGAGAGAGAGAGAGAGAGAGAGAGAGAGAGAGAGAGAGAGAGAGAGAGAGAGATTCTGGGCTATGTTTGGCCAAATGACACAGAAATTCTTGGGACATCCTGCGGTGTCATACCCATTGTTAGTCTAAGTCTCCTGACGTCAGCAAATGACGTTTCTCTTTCGAAAGACAGCGATTTTCCAATAATAATTATAATAATTTTAGGAAAATTTTCAATACTGCTACTATCACTGCCGTTGCTGCTACTATAACTAGTCCTACTACACTACTATACTACTACTAGTAATGATGATAACAAAATGGCAGAATTAACCGAATTGATTTTATGCATCATTTTCTCTATATTTCTGATCTTTGGCTTTTCTGGCTCAGCGACACTTCTTAGTAACTGGCCAATATTCATACTGGGAACTTCTAAAAAACGCTTGAGGTGATATTTGATTCAGAAACAGGCTTTTGGTGTTATTTATCTGGTATACTGGATTTTACAGTATACTGGAAATAGAGACCTCAGGTCCAGGTCAAGCAGGGGCCGTCATCGGTGCTGGAATGATTTCGTGGGCGTAGGTCAAGTTTGGGATGGGTCGTCTCTGGTATACAACTGGTTTTGGTATAGCTGGTACTACCGTGACGTTTCGACCTCCGCGCAGGTCATCTTCTTGACGAAAAGTCACGACGAAACCAGTTATACCAGATCCAACACCAGCTGTATACCAGAGACGACCCGGCCCCAATTTGACCTACGCCCACAAAATAACACCAGCACTGATGACGGTCCCTGCTTCACCAGGACCGGAGATTGCTGTTTCTAGTGTATTGTATACATCATTATACCAGATAAATAAAACCAAAAGTCTGTTTCTGAATCAAATATCAAACTCTAGCATTTTTTAGAAGTTCCCAGTATGGATATTGGCCAGTTACTAAGAGGTGTCGCTGAGCCAGAGAAACGGATAAGTAAGAAAAACAGAGAAAATAATGTATAAAATCAATTCGCTTAATTCTGCCATTTTATTTAACAGGAATTGTCTAAAAGAGGGTCTTCTACCAAAATAATAATAATAATAATAATATAATAATATAATAATAATAAGTAATAATAATAATGATAGCAACTTATTTTAGGGAGATTTTTAATACAACTACTGTCACTATCACTACTAACTAATGCTGCTGCTGCTACTACTACTAATTAACAATGATAATAATAATAAATATTTAGATTTCATTGAGACCCTTTACCTTCTACATAAGTCTCACTGAGTTTGTCTTAATTTCTTTCTTAATTAATATATATATGTATATATATATATATATATATATATATTATATATATATATATATTATAATATATATGTTACATAAAGAGAGGTTTTGCTAAGATAATATGATTAATAATATATGATGTGATATGCTGTGACATTTCTTAGAATGTGGAGTCATCATTTAAGACAGTGGTCCGAGCGACAAGCCTTGGGAATGCTGACATGTCTTTTTGAGGTGGTGTGATCAAGATTGCTGTCTTAGCAAATCAGTGCCTCGCCCTGTTGCTATGCACGGGCGGGTCATAGAGGTGACTTTGAGATCTGGACTCAAGCAATCCATGGGAGTGAACATTGTGTGAATTTGTACGTGTGAGCCTTTTCCCCCTACATAATGAAATGTAGTATTACAATGAAGGGGAGACCATTACAGAGAGGAGGCAGAGCCAGCATGGCTTCAGCAAAGTGTTTTTATGTAGTGTAGTGCATTCTGTGCTGAATGGGTAAGCCTTTTCTTTGTTTTGGCCAAAGTGTGGCTGGATTGTATTTGAATTTTTATTTCAGAGATATTCTGTTTATGTGAACTTTTGATTATACCCTTGTGCTTACCAAAATGTTCTGTCTTCTAACAGGCGATTCTGGATAGGGGAATTGTTCTGGAGAAGAGTGGAATTGTTCTGGAGAAATGGGAACTGACTTAATTACTATGGTGTACTGTATCATGACTTGCCCAGTTTTATGACTAAGATAATAGTGGGGCTATCTGAGTTCAATCATTCATTTAATCTTTCTGTTAAGAATCTGAGTTATTCAGTTAATACTTTGCTTTTAAATAAATGCATATTTTTGTAATTCACGACTCTGATTTGGTGACCTAAGATGGATGGAGAGAGCTATTGGGTATCAAGAGAGAGAGAGAGAGAGAGAGAGAGAGAGAGAGAGAGAGAGAGAGAGAGAGAGAGAGAATGTGTTACCAATTGCCTTTGGCTGCTCTTGGTCCATCACTACCTTTTAAAATATGATAACGAGATAATTGTCATCTCGTTGTATATATATATATATATATATATATCATAACATATATATATATATATATATATATATATATGTATGTATATATATTATGTATATATTATATAATATATATATGTATATATACATATATATATATATATATATATATATATATGTATATATATGTATATATATATATATATATATAGTATATATTATAATAATATTAATATATAATATTTAATTATATAATATATATATATATTATATAATATATATTATATTAATGTTTACATAATAAAAATATGGAATGTTAGTCCACATATATAAAAGACTAAAACTAAAGAGGTCAACCAGATTGCTTGCAGGAATGTGATCAGACTAGAGACGCTAAAGATGAACGTATACAATTAAAAGTAGGCTAAGATAACATGCCGTCACCTGTAGTCATTCAATTGTTTATAAACTTTAGTCCAAGCTCCCTGCTTGAGACAACTACCGCGACCTATAATTCAAACGGCCTACGTGATTCTGTAGCTGTCTCATTTTGATTGTATGTTCGTATGTAACTATGTCATCTGATTGTATGTTCATATGTTCGAGCTACTGTCTGTTCCTTTATGACTGGTAACCGAGATGGTAGTAGAAGAGAATAGAGTTAGCTATCGTCATTAGAAGACCTGTACCTCTTTACCTAAGCTTTATCATGTAGAGAGAATAGAATTAGCCATTATCATTGGCAGAAAGCGATCAAGCTATTGTCATTAGAAGACTTGTACAATCATACCTGATCTTCATCATGTAAATTCAGAGAATATAAGTATTTTTGTACTTCGTGGTTTCTACTAGATCCTCACCTCCTCACCGAATCATCATGAGTTTAACACATCGACTTCATAACCAAAGAAGATAATACCGACTTTGTAAGTGATCTACAAACCCCAAGACACTCCATTGAATATGGAAGTGCAATACCAACCGACTTAGCGTAAGATTATCGCAAGTCTAACATTACCTCATAGGGCGCCTTATCATACAAGGCAACAGCCCTAATATATATATATATATATATATATATATATATATATATATATATATATATATAATACCAACCGAGATTCTAAAATCTCAGTTCTTCTATTTTAAAAGGTAGCAATGAACCAGAGCAGTAGGCAACTAGCAACAACCTCCCCCCCCCCCCCTCTCTCTCTCTCTCTCTCTCTCTCTCTCTCTCTCTCTCTCTCCACGACACCCCACCCCTCCATCACCTAAGGCAATCAAATCAGACTCGTGAACTTAGAGAAATAACATTTATTTAAGAAAAAAGCATTGGCTAAATAAACCCAGGTTTAACAAAAAGATTAAATGAATGATTGAACTCAGATAGCCCATTCCATATTCTCTAAAATAACCAACATAATTTTAGTCATGAAACTGGAAAAGTCACAACAGTCCATAGTAACACCATGAAACATTATTTAAGTTCCCATATTAATTAAGTCAGTTCCCCTTGTCTCCACATCAATTCCCCTCTCTCCAGATCAATTCCCCTTTCTCCAGAACTGCCTGTTAGAAGACAGGAGAACACCTCGATAAGCACAAGATTAAAATCAAAAGATCATATGAAATAGAACATCTCTGAAATAAATATTCAAATACAATCCAGCCACACCTTTGGCCAAAAGTAAATATGCTTACCCATTCAACACAGTATTCACAATCACTTCATAATAAAAATACTGTTTGAAGAAGCCATCTTGGCTACTGCCTCCTCTGTAAGGATCTATCACCACGGTAACCCTACATTCTCATATGTAGGGAAACGCTCGCACACACGTACAAACTCACACACAATGTTCACACCCCAGGAACTGCCCAGAACCAGTTTCAAAGGCACCTCTACGATCGCCCGTAGCAACAGGACATGCCACTGATCTGCAAATACAGCAACTTTGATATCACACCACCCCAAAAAGACATGTCAGCATTCCCAAGCTCGTCACCTCTAGCACTGTCTCTGAGGGAAGTTAAATGATGACTTCTACATTCTAAGAAAGTCACAGCATCTCACCTTACAACGGTATCTGAAACATTATTAATACATCTCTCTTTTATATAACAGATGCTTGGCCACCTAGAATTGCTAACACCTGTCTAGCCATAGCTCGCATAAAACAGCTTATACATATAAAACACATTGGCCGCCTCATTAAACACCATAATAAAAATAACTGCACGTCTTTGGCAGTACAATGTCTATCACACATTATCTTGAATTTTCGATTCTCCCGTGTATGTGATTGGTCTGCAACTGCAACTGCACAGACATGCGAAACACACTGTAGAAAATCAAAACGTCTCCCTGTGGAAGACAACTGACAATTTCCGTAGTCCAAAAGCGCCGTAAAACCCCGTAGACTGGTAGAAACTCTTGCATGTGGGAACATCAGCAACATACATCTCCGCAGTAGTTGATGGACGTCTTGCTGGGCGTAGGGGAATGATGTTTATGGTGTTTCAGTATGTCAGTCATGTCATCGGTCAATTAAAGTAAAATTAACCCTAGACATACATCTGTCCAATAATGACCTCAAAAATTCTAAGAAACACTAACTGAACATTCTCCAACTAACCCCATTAATATGACCACTGAACTAATTCTAAGCACAACTCATGAAGGAACTTCATAAGATCGCTAAATCATGAATCACTAGTACAAGTCCATAAAGATAATATTAAATTCTCTAATTTAATTCTCCATCAATATAAAAAAAAAGCTCGCCAACACCACACATTAGCACACACCTCTCCAGACTCACAGAAGCCCCACGGACTACTGTCATCACATTTAAACTCACCTATTCTCACAAGAATAAAAAAAAAAAAAAAAAAAAAGAAAAAAAAATGAGCCCGAAAAAAAAGGTAACATAACCAGCCCCAAATTATCACCAAAAATGTTCTCTCAAGCTCTGATATTTCAGTAATCCACAAAATCAGTAAAAACCCTTTACTGTCTAACAGCAAAACTCCTTTTATTGTTTATATAATTAATCTCCATGGAATATTAATGCTAAACACCCTTCCATCTAATTCACATACCCCGACAAATAATATCTCCTGTCCAAAATAGAAATGCTATGTAAGCTTAACCCCAATTGCAACAAATCTCGTAGGAAAAGAAAAAAAAGAAAAAAATAATAACAATAAGTGAACTTTTTCCCCATCACAGTACACACATAATATATACAATACATATAACCCAACATTTTCCCCACCAAATGCAATATGAATCGTTACGGAATTTGCCATCGCAACTTATGTCATCATCAGCCAGAAACGACCGGAAACAATCCCCTTACAAACTACATCTCCGTAGAATGCCATAGTCAACATCTCCCAGAATAGTGCAAAACTCCGAGTAATCAACACTGAAGGAAAAAAGTCAGCAACCGGACTCAGCACGGCATTATCAGCAAAAATCCACCTGTGAACACCTCATGTGCTTGAACTGCACTATAGATTTGTCTAGTCAGACTGGCAACTTCAGAAAACCATTATTCTCCCAAAATTCTATACTAACACCATTAAGCACATTTCACAAAATTATCTCCAGGATATCACCAAGGTGCTAAAAAAAAATTGTCTTCAAAGACATAACTCCCCCATGATACTGCCCAATTACATAAAACAAATTATCACCTATTCGGGATATAAACCACAGTAAACCACAAGATTCCCAACCGAATATGCCGCCAAAATAACCACTGGTGAATATAAAAAATGCAATATCTCCATAAAACCACAATGCAGTAATGCTACTCGCCCTCATTAGTCACAACACCAAAGGAACTCCAATACCCCTCCTCTTTGGCTCATAAAACCCCATACCACCAAAAAAAAAAAAAAAAGAAAAAAAAATTCCCCACCAAAGATTAATGTCACCCATATATCACCATATTAATAATAATACCGCTCCGGTGATAAAAATATTCCCCTCCATTTCACTAATAACCCCACATCACCATATTCCCTTCTATTTCACTAATAACCACATATGGAATAAAAACAAGTCTCCAAAAAATATTATTACACTCCAAGCAGGGTAATCATAAAAAGAAACTCTGTCGCCCAAAAAATGCACTCAAAGCATCTAGCTGATACACTCAAAAATATTGCCACATATCTCCTCTCACAAAGGTTTCCATTTGCACCAAAAATGGCTGCAAAAATAATTGAACTAAACATAGCTCTCACCACCATAGGCCTAAACTATGGACTATCTCCAACAAAATAAAATATCAAATGGCCAAAATATTATATCTCCAATTCTCCGGTAAAATAACCTCGAAAAGCATCCCTAAGGAACTCAAAGTTACAGTCAAAAACTATAAACTCTCTGTTTAGCATAACTGCTGAAAAGGGCAAAAACTTGGCAAATAAAAAAAATTGCCCAAGAAATTCTAAAAAAAAAATCATTAGTGTGCCATAATTCATTACAACAAAACTCCAAATCCAGTGTCTTAACAAAGGCTTCCCCATATTCACCACGGCACAGGCCACCAGAAACTTTATGAAGTTTCCTATCTCTGGCAAAGTTGCTACAAACACAATTGTGCAGGAGGCCAACAATTTCCGGAAGACAAATATCCAGAAAAAAAATGTAGCGCCATTATGTATACATTCAAAAATGCAAAAATTCTCCCCTAAATCTCTTGCAGCATCAAACGGCTGAAATTATAAACGCATTCCCGAAAAATGATTCCAAGTCACGAACTGAGATATTAAAAAAAATCTACACAAACTGTTCGGACAGAAAAATAAATTCAAATTCGCCCATGATAAAAAAGCTTACGTCAGCAATGGCTAACGTCCAAAAAAGGGGAAAGAAAAACCAATGGCACTGTTGACTATTCCCGTGACACCTGTAACATCTGTAACTCACGTAGACTTCAAGCAATTATCTACTGAACTCATAAAAAAATGGAAAACTAAATTTGTGGTTAGTACCTCTCATATTCACAAACATCACCACCCTTAATATTCATTACAAGCACCCATGTTAGTATCAGTATTACTAGTATCACCAAATTCACCAAATTCACCACCCTTAAATCATTGTCACATTCCCCAAAATTATTAACACCATGAACTCCATTAGAATCCCCGTAAATATCTCCCGTAATAATTCCACTTAAATATCTCCCGTAAATAATTCTACTTAAATATCTCTCCGTAAATATCTCCAGTAATAATTCTCCGTAATAATTCTCCATAAATGTCTCCATAAAATATCTCCAGCATCACCAGTAAGAGCTTAATATTGCCATTCCCCAGTATCATCACCATTTAACATCACCAGGTACAACCCCATTAGCATCACCATTTTAAAATCGTCTCCATATCCCAAACACATTCCCATTCTAAAATAATCTCTGTATCCCCCAATTATAATCATGCCCTTCACCATTGCGTAAAGGCATTCTCCAAAGCGCAAGGAAAATTTGCACCATTTATATTAATTTTCATTTTCTCATTACGCAAAAGGAAGAAAAAATCGTTCTAAAAGAAACCCTACGGGCACATCACATCATCCCTCAGTGGCTATCAGCTGATGTTGCATTGAACTATGTCGTCAAGGACTCAAGGGCATGGCAATGAACTTTTCTATCAAGGCCAAACTCACCCCCACAACCCCGGCACAAAGAAAAATAAAAGAAGTTCACCCTCCCGTTGGCACTACCCCGTGGATGACACTAGCCTCCCATTGCTGGCTATTCAAAAAATACGCTGAGTGCGTATGCATGAGCGAGCGCTGTCTCCAAGCACCTCAAGAACTGAGTTGCATGCATGAAAACCTTCATATGCATACATATTAAAAAAAGGACAAATGCATCGCCTCTAAACATGTGCCAAAAAAAAACTCATCACGTTCTACTTCTACGGGGAAAAAATGGTAATCTGAACTGATTCTTTAACTCCAAAAATGGTTCATACACAAAGTTGGAAAGAGAGAGAAAAAAAAAACACTAGGCAAAAAATAATCTAACACTCATGCTGTCAATGAGAGAACACAGGATCGCTGACTCGCGCATGAATAAACACACGAATACACACATACTCGTGTGTGTAAGAACAACCCGATACTTGAGCAGTAAACACTTTGGCAAATGCGCACTCACAAGGCCCAACTGAGCGACAGAGACCCTCGAGGCATCTCACAATAGACAAAATGCTGACGTTAATTGAATTTTCCTTCTCAGTACTACAACCAACGGCTGAATAATTCTTATCCCCTGTCACCTATTAATTGAAAATCTAACACATTTTCACAACCAGACTCTCTGAAAACAGCCTCTTTAAGCTGTCATTAATCTCACAAAAGGCGTAATATGATTAAAAAACCACTGCCACCACTATAACCGAGATTCTAAAATCTCGGTTCTTCTATTTTAAAAGGTAGCAATGAACCAGAGCAGTAGGCAACTGGCAACACCCTCCCCCCCCCCCTCTCTCTCTCTCTCTCTCTCCACGACACACACCCCACTCCATTACCTAAGGAAATCAAATCAGACTCGTGAATTAGAAAAATAACATATATTTAAGAACAAAGCATTGGCTAAATAAACCCAGTTTCTTAACAAAAAGATTTAATGAATGATTGAACTCAGATAGCCCATTCCATATTCCCCAAAATAACCAACATCATTTTAGTCATGAAACTGGAAAAGTCACAACAGTCCATAGTAACACCATGACACATTATTTAAGTTCCCATATTAATCAAGTCAGTTCCCCTTGTCTCCAGATCAATTCCCTTCTCTCCAGATCAATTCCCCTTTCTCCAGAACTGCCTGTTAGAAGACAGGAGAACACCTCGATAAGCACAAGATTAAAATCAAAAGATCATATGAAATAGAACATCTCTGAAATAAATATTCAAATACAATCCAGCCACATCTTTGGCCAAAAGTAAATATGCTTACCCATTCAACACAATATTCACAATCACTTCATAATAAAAATACTGTTCGAAGAAGCCATCTTGGCTTTTGCCGCCTCTGTAAGGATCTATCACCACGGTAACCCTACATTCTCATATGTAGGGAAAAGCTCGCACACACGTACGTACTCACATACAATGTTCACACCCCAGGAACTGCCCAGAACCAGTTTCAAAGGCACCTCTGCGATCGCCCGTAGCAACAGGACATGCCACTGATCTGCACATACAGCAACTTTGATATCACACCACCCCAAAAAGACATGTCAGTATTCCCAATACATCTCTCTTTTATATAACATATATATATATATATATGATATATATATATATATATATATATATACTTCATGGAAGGAAATACTTTTAGGTTCTTTAAGAAAGAATGTTGGATTATAAATAACACAAAAAACATAGGGACAGCTAAATAAAAATAAGAGAAAGTACCAGGACGCTTCAGTAACTTTTAGGACCATCTACAGAATGTGAAACAGGTATATATCAATGTATAGTTAATTTCTCATTGATTAATCAATTGATCCAATTTTATTCAAATATTATGTTGAAATGAGAAAAACTACAAAAAATTATGAAAAAAAATCATTCTCAAGCAGACGTCGAATTACCAAATCTTATTCGAGTATTATGTTGAAATGAGAAACACTACAAAATGTTAAGAAAAAACTAAGATCAAGGATTCTCGAGCAGACGTCAAATGTAGCACATTTGTCAAAGCAACCGCTAGATGGCAGAGTAATCCGTGACGCACGATTTGAAATGTTACACATGAAACTTTCTTTATCCTTAGCTTAAGATGCGGCAGTTGGTACCTCTAACATTGTCTCTGAGGTTAATGAACTAAATTTATTGTTACAGTATATGATAAATATATAATTTATGGCAGATTGGGGCCCAATGCTAGTTATTTGATATCAAGACTTTTATTTTACTCTAGAGATTTATGAATTGCTCAAAGGTACAAATGAGTGAACATGGGACGGCAACAGTCACTTGCGACAAACTTCCAGATGGTCAGGAATGGAATTTAAACTGGTATATATAGAATTTAGGCCAAAGGCCAAGCGCTGGGACCTATAAGGTCATTCAGCGCTGGAAGCGAAATTGCCAGTAAGAAGGTTTGAAAGGTTTATAACAAGATGAGAGTGAATATGAACGGAGGCACAGTAAACGGAATGAGAGGGGTTGCATCTAGGGGCCGAGGAGATGCCGCAAAGAACTATAAGTAGAGCCTATAGTGCACCACATGAGGCGCACTGATGGCACTAACCACTCCCCCCCCCCCCCCCCCCCCCCCCCCCCCCCCCCCCCCCCCCCCCCCCCCCCCCCCCATGAAGGCCAAATGGTCAGATATGAGAGTCTCTCATAAGAGTAAGTAAGCAAGGTCATTGAAAAAGGAGAATAGTCTTTAAAAATGGCATTTGAGATAGGAACAGTAACAGAGGTTGTGCCATCAATTGCAACGAATATAAAGGGTTTGACAGAACACTGAAGGATAAGGTTTGCTAACTGTACAGGATTAAAGCAATAATAAGTATAGATAAACAGCTCACTCGAATTTCACTCGCACTATCACAGTTTAGTTTAGTGTATCTTAGTTTAACCAGACCACTGAACTGATTAACAGCTCTCCTGGGGCTGGCCCGAAGGATTAGATATTTTACGTGGATAGGAACCAATTGGTTAATGGGACCTACAGTTTATTGTGGAATCCGAACCACATTATATCGAAAAATTAATTTCTATCACCAGAAATAAATTCCTCTGATTCCCCGTTGGCCGAGCCGAGAATCGAACTTCGGACCAGCGGGTTCGTAGCCGAGTGCGAAAACCACTCGTCCAACGGGGGACTCACACTATCACAGTAAAATATATTGAATGGTGCGAAGGAATGTATTTTGATTTGATTTATATAGATTTCTGTCATTAGGCCAAGCACTGTGGTAACTAAGACCATTCAGCGCAGAAACGGAAATGGCAGTGAAAGGTTTGAAAGGTTTTACAGGAGGAAAACCTCAAAGCAGTTGCACTATGAAACAATTGTTAGGAGAGGGTGGACAGTAAAATGGAAGGAAAAGAATATGAACGGAGGTACAGTAGAAGGCAAAGAAGATATGTAATACAGAGTTTTTTCTACCCAAAAATGGCTGAGAGTCACTGTTAGGCCTATTGCTGGTAAGAAGGTTCTGACAGGGATAAATTATAACTCCAGTCAGTGGCACAGTGTCTGAAATAGCATTGGTAGGCAGGGAAAGGCAAGGGAAGGTAACTTGTAATTAGAGCTTTGCACGCATACATTTTAAGTGGACAAAAGAAATGATGTAGAATGGGTGTAATCACATATGCTGGGTTTGTATAAAGAATGGAATCTATCGTTTTATTAATTCTGTTTCACCGTATTCTTTTAAATTAATGCATAATGACGAATAACGATAAGAAATGAAGAGTCACACTTTAAAGATAAAAGACCCCATGAAGTAAAGGTACATGACTAAAGTTTGTGGTCAGGATGTTTGTCCAGAGTCGACTCTAAACGCCTCGCAACCTTCACATGTCAGTATACGGCAGGCTTTCGAGAAGGTAGGACGTGTCTGCGTGTGTGTAGTAACAGGTGGTCGTAGTCGGCACTTCTCTTCCTAACGAGTTTTATTGGTGAGTTTGCACGTTTTTAATTTTTTTGTTTCTTTGTGAAAATAGAACAATTATGAATTAATATAAGTTTCTAAAGATGTTATTTATTGTCAAAAAGCGATTGCAAGAGTTGAGAATTTAGTGACTTGTTGTTTTCTGTGACTTTCACAGCTGAGAAGAATGACAATAAAATATCGGAATGTTGGATTATTTTCGTCTTTACCGAGGAACATTAAAGTACTCAACATTCAACCCGACCGGGAACGAAACCCTGGCTTTAGAGGTATCCCACTGAGGTCTCTTATCGTGCTAAATTTCCGGAGATCCAGATTCTGGCGTTCAGGGGAGAGATAAGTGAAAGCAGTAAGGGAAATGACGTCACGCGAAAGACTACTGGTTTGCCTTGTGAGCCGAGTATTATAGTAGACATCAGTTTTGTCATTAATGAAAAGTACGGCTGAAACTTTTTCTGCAGAAGAGCGGCTATAGCCATAATAATCTCTTTTGATGAAATGAACATCGCAAAGCACTGGAATGATGATAAAGGAACATATATATATAGATTAAATAAACTTTATGGGAAAAACTCAGGTTAAGATGCTGAGGGGTCTGACCACTAAATGGAGACAACCCATCTTTATGATTGTAACAATTCATGTGTCCATGAGATGGTGATAGGAATGACTGTGAAAGTAGAGAATGCAGGCTATCCTGTCATTGCATATGTTCTTATATAGTGCCGAACAATCTTAAATCATGGAAGCCTTTTGAGATATTATTTGTTTGTATGGTGTTTTCACATTGCACGGAACCAGTGGTTATTCAGCAACGGGACCAACGACTTTACGTGACTTCCGAACCACGTCGGGAGTGAACTTCTATCGCCAGGCTCTTGAGATAGACCCGATGAGATTAAAGCAAGTTGTAATTAAAAATAATCCGTGTCATGATAGGGAAATATTCGTATTTGCCGATGCCCCACATATGATAAAACCATAGACTACTTGAAAAGAGGACTATAGCGACTCCGCTGCTCGGGTCCTCGAGGTCGGGTCCCAGACGGGAATAGTGGGCGCTTTAACAAACTCTTACTTGTAACTTTTTTAGTTGCTGTTTACTTAACTTTTTTTCTATATGTTATTTGATTTCCAATCCAAACACGGTCAAGTCTTTCATCACAGTTTTTTAATAAACATCGTTTAAATATTAATTTGTTATCAAAACTTATAACAAAAATTAAGATTTTTTACTCAAATTTTGATACATGCAATCAGTACAATTATTAATTAAAGATGCAATATCTTTTTATATAAGAGGATAAAAAAAATATGATACCAATATAGGAAAAATATCAATTATAAGAAAAGAAAAACAGATAATTGTGGCCTGATAAATTTACGTAGTATTTTAGTTCCAAGATATAAGGAGAAATAAATCAGTGCAAAAATAAGATGGAAAAATATAGAAAAAACCTCAAAATTCATATTTTCAGTTACCCACTAATCTTAATTTGATAGCTTTTCCCGTCGTCTTAAGCAACCTAGTTCATTCTCTCGATCGGAATTGTTCAAAACATTTGCCTTGAACAAAATATTTTAAGAGATTGACAAGCCCTCTTGTTTTTTTTGTTTTTTTTTTCTGCTAAAGAAGAATCAATCATTTCTAAAAGCGTAGCCACGTCATTTCCACAATATTTTCTCGGCGCACTTCATTTCTCAAACAAATGGAATGCACTGTGAACAAAGAACAATGTCAAGTGTAGGAACATAAAGGCCACTACGATTCAGTTCCTCATATGTTACCCCATATTCATGAACAAGATAACCAGCGACAAAAACAAACTTTTGTTTCAGTGGATCTGAGGAATGAAGTCATTCTCCAGTGGTTCAGATTTAGAAACTTTCTATAAGGTTGATATCCTTTTCACGCATCTCATCTTCACAGGTGGAGCACCGGGGTGCATCGGGATCCGAATTGCTATTATGTTTTCGTAGATCATCATGCTTGACCATTTGCTGGAAACGGTGAACTTGACCAGCAACGAGGACATCCATCCTTGACATCAATGTCAACTTTGAATATGTTTTGCCTTCTGTATTTTAGTTTTAGGACAGCCCAGGTGGCGGTTTGGTGGACATTTTCACATTGATGTCAACGATGTCCTTGATGCTGGTCAAGTTCGTGCTTGGACCATATTGTCAAGCATGACGCTATTAGAGAACATAATAGCAATTCGGATCTCGATGCACCCCGGTGCTCCACCTGTAAGGATGAGATGCATGAAAAGGATATCAACCTTATAGAAAGTTTCCAAATCTGCACCCCTGGAGAATTACTTGATTCCTCAGATCCACTGAAACAAAAGGTTGTTTTTGTTGCTGGTTATCTTGTTCATGAATATGAGGTAACAGATGAGGAACTGAATCGTAGTGGCCTTCATGTTCCTACACTTGACATTGTTCTTTGTTCACAGTGCATTCCATTTGTTTGATAAATGAAATGAGCAGAGAAAATATTGTGGAAATGACCTGGCTAAGCTTTTAGAAATGATTGATTCTCTTTTGGCCAAAAAAAAAAAAAAAAAAAAAAAAAAAAAAAAAAAACAAGAGAGCTTGTCAATCTCTCAAAAATATTTTGTTCAAGGCATATGTCTTAAATAATTCCGATCGAGAGAATGAACTAGGTTGCTCAGGCGATGAGAAAATCTATCAATTAAGATTAATGGGTAACTGACAATATGAATTTATATGTTTTCTTTATTTTTCCATAACATTTTTGGAACTAAAATACTACGTAAATTTATGAAGCCCTGCCATATCCACGATAATTTGTTTTTCTGTTCTTGTAATTGATATTTTTTCCTATATAGGTATCATATTTTTATCCTTCTTACATGAAAAAATAGTGCATTTTTATTTAATAATTGTACCGATTTCATGCACTAAAATGAAAGTAAAGGACAAAAAACAAAATTAATATTTTTTTTACCCTAAGCTTTGATAACAAAATAATATTTAAACTATGTTTATTAGAAAACAGTGATAAAAGACTTTACTTTTTTGGATTGGAAATCAAATATCATATAAAGAAATTTGAGTAAACAAAAAAAAAGTTAAAAGTAAGAGAGTTTGGATAAAACTGACAAGAAATCATTTTTTTACCCGAGGAGCTTTGATTTGAGCATTGAACACTGATTTCTGATTCTTGTATGACGGAAATGTTACGAATCCCACAAGATTAGTGGGATTCGTATAAACTTGAAAAAAAAGCGAATTTCAACGTTTAAAATATGCTAAGTCTATCGAATATATGGGGAGAGGGTTGTTGGGAGGTAGGATCTAGAAGGTTACTGTGGAATTTACCTTTGTGATAAATGAATGGTTTGGTCTCAGGAATTCATCGTGTATTTTTGTTTGTTTGTTTGTATGGTGTTTTTACGTTGCATGGAACCAGTGGTTATTCAGCAATGGGACCAACGGCTTTACGTGACTTCCAAAGCACGTCGAGAGTGAACTTCTATTACCAGAATCATTGCGCATGATTGGCGATGTAAAATCAAGGAATACTTTTGGAACTGACTTAGATAAAAAAAAAAAACTCATCCATGTAATGAAAAAAAAAAAAAATCAGAGTATGCGACGCAATATCAAGCACACATTACAATTTCCAAAAGGGCGTGACGTGTCACACATTAGGGTGTTTATATACCTGGACCGTGGGTAAAAGATAGTTACTTAGTTATTTATTTTTTTCTTTTTTCAATTTTTATGAAAGCTCGTATTCTGGAGGGGTGCCTTTCGAAGTTTGTTTTTTGAAATAAAATTTTAAAGTTACAGTAGACAGTTTGCTTTTGGAAATGAAATTTTAAAGTTGCAGTAGGCAGTTTGTTTTTGAAATGTAATTCTAAAGTTACACTAGGCCTATGCCATTAAAGTGAGCCACTCCAATTCAAAATTTCCTGGTGCTCAGGTACCTAATATTTACGCACTGCTCACAACATTAGAAGAGACTTGGTTTTCTTAATGTGTACGGTTAGCAACTGGTGTTAGGAGAATCTGCCTGACTTACTGTCAATTATCTTAAATCATAAATATCCTATCCTAAAACCCCTGAATCTTCAAACTCAATTCGAAACACCCTTTTCAGACCTTTTTATATCCTTCCATAGATCTTTCCTACTCACCTCCCCCTCCGCCCCCCCCCCCCACCCACAACAACAACAGCAACAAAGTAGTTTGTAGGCTTACTCCCCGAGTAAGCGTAATTATCACACACGTTGAATTTACCTACGCGGGTTTGGTTTTCGTAATCGTTGACATACCCTAAATAAAGCGCCTCACTTATTAGAATGTTTTTACAAACACACACACACTATATATATATATATATATATATATATATATATATATATATATATATATATATATATATAAATGTTTATTTTCTCAATTCAATTCCACTTCGATCTGAGGTCATCCATATCTGATATTGTGGTACTGTTTTCATTTTCTTCTTTCCTTTTGGTCATTCAGCAACGGGACCAACAGCTTTACGTGACTTCCGAACCTTGTCGAGAGTGAATTTCTATCACCAGAAATACACATATCTAACCCCTCAGTGGAATGCACGAGAATCGAACTCGCGGCCACCGAGGTGGCAAGATCTAAGGCCTATTAGCCCCTTGCATGAGTATTTTTATCCAATGATCTTTTGAAACTTCTCTTAACGACTCATATAGCTTTAAAAGTACTCTTAACCTTCCAAGAGCCAATTTAATAACACAAATTCATATATATACATAATATATATGTATATACATACTATATATGTATATACATAATATATATGTGTGCGTGTGTTGTGTTGTGTTTGAGAAACACCAACAAACCCCAGAAGACATTCTTCTTCAGTGTCCTCTAACAAAGAACGGAAAAACACACAGTGCTGACAAAGCGAAAAACTAAAACACACACACACACACTCACATTCGACGCTGCCTCTTTTGTTCGACACTTCCGAAAACAATAAATGGTCCCCTCCCCTCCCCCCACCACCCATCTGTAAAACAGAAATTAAAGAATTTAAATTTGAATCGCCACGCTGACTCATTCCCCCATTCATGTCTATTATTCGAGTCACGGTGACTGGAATCATGATTTCTTTCTCGAAGACTCGTTTGGCAGAGAGATGTCTCCTCCGACTGTAAATGGTAAACATATTAAACAATTGTTATGATAATGGCACATTGCAAAGGTAGGAGGATGACAATATTGGAAAGGTACACACACACACACACACACACACATACACACCACCACCATCTCAGTACGGAAAGGAGAAAGTTACAGAGTAATCTAACATGAGTCTACACCCGAAAAACAAACCCTTCCCATATACCATGACCTCAATAGAGAGCCACAAGCCAAACACACATACACACACACAGGTTTACAGAAAGGAAGTCGTGATTAAATAAAAATGGAGGAACTGTATGTAGCCTACAGTTGTGCTCCTCCTCTGCTACCCAAGGCCGGGGACGCCAAGAGATGAAAATCTATAAAGACGGCATGATGCTGCCGCTGCCTACGCTAGCCTGGGATGCTGCTCTGATCACAGTGAGATGAGGGTGGTGTTGGCTTCTGTTAAAACTGTCCTTGTGGAACTAATAGCCCTATTTAGTGTTTTTGTTTGTTTATATGGTGTTTTGAGTTGCATGGAACCAGTGGTTATTCAGCAACGGGACCGACGGCTTTCTGTGACTTCCGAACCACGTCGAGAGTGAACTTCTATCACCAGACACACACATCTCTGACACCTCAATGGAATGCCCGAGAATCGAACTCGCGGCCACCGAGGTGGTACGCCAACACCATACCGACCACGCCACTGAGGCGCTTCCTCTTTTGTCAAAACTCTTCACGATACGACTGACTATTTTCAGGGAATGTGATGGAATACAGAATTCCGACCAAGCGCTGGGACCTATGAGGTCATTCAGCGTTGAAAGGGAGACTGAGAGTGAAAAGGAGCAGCAGGAA
>NC_087219.1:18622264-18637264 GCF_015104395.2 Macrobrachium nipponense
ATATATGTATATATAATGTTTGTGGCTCATGGAAGAGTGGATATGTCATAGTTCATTCATGGATAAATAAACACGAACCGCCTTATTCTCTCAACTAATAATAAGCTTTCCCCAAATTCTGGTACTAAGCGGAATAGTTTTTTAATACATATACATATATTATATATAATATATATATATATATATATATATATATATATTATAATATATACAGAAAACGCGACTTAAAAACCTTGCAAAATGGTCGAGGTCCCATATCAGTGCACTAAGGAACTCCCTGAACTAATCACCACTCACACGCACCGTGTCATTGCTAATTGTCCGAACCTCGAGCAATGAGCAGCCTAGGTGACAAGACCAACGATAGGTGGCGAGGTAATTTACTAATTATCCTATAACGCCACGGGATGGATAGTTGAGAGAAGCCTTTGAAGGATATCATATAACGTTACAATATCCTGGAGCATTCGTCTTACGGGGTCCTGCACGCTTTGCATATTATCTTTCGTCATGCAGTTATATGCGTCCTTCTCTTCAGCTTTGCTAGACGGCAGATTTGAGAGAGAGAGAGAGAGAGAGAGAGAGAAATGGTTTGGACATGTCCTCCGTCCAACCTCCGGCAGAACAGCACATGCTCATGCCATCACCAGAAGAGTTGGAAGACCTAGCTAGGCCTACTTGAAAGAGATCTGCAAGAAAAGCCTGGAGATAACTGCAGATTTGTATTAGATAAAGCACAACAAAGACAAGAACGAACGAATTTCACATAGGCCCTTTTTTTCACTCAACGTCGGACGCAATGATGATGATAATAACAACTAAAATCATTGTTACAGATGGTGCTAGAAATTACCTCAGTTGGGGATGTGATCGAGGATAAAGAAAACGGGACTTTTTATGGCCAAATCAACTTCACTGCTTTGTTCATCGGATACAGCAACATTACAGTCACGCTGTATGATGCAAAGGGCTATGTAAGTATAGATTATATGTATTTTTCATAATTACATTGATAATTTCAAGAAATACAGAATGATTTGTAAATAAATTTCCTGTATACGCGAAAGAATACTGAAGGTTCAGCAGTAAACTTTATATAGGTTTATATTTTCATTACTATTCTATATGTAATATTCATCATTTGATGGTGCCGTAAGATGTAATAAATTGCCATGATTAATTTTGGGTATATTTATATTCATTTTACATTTCTATGAATGCAATGGATTATGTAAGTAAGTAAATTTACGTAGTTCTGTATTTATATATTTTACAATACAAAGGACGTTAAGCAGACATTGCATCCTTTAGCTGTACAGGGTGTCCATAAAGTCCCAGTACCGTTACAGGTATTTATTGCTCAGAATGGTACTGGGACTTGATGGACACCCTGTATATCTTTTCCACTTCAGCCACGTACAGAATTCAAACTTGGCGTCCACTATCTGAATTAACCTCATTGCAACCCTTTTCCAGAAAAAGACATCTGAAGGCAGATGTATCATATATTTTAGATGTTTCATGTTATTTCATATCTAATTCTCTTACAGCACTTAAAAAATTTAGTTTACGGCGTCCAATATCATAAGTCACTCCATCTCAATCCTGTTCCAGATGTTAGCCGAGGAGATGTTCCCAGCATCCGTCATCTTGTCCTACCAGAATCTGAGCGACATCTTCTCTCAGATCATCAGGATCCTGGTGGCCATATCCTACGTCAACATGGGCGCTGCCATGGATTTCTCCGTGGTGAAGGATATTATCAAGAGGCCTGTTGGGCCTATTATAGGAATGATTTGTCAGTACTTGTTCATGCCTCTGGTAAGTATAAATCGAAGAACTCTGTCGTTCTGGTATGTTTGTTGTAGCCAAAATGCCATCTTAACTATTCCAAGTTTAGGCTATAGGCCAAGCGCTGGGACCTGCGAGGCAACTCAGCGCTGAAAGGGAAATATTTAAGAGTGATTCTGTGCAGAGAACTTCCCCAACATTAGTATCTTCATACATCCACAGAAAGTTCCTCGTTGGACGAGTCTGTTATGTGGTCGACTACCGATCTCAGGGTCCGGGTTCGATTCCCCGCTCTGCCAACGCGAAATCAGAGAAATTTATTTCTGGTGATAGAAATTCAGTTCTCGATGTGGTTCGGTTCCCACAATAAGCTGTAGGTTCTGTTGCTTAGCCCCCAATTGGTTCCTATCTACGTAAAAATATCTCATCCTTCGGGCCAGCCCTGGGAGAGCTGTTAATCAGTTCAGTGGTCTGGTAAAACTAAGATATACTTAACTTACACCAAAACACAAGTCTCATCAGCAGTGAGTCAGTCAACCACTTGTGCAAACACTGCATTTACTCCTCTATCTTTGCCACATTCCCACCCTATATCCAAAGACCTGTTCTAAAGTACATTCACATCAACCGTGCATTTGACGTCTAGGCCAGTCCCTTACGACGCTCCTGATTAGCTGTTGATAAGCCAATCACTGGGCTGGAAACTTTCAGTCTCTCGAGAGAGTTCACATAGGCAGGTTGTATGTTCCACGTCTCCTGAAAAATGTATTCCTCAGGAGACGTGGAACATACATCCTGCCTATGTGAACTCTTGAAAGAGACTGAGAATTTCCAGCCCTGTCATTGGCTTATCTACAGCCAATCAAGAGCATTGCAAACAACAGGCCTAGATGTCAAATGCACGGTTGATGTGAATCTAATATAGTATCTCTTTCACCCCAATTTATCTAGATCTATCTAAGGCTTCTCTCCTAATCCCTGCAATCAGCTTTCTCCACATGACCAAACCATCTCAGAGTAACCAAGGTCTATATCTCTGCAGACCTTGAAAGTAAGATTCACAAGTCTCTACTGCTCTTCCTGCAGATCTCCTTCGCCCTGGGCAAGCTGGTCTTCCCAGACAATCCGATGGCGCAGCTGGGGATGTTCCTGAGCGGCTGCTCCCCTGGGGGAGGGGTCTCCAACATGTGGACTCACCTCTTGGGCGGGTCCCTCGATCTATCCGTCATGATGACCTTCGTCTCGAATATCTTCGCCTTCGGTAATGTTTCTTCTAGGTTTCAGTAATCTTTCTCAGCTTCTCAGGTATGTCTGATTCAGGCAAAGCCTCTCACTGCTTTCAGTAATGTTTCTAAGCTTCTCAGGTATGTCTGATTCTGGTAATCCTTTCAGTAATGTTTCTCAGCTTCTCAGGTATGTCTGATTTTGGTAATGTCTCTCACTGCTTTCAGTAATGTTTCTCAGCTTCACAGGTATGTTTGGTTCTGGTAATGCCTCTCACTGCTTTCAGTAATGTTTCTTAGCTTCTCAGGTATGTCTGATTCTGGTAATGTTTCTCAGCTTCTCGGGTATGTCTGATTCTGGTAACGCCTCTCACTGCTTTCAGTAATGTTTCTCATTTTCTCAGATATGTCTGATTCTGGTACTGCTTCTCACTGCTTTCAGTAATGTTTCTTGGCTTCTCAGGTATGTCTGATTTTGCTAATGTCTCTCACTGCTTTCAGTAATGTTTCTCAGTTTCTCAGGTATGTCTGAGTTTGGTAATTCCTCTCACTGTTTTTAATAATGTTTCTCAGTTTCTTGGGTACGTCTGATTCTGGTAATGTCTCTCACTGCTTTCAGTAATGTTTCCTAGCTTCTCATGTATGTCTGATTCTGGTAATGCCTCTCACTGCTTTCAGTAATGTTTCTCAGCTTCTCAGGTATGTCTGATTTTGGTAATGTCTCTCACTGCTTTCAGTAATGTTTCTCAGCTTCTCGGGTATGTCTGATTCTGGTAATCCTTTCACTTATGTTTCTCAGCTTCTCAGATATGTCTGATTCTGGTAATGTCTCTCACTGTTTTCAGTAATGTTTCTAAGCTTCTCAGGTCAGGTATGTCTGATTTTGGCAATGTCTCTTACTGCTTTCAGTAATGTGTCTCAGCTTCTCGGGGATTTTTGATTTGGGTAATATCTCTCATTTTTTAGCTTCTCAAGTATTTCTGATTTTAGTAATGTCTCTCATTGCATTCAGTATGTCTCTCAACTTCTTTGGTAATGTTGATTTTGTTAATGTTTCTTATTGCTTTTGGTAATGTTTCTCTGCTTCTCAGGTATACTTTTGATTTCAGTGATATCTCTCATCGCTTTTTTGCATGTTGAGGATGTTAATGATAGATGTAAATAGCTAATATTATTTACTGTTATTCATGATTTGTCTCAAAGCGGAGACAAATAAGGTGGGACCCCGTGCCCTCCTGTAGCCCAGACCTGAAGAAGACAATAAGTGGAAACGTGGAAGGAAAATGGTAGGGTATAACCACAACACAGCTTACAGTGGTTTCCAACCTTTTCTAATTCTCGCCCCCCTCTCCCTCTCTTAAATATTGTAATCTACTGGCATAGACGGCATACGTCAATAATTCACAATATTATATATATATATATATATATATATATATATATATATATATATATATATATATATAATCATATATGCATGTATAAGCTTAGTGACTGTAGTCAGTACAATTTTCATATTTGCAAAATGTTACTTTCGTTATTTTTTTATAATTGTTTAATAATTAATTCCTTGATATAGAATTTGAAATAGTTTAAAATTTTAGACAACTAAATTTCATATTTATGTCTGAAATATTTTCTCAGCATTTTGTAATTCTTAATTCTATCATAATTAATAGTTTTCAGATATAATTACCCCTTCATCAAGCATTTGCGGGTCCCCTGGCAGTCCTTCGAGAACCCCCAGGGGGGCGCGCCCCACAGGTTGGAAAACACTGCCTTAAGCAGCCGAAGGTATGAAAGCGCTCGACTCAGAAAAAAACAGGAAACGTTGACGCTATTCCTCCGGACCTCGTCCAAGACTCGCCCCCCGAGTAATATTTATACCTATACCTTCTCCGTCTCCCCCTTCAGGAACTCTTCCCCTGTGGATCTACCTGATGGCCCCTCTGATCATCGGCGACAAGGACTTCGTCATTCCGTTCAAAGACATCGGTCTAATTCTCGCGTTCCTGGCTATTCCCTGCCTCATAGGTATGGCTTGCAAGATGTTCCTGCCGAGGTGAGTTCCCGCCATGCTACGTAAACCGTCTGTCTATAGTAGATTCGCATCGACCGTGCATTTCAGCATTTGACGTCTAGGATCGTCCGTTACGACGCTCCTGATTGGCTGTTGATAAGCCAATGACAGGGCTGTTAACTCTCAGTCTCTCTCAAGAGTACACATAGGCAGGATGCATGTTCCACCCCTGTCTTTCAGGAGGGGTGGAACATGCATCCTGCCTATGTGAACTCTCGAGAGAGACTGAGAGTTTCCACTTTCCAACCCTGTCATTGGCTTATCAACAGCCAGTCAGTAGCGTCGTAAGGAACTGGCCTAAGACATCGGATGTACGGTTGATGTGAATCTACTATAGTCTCATTTAAGCCTAACACGAACAGCATAATATATATATATATATATATATATATATATATATATATATATATATATATATATATATATATATATATATATATATATATATATATATATAAAGGTTTTTTTGCCACGAAGGAAAAAATGAAAAAAAACGAGTAAAGGGTCCGAATAGGACCGAAAGTACTCGGCCAACTCGTTTTTTCATTTTTTTCCTTCGTGGCAAAAAACCTTTATTTATACATAGCATCACGTTTTATATACTTTCATGATCAAGTTATTCATATATATATATATATATATATATATATATATATATATATATATATATATATATATATATATATATATATTGTTGTAGGAAGCCCAATAAAATTTTGAAAAAATTGAAGTTTTTATTTAAGCTTTCTAAAAGAGGTGAGAGAATGTCCTCTCCAAAAGCTTAAATAAAACTTTCAATTTTTTCCATTTTAGTGGGCTTCCTACAGTATTATTAGAACACGGATACAATGTTTAACTTTGCTATATATATATATATATATATATATATATATATATATATATATATCATATATTTTTCTTCTTTTCAGATTTGCTCGTTTCTTGGAGAGAACGTTGGCGGCCATTTCCATCTTCAACATCCTCTTCACCTTCACTTTCGGAGTCTACTCGAATCTATACATCTTCTCCTTCTTCACGTTCAAGGTGAGAGAGAGAGAGAGAGAGAGAGAGAGAGGAGAGAGAGAGAGAGAGAGAGAGAGAGAGAGAGAGAGAGAACGCCTACGTTTCTCATTAAAGCCAAGACTGATTTTGGGCAGCCAAGCCTATTAAGTTTCTTCATGTATACAAATAAATTAATAAATGTTAAAGATAAAATGAAATGTAATGAAATACAACAAAACCATCAAAAGTATTTCTTGAAAAATCTTTGATTACTAGCTAAGAATTAATTAACAATATTATAAAGATTTCATTTTTACTGTACTTCTTTCTTGCCACTTAATAAAATTTTGTTCATCGAGAACCTGCTTCAATGTTCCATCGTCTTGTATCAATAGTCTAAGTCATCCTTTTCATCTGTGATCTATTCAAAATACTTCCACTCAAATTGTGAAATAGCCGGACAATTGCTTTAACATTTTCTTGCACCAATATTCACCTAACTTTTAAGAAAAAAATTCTGACAATACTTATATAAGCCTAACAATATCCTATAGGCCTAATCAAAGCGCAGCACAGCACATTTTGACGTAATAATATCCAGCACTACAAGTTTAATAACAGCACATGTTGATACATTAATAACATACAAGATATGTCTAATCATGTTTACAAACCTGTACGTGGAAATATATTCACGTAAACAATATAAGAACCAAGAAATAAGTCTCTACCTTCTTCCAGACTCTGCTCATCGGCTTCCTGTCTCCGTTCCTCGGTTACTTGAGCGGGATGCTTCTGGCGAAGCTCTGTTGCCAGTCGTGGGCGGACACCATCGCCATCAGCATAGAAACAGGAGTGCAAAACAACGCGGTGGCTTACATCATCCTCAAGCTGTCCTTCGAGAAGCCTGCAGGAGACATAACTGCAGGTGAGAGAGAGAGAGAGAGAGAGCTGGTTCTTCGTAATTAGGAATTTTGACTATCAAATGTATACTGCCAAGTAACAATCAACACCAACAACATTACTCAAGGTAGTGCTGTTTGGCGTCTATCAGCATTAGGCAGCCAAGCTCTGATCTAAGTAGACTGTTTATGGCAAATTTTTATAAGCTGGCGCAATATCAATAAAGTCTTGCAGCTTTTCTTGGTGATGTTACACAGCTGCTGATATGTGCGCTTTACAGTTTCTAAAATGAGTTTTAGGGTCTATTAAAAATAAGAGAACCAGAAGGGAATGAATAATAATAATAATTTCCTCTTCATCTTCTTCTTTCAGTGTTTCCTTGCGCTGCAATCATTATGTCCCCAATTCCTCTGCTGGTGGCGTATATCATCAAGAAATCCTACGGGTTCCTTGCTCAGTCCAAATCGCAGGATATCACAGATGCCAAAACTGAGGTCAGTTGGGTCTCTCTTTCTCTCTCTCTTTCTTCATAACTGTCCTGAATCTACTATTTGAAATATATGAAAGTAGACGACTCCCGAGTTTGTGAAGAGCTTAATGTTTCCTTTATTACTCTACTACTATCATTTTCTCGAGAGGCAGGACTGGAACAGTGAGCTTAAAGCAGTTGCATATATATACGTGTATATATATATATATATATATATATATATATATATATATATATATATATATTTGTGTGTGTGTAATGTACATATAGTATATATGTGTTATATATATATATATATATATATATATATATATATATATATATATATATATACGTGTAGTACTATATACACATTTATATCATATAATATTCAACCCAGTCACTCCCACTAAGTGAAGCAAGTATCTTGACCACTAGGTCTCACCTTGACCTCTTTTACAGAAGTCTGTGACCAACGGAAGCATAAGCAAGGCCTCTGAAAAGTCAAGAAATCAGTCTTCTCCTGATGAGCTCACAGCTTCGGGGGAGACAGGGGGCGCGGATAACCCGGCTGCCGATCTGAAGGACGATGTCGTTTGAGTAGGGCCCTTTCTCGGTGGTCTTGCCTTTGCCCTACGGGCGTCTGCTCTTCAGGTAAGTACGAATAAGGTAATGGGGTGCCTTTTATAACTGCACCTCAATAATAATAATAATAATAATAATAATAATGTCCTATTAAACACGATGGTTGCATCATCTGAGTTAACTATATATTGAGTTTTTTCAATGTTCCTTATAACTCTTTTATCTTCCACACCAATACTCGGCAATCATTGACCAGTGTTCAAATATCCATCCAATATTACCGCAGGCTTCAGATCTTGATAATTTTTTACACTTATAGACGCAGAACTGACAACGCACCATCATAATTATCATTATATTTTTATGTTTTGTTTCTTGACTGAGTCATATTCCATCTTTTTCAGGGGAGACTTCTATTTAGCTGAGCCCTCTTGTTCCAGTACCGTGACTATAGTTTTATATTACGTCGATCGATTTGTTGATCAGTCCTGAATTAGGTTACATGAAATCAAGCACTAAAATAAACGAAATATGGAGTAAAAGGATGTTACACGTAAATACCATTTGTAATTTTAATTTTGCGTCTGTGAAGAAAAGCGCCGGTAACTTGAGTGTAAGGTTTGAAGTCACAATCCTGAAATATACCAGGAAATTGTTCATTTAAACAACATGACTTTCATGTGATTATTTTCCTCAACAAACTCCCGTGTCTCGTTGCAGCAGACACTGTACTATGTAAGAAATAAATGTTATTCTTATTTGTACGTACACAAAACTTCATCACCGAAGTTATCTAAAGAAAACGGGTACCATAAAAGTATCATAGAGAATGGAACTTATATTATCGGTGACTATTATATTGTGAAGAAATGATGTTAGCCTTTCACTTTTTGTTAAACTGTAACAGTAATCAGTTCCGTAAAGCATTGGATGGCTCCAGAAAAAAAAATGGCACTACTCGCTGCCTTAATCAACTTCCAATTGTTGAGTTAATGGTGAACCTGCTAAGCTAGGTAGGTATTAGCTAAGCCTAAGCCTAGGTAACTAGGAAAGGTTCACAAGAAGAATCTGTATCGGCTGGTACAAAATCATAAGATGGGAATAACTAGCGTCGGAAGCTACGCTTAATGATATTAAGTAAGTTACTATCATTATACATCTTCTAATCAGCTACCATACCTGTGGAAGAAGGGCTGTGACATTTTGGTCAATTTAGCATGGTGAATAGGCTACCATTGTTGGTGCTGGAACTGAACGCTTCCAGGTGAAGTCACGCTCATTTCACTGTTTTGTTACCGTAATGACAAATTTTTCTTAATTTCTAATAACCCACCAAGTCAAAGGAACACTTATTCCTCCTAATTTGAGAAGTTCACGACCTAATAAAACTTTCTTTGGAGGTAAACTGAATCGTTCGTAATGGTACTACTTGTCAACAAACCAAAACAACTTCAGGTTCAGAACTTCAGAGTCCAGACTCTACCATAAATGAGCTCGAGTCGAGCTAAATTCTCTGTAACGGCACCTCGTATTTCTTGCATGACATTCTTTAACATTGTGCTATGGTTATTTTCTTCTTCGCGTAATATATTCCTATTATTCTCTACGATTCCTAATTCTCTTCGTCATTCTTATTCTCTTTGTTATGCTGGAACATAACTATTTTCTAAATGCGCTGTAACAACGAAATATTAAACAGAGCATTCAAGTAGAGCTTTCTCTGTGGAGCATTACTTGGGTAAAAAAATATTTATAAATGAATGAAATCACCATTTTCACTTAATGTGATATACTTGGATAAGCGGATTTTCGAAAACCTTTTTATTTTCATATTCCTCTGCGGCTCTGCCTTATTACGACTTTTATTCCTATTTTTGTCTTCTTTTTGTTTCTCTCGCTCTTATTCAGGTCTTTTTTTCGACTGAACTTTTTGACAACAGCTGCTTTTAATGCCTCTTTGTTAAATGTTAGCTATTTATCAACTCTTACGCCATTAGGCTTAAATACTCTACGAACGAATACTTTAAATTCCCTTCTCTTTTTAGGCCCATGTTGTCTTACATGGTTAGGTTAGGATTATATACAATTCTATTTGTGCTTTTGTTGCTGTAACATTAGGCTGGCCTTGTGCCAGCACTGGCTCTTGAACGACCTCTTTTGTCTGTAGAGACAGAGTCAGGGAGGACTGCGCGCAGAGAAGCGAAGGTGAAAAAGATTAATTTTGAGAAGCCTTAATTTATATGCGCACACCGAAAGCACTCATTCTCGATGGAACCATTTATTAATTCAATTATTAATTTTCCCCTTGGCAAGGGTATGTTGACCATGAACCATACCCACTGGTAAGAGGAAAAGCGTCAAGCATTCTGAACACAATGTATAGGCCTACCTGTGATAGCCGCCATGTTGGTTTGATCTGACACGTAGACCAACCCTAGTAGGTTATGGATAACGATTTTGTAACTTTATTAAGTACACTGCTATTATCAGCTTGTTGCTATAGTAAAAATTCATCCACTGTATTTATTATCCACCACTGTAAAATTCGTAAATTTAATAAGTTTGTCAAACAACTGCCTCTTATTTAACCAATAGTCTTTCTTTTGTTAGGACCAGTTCGATGATTGGTTGTGAAACAAACAACAATAAAATTATTTTTATGAAGATGAATCCTTGACCTTTGTGTGAGTGCGTGTGTGTGTGTGCGTGCAGCTCGGTCTTTTCGGCTGGATCGGATGGTTGTTATTGGCCCTCTTCCAAAAGAACGGCCTTCATTTTGTGGACTTTGACCTCAAAAAATGTACACAAACTTGAACACAATGCAAGTGCAGTTTTTAGCACGAGAAGTTGGATAAGTAACAGATGAAATATAAAATAAAGTAACACCTCTAAACGAATTTCTGTATTTATTAGCAACCATATTATGGTTAGATATTCCTATGCAACCATTTTGAATGTGATGAATTTTTAATGTATCTATTGAATTAATCGCTCAGTGTAAGGTACGAGTTAGTTTAGGTTAGGGACTATGTGGAATTGCTGTTTAACCATAAAATATCTAGAAATTATTCTAGTTCAGGCTATAATATAGGGTCTTTGTTACTTATCAGAAAGATCAGACCCCCAGAGCATAGGTTAAATTAAGATGTTACTTTAGACTTAACAATTCCTTCGTGTGTTTTATCCAATGACAAAAGAGTACATTTATTACTGTTTTTGAGTAGCCAGTATAAGTTTGTAAGTAATAGTACAGTTATTAAGTTTTTAAAAATATTATTAAAAGCCTAGCGTTCAGTAACAGATATATATTGATATAAACTTTCTGATGTAAATGTAAGAGTTAATTTATTGATAACTACTTAAATATGCAATGTTCTGTTTATAAAAGTAAGAGGTCCTGGTAAGAAGAAAAGTTACCATTGTAAAAACATGTAAATACTATGATATAACTATAAATCTGCATTAATGTATTTTTCTAATAAGATAAAAATAAAATGACAACCATACCCTCTCTCTGGCGTTTTTGTCCTTCTAAAGGAGATAAACTTCGATCCATACAACAAGTCGAAATTCACCCACAGGCTTTCAGGTTATCCGACGATTTCCTGCATGGTTCCCCTGACGAAGAAGTACTTGAAGGGCACACCCAGAAGGCGCAAATGGCGGCATGCAAAGTATATATACCGGACAGGGTCATCACTTCTCTCCAGGCGAATAAAGTTGCAGGTTAACTAGACCGGCCACAGCTCCGAAGGTGAAGCAGACACTGTCGGCTTGTGTTGGGTAAAACTGAGCATTGAACATGATAAACTCACGCCCCATGAGGTTTGGGGACTTTCTTTTAATATCAGCTGAAATAAGTGTTCCCCTCTGAAGGAGCCGGTACCAGAAGAACCTTACTACACTCAGCTGGCGGGGGCCTTTGGAACTTTCTTTTTATGTCACCACAAAAGTCCTCCTCTGAAGGGGCCAGTACCAGAAGGACCTTACTACACTCACCTGCCGATGGCCTTTGGAACTTTCTTTTTATATCTCCACAAAAATCCTCCTCTGAAGGAGCCAGTACCAGAAGGACCTTACTACACTCAGCTGCCGAGGGCCTTTCGAACTTTCTTTTCATATCTCCACAAAAGTCCTCGACTGAAGAAGCCACTACCAGAAGGACCTTACTACCCTCAGCTGCCGAGGGCCTTTCGAACTTTCTTTTTATATCTCCACAAAAGTCCTCCTCTGAAGGAGCCAGTACCAGAAGGACCTTACTACACTCAGCTGCCGAGGGCCTTTCGAACTTTCTTTTCATATCTCCACAAAAGTCCTCATCTGAAGGAGCCAGTACCAGAAGGACCTTACTAGACTCAGCTGCTGAGGGCCTTAGGAACTTTCTTTTTATATCTCCACAAAAGTCCTCCTCTGAAGGAGCCAGTACCAGAAGGACCTTACTACACTCAGCTGCCGATGGCCTTAGGAACTTTCTTTTTATATCTCCACAAAAGTCCTCCTCTGAAGGAGCCAGTACCAGAAGGACCTTACTACACTCAGCTGCTGAGGGCCTTAGGAACTTTCTTTTTATATCTCCTCAAAAGTCCTCCTCTGAAGGAGCCAGTACCAGAAGGACCTTACTACACTCAGCTGCTGAGGGCCTTAGGAACTTTCTTTTTATATCTTCACAAAAGTCCTCCTCTGAAGGAGCCAGTACCAGAAGGACCTTACTACACTCAGCTGCTGAGGGCCTTAGGAACTTTCTTTTTATATCTCCTCAAAAGTCCTCCTCTGAAGGAGCCAGTACCAGAAGGACCTTACTACACTCAGCTGCCGATGGCCTTTGGAACTTTCTTTTTATATCTCCTCAAAAGTCCTCCTCTGAAGGAGCCAGTACCAGAAGGACCTTACTACACTCAGCTGCTGAGGGCCTTAGGAACTTTCTTTTTATATCTCCACAAAAGTCCTCCTCTGAAAGGGACAGTACCAGAAGGACCTTACTACATCACTGCCAGATGGCCTTTGGAACTTTCTTTTATATCTCCAGAAAACCGTCCTCCTCTGAAGGAGCCAGTACCAGAAGGACCTTACTACACTCAGCTGCCGATGGCCTTTGGAACTTTCTTTTTATATCTCCTCAAAAGTCCTCCTCTGAAGGAGCCAGTACCAGAAGGACCTTACTACACTCAGCTGCCGATGGCCTTAGGAACTTTCTTTTTATATCTCCACAAAAGTCCTCCTCTGAAGGAGCCAGTACCAGAAGGACCTTACTACACTCAGCTGCCGATGGCCTTTGGAACTTTCTTTTTATATCTCCACAAAAGTCCTCCTCTGAAGGAGCCAGTACCAGAAGGACCTTACTACACTCAGCTGCCGATGGCCTTAGGAACTTTCTTTTTATATCTCCACAAAAGTCCTCCTCGGAAAGGGCCAGTACCAGAAGGACCTTACTACACTCAGCTGCCGAGGGCCTTTGGAACTTTCTTTTATACCACCACGCACGGAAGGGGTCGGTACTAGAGGGACACCTACTCTACTGAGCTGCCGAAGGGCTTTGGGACTTTAGTCTTTATATTACCATACACAAAAGTGGAATGGAATGGAATATAGAATTTTGGCCTACAACGAATTGCTATGACCTATGAGGTCATTCAGCGCTGAAGGGAAATTGATATTCGAAAGATTATAAGGTGTAACAAGAGAAAACCTTCGCAGATGCACTATGAAACAATTGTCAGGAGAGGGTGGAAAGTATGATGAAAGAAAGGGAATATGAACAGAGGTACAGAATCAGGAATGAAGGGGGTTGTAGCTAGGGGCCGAAGGGGCGCTGCAAAGAACCTTAAGTAATGCCTACAGTGCAACCGCATGAGGTGCACTCAAGGGACTACCCCGCTACGGAGTCCTCTGCAGTGGATAGTACCAGAAGGGCTCTACTGCACTGAGTTACCAAAGGGCTATGGAGGAGTCAGTTACCTGAGACCTGGTGGAGGTGGGGAAGTACTCATTAATCAGTATGTAGGGAACGGGGAAGACTCCACACACGTAAGCTGCTTGCGAAACCATCAAACAGACTATAGAAATCCATCCGAAAGCTCGGTCGCCAGTGTCTGTTAGGTAAACGACGCCCGTATAAACAGCCATGGCGGCAAATGGGATGGACCTAGCTGAGAAAGACAGAATCAGGCATTTTCTTTTCTGCCAGAACGATCGACGAAGAAGGCTGATAGGATACTGAATACCATCTGTAACAGGAGACTGGAAATATACTAGAGCATATTAGCATGTCTTTAAATTGTATTACAAGTGCAAGTACAAGACTGGAAGGGGAAGGTAGAGGAAACATGAAGTACAGAATCAGGGTAAAAATTATAAATAGACACTGACTGGATAAATAGGGGAAGAAAGCAGGTGCTAAGGTGTCAATAAATAGAGGTGAACTGCTTTCAGATAACAGACCACATTTGAGCTGACAAAAGATGAGGTAAAGCAAAAAACAGGTAGTGTGTCTGCAAAGGCCGCAGGGGAACCTAAGAAGAATAAGATGTTGAAACTACCAAGTCTCCTTCTTTTCTACATAATACAAACTTACCTGTGCAATGGTGGTCATTTGTGCAGCTAAATTGCCATCAAGACCAGTTGAACCAACTTCATGAAAGATCCAAGCAATATTGACACATATTTCCTAAGAACATGAAATTAATCAGAGGAATTGTGGAAGAAAATTCAGTGGCTAAGCAAGAACTGGTCAGAGTATTCCAGGTTAATCGCAGCACGTCAGATGGCTGAACCAAATTTCAAACCTGAGAGAAGTCCCCCATGAGGAGGAATAATGCACAGAAATATTGCTCGACTTCACGGGTAATCAGAAAACCTTTTGCAGATAGGAAGGATAGGAACATAAGATTCAGGCCGAAGGCCCCATTGCGCTGGGACCTGTGAGGTCATTAGCGCTAAAAGGAAAATTG
>NC_087219.1:18644764-18689764 GCF_015104395.2 Macrobrachium nipponense
CGGTTAGGTAAGATATAGGCTGGGTAGGACCTTGAACCCATGGATAAGTTAGGTTATGAGTTAATATCACGTTTGCAATTCAAATTAAATGATGCCCTAAGGATAGGGAACAGTGTTTGCAAATGTCATAGTGCTGACTGCTGAAGTTCTCAAAAGGTTTTAACTTTGATTTATACTTTTACAAGGAACCACACTCAAATAATTATCCTAGGGTCAGTCTTCCGCAAAATTTCGAATACTACTAGTCCTATGCCGCATAGACCTGGCACTAATTCTGGTATAGGTTCACGGATGCCTTTTTATTCCTTCACTATCAAATTTATAATCTCCAACAATGAACATAACCCTAACCTCATAATTCTGTGGTATCACATAGGGAGGTCAGTTTCTTTAAAATTTAACTACAAATATCTCTCTATAAATCACTTCTTTTTCCTTCTCCCGACACCCCCTCCACCTCTCTCTCTCTATCTCTATGAAGAGTTTTGTAATAGAAAAAAAGCAAGAGTAAAAATAATAAACAAAAGATGCATAAGAAAGTAAAACTTACTATTCCAAGTCCATTACCTATTTACAAAAAAAATCTACACTCTTGAGTTTACTAAAACGTAAACATTAAGAGACAACGCTGATGGCAATCCCTAAAATTTGCCCAAAGACCTGCTTTGAGCATATCTACAATGACGAGTATACAAAAAAAAAAAAAAAAAAAAAGCTTTTATGAGGAGGGCAAAGTGTAGCCCTGAATACGTCAGAAAGATGGCAAAAATTAATTCATGATTGTGGTATCCTTTCAAGGATCCTTCTCAAGCACGTTCCTTGGACTCACTGTTAATCATATTGACAATCAAAGCCTCGGTTTCTACAGGCCCCAGACTCTGCTTTAATACAGTTGAAGGTAATGGATAGGAACAGCTTCCTTCCATTAAAACTGTCTGATGATTATCTGTTTCCCTCCACATAACTCGGGCTATAGGCACTAACACACACATTGTCCTAAGATTTCCACAAACTTGAGCATTAACATAGAGTCGGCTGAAATCAGTCACGTCATACTAAATAAACCACAAAAAGCATTTACGATATCAATTATCAAATACTGTACTAAAAGCACCATTACACATATATATATAAATGGTATTCCTAAATGTTTAGCAGGCACTGTATGTTAATCTATGACCTCAGGTGTTTCAACTTTGTACAAAAGTGCAGGTGTTGTACTATTACAGAAAACTGCAATTCCGAAATCGGCTGACCAACTACAAAAGATTTATATCTCTTCCCACTTTCCTTGGGCTGACTTCAGCATCAATCCAATTATTATCAAACGCAAGTCGCCTTCAGTCTGCATTATTCATCTTCAGCTTACATTTCACTGATCAAGGATATTGTTGCTTCCACTGGTTGATATAAATCTGAAGATGCAGTACCTTGTACGAAACTCAAATAAAAAACAAAACTTCTATGGTGAGTCTACGTCACTGACTAGTTATGTTGCTTGGAAGCAAGTTTCCCACAAGTATCAAAAGGGGACTTTCACTCATTCTCACTGTCTTCGTGGACACTGCTACAGAAGATTATGACAAAACTATTTTCTTTAAATTCTCAAACAAAACCGCTTTCCAGAGGGATGGCGAAATTTGCGCTTTCTGTTGGCGTTGGAATTATCAAGTCATTTTGTTTTTCTCCACTGAAAGAACACAACAAGAGTTCATTAAAACAAAAAAGGATTTTCAAATGGGGAATTCGTTTGAGAGAATTACCAAAATTCTCCACACAGGCACAGAACGATACCACTTCCAGAATCACAGAAAGGATTTTCAGTTTTCCAGTGAGGTTCTTTTAAACTAAAACACTATGATGACAGGCGAACCCTGCCCTCCCTGTCGGAGAACTAAACTTGCAGAGATCTGATCTGGAGGCTTGAATAGCAAGATGGGACTTCCCAGGCTTAATGATAGTCTCCTAGTGACTGCTGGCTGGTTGGCAGCAAACCTCGCAGGTAGGCCTTGGTGATGACGCCCCCGTCAGACAATGATTCAAATGCTGGATTACATGTGCTGCAGTTGCATCAGTGTATAGGCTGCTGCCAACTCCTCTGGCTGCCTTGAGTGCTCCTCTTCAGAAGATTTTTCTCCTGAAAAACAAAAACTTCTTTTAGAGGCCAGCGGCTAAATCAGCTTGCGAAAACAAAGATAACTTTTGTAGAACTAAAACTCTGCTAAAAGCTACAACTACAAACTAGGACAGATATAATCTTTGAAGGGACACCAACTTCGAAGGAGTTAGCACTTTCCTGAAATGATTCCTAGAAGAAAACGAGTTGCAAGTACACCAGTTGTTGAATGTCTTCTGTCATTTGGTACAACTCTTTTTCATTATGAATTCTAGGATATAAAATGAGAACTAAGGTGTAAGGTTAGCTTTAGAACCTGCTTCGGGATATGACGCAGCAACACCTTTGAAATCCTGACCTAATTATAGACTTCCGACTATTTTCAATTGTTTCAGCTAGTGATGGGTGCCTCATCTGTGAATATTTTAATATGACTATGAATGCTTCAATAAGACAAATAAGTAATTAAAAAGGTTTTCATAATCCTTAACCTCTAAAACCCATAAAACACATACAAACAGAAGACGTTTTGCATCTAGTATTTAGTTTTCACTCTAGTGGACTGAGCACACTGAAGCTATTTTCCGACATCGTTTTTCAGAATCCTAGATAATGTACTTGTGATAGCAGAATCATGCCACGATGTCACTGATTAATAAGTAAACCCAGCAGTAGGTTCACTTAAGAGCAATAAAGACCATGACGTCGCTGATTAATAAGTAAACTCAGCAGCAGGTTCACCTAAGATCAAGAAAGACCATGACGTCGCTGATTAATAAGTAAACTCAGCAGCAGGTTCACCTAAGATCAAGAAAGACCATGGCGTCACTGATTAATAAGTAAACCCAGCAGTAGGTTCACTTAAGAGCAATAAAGACCATGACGTCACTGATTAATAAGTAAACTCAGCAGCAGGTTCACTTAACAGCAATAAAGACCATGATGTTAACAAGCAAACTCAGCAGCACGTTCACTCAAGCGCAATAAAGACTCACCTATAGACCTACTATGCTCAATGACCGGCCGGCGAATGCCCCAGCACGACAAGGGCACTTTCGGCCCTGAAACTATGTGAGACCTTAACAGATCTTTGCTTTTCTCTGCTTCAAACTGGGAGCAGATCACCCCTTGATCAGAAGGGTACTTTGAAGTCGACGGTCTCTGAAACCACTCTCTGTTGGGGGACACTGCGATACGCGCTTTCTTAGCAGACGTTTGTCCCGTGCCCTCATCTCCGTGCAGCATGGTCTCTGACCTCTTTGCAAGCTTTCTGGTCTCATCAGAGGATCCTCCTTGTACAGGTTTCACTCTCTGTTCTTTGATTAATATACGATTGTTGACAGGGGGCATGTAGTTGTCTTTGATATGCTCAAAGGAGTTATTCCAGAGCTTCTTAATGTTCTCCTTCGGACTAGAAGTGCACAATGGGAAGATGTGAGGAAAGTGGTTACTCAGGAAGCCCTCAGTCTGAGTTTCTGCAGTGTCTGACGAAGTGCTAGGTCCTTCCTGGTAGTGCCTGAGAAAGTCCCCTCCTGATGTAGGCATGAGGCTGGAATTGACGATGAACGTGGCAGTGGCGTTGATGGGAGCGGAGTTCGTTGAATCGGCCATACCATCCGCAGAACAGAAATCTCCAGCCTCAGAGTTATTCAGGTATCTGTGTAAAAGGGTTGTCTTGAACTTCTGTGAGGCTGATACTTCCTCGTGAGGATCCGTCGTTGGGGGATCTGGAAAAAATAATGGTCATGGACGTGAAAAAAACGAAAATGCTTTAGAACTGGGAAAAAAGAATGTGTTTATATATATACTTTTAGGGCATAGTTGTTTTTCTCTTATACAGTTTTCATTAAAAGCATTTGCATCAGTGGCATGAATAAGTTTCTTGCAGGTATCTTCGTCGGTAAGAAAATACCTAGAAGAAACTTATTGATGCCACTAAAGCAATTGCTTTCAATGAAAAGTTATATATATATATATATATATATATATATATATATATATATATATATATATATATATATATATATATATATATATCACAAAATCCACGTAAGAAGGTGAGTGAAAACCGGGACTTTGAACAAGTGCTTTCGTAGTTTATTGTACATTTTCAAGTTCAAAGTCCCGGTTCTCCCTCACCTGGCGTGGATTTTGCGATATTCTAAAGAACGCGTTCCTTCGTGCTCCATTGGAAATATATGTTTTAAATTGCAATAAACAACAGGTCTGAATTTAATAGATGAAAATGCATCAGGACCATGAAAATGATAAAATACTCTTCCTCTGATGTTCACAATATTCTGTCCTTTACTATTTGGTTTTTATTTTTATCTGTTTATTTATCTACTTATTAAAACATCGTTTTTTGTTTTTCTATACTAATATCTTCTGTCTATACTTCCTATTATCTTATGTAACTTCTTTCAATTTGCAAACAATATTCGTAGAAAGCTTGTATTTCAAGTCAGTGGCCCCTGTAGGCTTGTTCCTTATGAATAGGGCTAATCTCCTGAATAATAATAATAATAATATAATAATAATAATAATAATAATAATAATAATATGATTGCATTTGGTCCTAGACACCAGGGATAGACCCCACCCTTTTTCTTGTTTGCTTTGGGCTTGGTGTATGTATATATATATATATATATATATATATATATATATATATTATATATATATATATATATATATATATACCAAGCCCAAAGCAAACAAGAATAAGGGTGGGGTCTATCCCTGGTGTCTAGGACCAAATGCAATCATATTATTATTATTATTATATTATTATTATTATTATTATTATTATTTTTTTTTTTTGCTCTATCAAAGTCCTCCAATTCGACTGGGTGGTATTTATAGTGTGGGGTTCCGGGTTGCATCCTGCCTCCTTATGAGTCCATCACTTTTCTTACTGTGTGCCGTTTCTAGGATCACACTCTTCTGCATGAGTCCTGGAGCTACTTCAGCCTCTAGTTTTTCTAGATTCCTTTTCAGGGATCTTGGGATCGTGCCTAGTGCTCCTATGATTATGGGTACGATTTCCACTGGCATATCCCATATCTTTCTTATTTCTATTTTCAGATCTTGATACTTATCCATTTTTTCCCTCTCTTTCTCTTCAACTCTGGTGTCCCATGGTATTGCGACATCAATGAGTGATACTTTCTTCTTGACTTTGTCAATCAACGTCACGTCTGGTCTGTTTGCACGTATCACCCTATCCGTTCTGATACCATAGTCCCAGAGGATCTTTGTGTGATCGTTTTCTATCACTCCCTCAGGTTGGTGCTCGTACCACTTATTACTGCAAGGAAGCTGATGTTTCTTGCAAAGGCTCCAGTGGAGGGCTTTTGCCACTGAATCATGCCTCTTTTTGTACTGGTTCCGTGCAAGTGCCGGGCATTCGCTTGCTATGTGGTTGATGGTTTCATTTTTCGTATTGCACTTCCTACATATGGGGAGAGATGTTATTTCCGTCTATCGTTCTTTGAACATATCTGGTTCATAGGGCCTGATCTGTGCCGCTGCTATCATTCCTGATCTTGTGCCGCTGTTATCATTCCTTCAGTTTCCTTCTTGAGCTCTCCCCTCTTTAGCCATTGCCATGTGTCATCGCTGGCTAGTTCTTTAGTTTGTCTCATGTATTGTCCGTGCATTGGTTTGTTGTGCCAGTCCTCTGTTCTGTCTGTCATTCTCCTGTCTGTATATTTCTGGGTCTTCATCTACTTTTATTAGTCCTTCTTCCCATGCACTCTTTAGCCACAAGTCTTCACCGCTTTTCAGATATTGCCCCAGTGCTCTGTTCTCGATGTTGACGCAGTCCTCTATACTTAGTAGTCCTCTCCCTCCTTCCTTTCGTGTTATGTATAGTCTGTCCGTATTTGCTCTTGGGTGTAGTGCTTTGTGTATTGTCATATGTTTCCTGGTTTTCTGATCTATGCTGCGGAGTTCTACCTTTGTCCATTCCACTATTCCTGCACTGTATCCGGCGTTGAGTTTTGACTTGAGTATCGCCTTGAGTCTCTGCATATATTCTTTCCTGATCGTGTCCTTCATCTCTTGGTGTTTTATATCCCCTCCTTCCATTATTCCCAGGTATTTGTATCCAGTCTTATCTATGTGTTTGATGATGCTCCCATCTGGTAGCTTTATCCCTTCAGTTCTCATTACTTTGCCTTTTTGTATGTTGACTAAGGCGCATTTTTCTATTCCAAACTCCATCCTGATGTCCCCAGATACAATCCTTACAGTCTGGATTAGGGTATCTATTTCCTTGATGCTCTACCATACAGCTTGATGTCGTCCATTAACATCAGATGGTTGATTCTGTTGCCTCTTTTCTTGAGTTGGTACCTGGCATCCATCTTCTGTAGTACTTTTGTTATGGGAATCATGGCTACTACGAAGAGTAGTGGGGACAGTGAGTCGCCCTGGAAGATCCCTCTCCTGATATTAACCTCTGCTAGTCTTATTCCAGAGCTTGTAAGTATTGTATTCCAGTTGCGCATTGTATTTTTGAGGAAGCTGATGGTGTTTTCCTCTGCCCCATATATTTTCAGGCATTCTATTAGCCATGTGTGTGGTATCATGTCGAAGGCTTTCTTATAGTCCTATCCATTCCATGCTTAGGTTTGTTTTCCTCCTCCTACTGTTCTCATTACCATTTTGTCTAATCTGGAGCTGGTCTTTTGTGCCCCTACACTTCTTCTGCAGCTTTCTGTTGGTGGGGAGGTGTTTGTCTCCTGTAGGTAGTTGTAAAGCCTTTTCACTGATCATACCTGTTAGTAACTACTTCCACATTTATTGGTAGGCAGGTTGATAGGCCGTAGTTACTACTGGCTATATTTCCCTTACTCTGGGGGAGGGGGGGGGTCTTTTGTACTAAGGAGGATTTTCTTCCTGTGGTCATCCAATTTGTGTGCTATGGTGTTTGAGATCAATGCTGGAGTTTTCTGCTATTCGTGGTGTAGGGCTTGAAGTTTTTTGAGCCAGTATCCATGGACTTTCATCGGGCCTGGGCTTTCCAGTTTGGCATTTTCTTTAGTTGGTGTCGGACTGTGTCTGTCGTGATCTCTGTGATCTTGTTTTTATTTCCCTGTTTCTTTTCCTTGACTTTGCTGGACCCATTTGCTGTTGTTTGTGTGATACCGGATTTGCTCCATATGTTTTCCCAGAGTCTCTTACTTGGTTTCGGCTTCAGGAATTTTGGTGGTTGTCCTTCCCCTCTTAGTTGGCTGTATAGTCTTTTCTGGTTGGTTTCCGAATAGTTTGTGCTGTGGTATCCTTATTCCTATTCATGTAACCGTTGGTTTAATTTGCTTTGGCCTTAAGCCTCTGTTTTTCCATCTTCTATTGTGTTGTTTTTAGGTCCCTCTCTTGTTTACATCTTCTATTGTGTTTGTTTAGTGTCCCTCTCTTGTACTTTGTATTTCTCGTTCAGTCCCTCCCATTGTTTTCTTGCTTCTTAGCCTTTTTTTTTCTGTCATCTCTTTCATTTACTCAAGTCATTATATCAATCAGACCATGATTTGCTTTTCCAGGCGCCTTTTCCAAGGAGGTTGCTGTTTTGGTTTTCTGTTGGGTTTGGTTGTGCTGGTGGTGTTGGTGTTCGAATCCCCATCAGTTCTGCTACTAATCTTGCTCCTGCATATGCCAAGTTATTTGTTTCTGTGATACTGCCCATTATTTCATTGACCTCACTTGTTTTCTCCCTTAATTTCTTGGTGTTGTAGGTTTTCATGGAGGGGATCTTTGTTCTCTCTGTATCTGGCTCCATCCATTGTCTAATCTTTTCTACCCATTCCGTCCTCTCTGTTACTTCGTCAGTGTTCTCTTCGTGTGTCGTTGTTTGATACCTCATCCTCCCTGTCGTCTTCTGTGGCATCGTCTCTCAGTTCGTCTTCGTGTAATTCGCTGTCGTGTGACATTTCCCTTCAGTTCTTCTCTTTCTGTTGGGGAGAGCCAGTTCTTTTTCTTTATGTTTCCTTACTTGGTCTGCCAGCCTCTGCTCTGTTTGGGGGGTGTTATTCCTCTCATTCCAGATGTTGACCATCTTCTTCTATATCCTCTCTCCGTCGGGTTGCTTCTGACGTAGCAGTCTCCATATTTCCTTATTTTTCTTCTCTTGTCCATTTCTTCCTTTTTGCTTCTGTAGCTCCAATCTCAGGCTGTTGATTACTGTCGTTGTGGTGATCAGTTGCTGGATGACGACCTCCAAGTACCTGACCGTCTTCCCCTTCAATTGGGTTGAATACCTGGTTGCCGGACGAAGCTCCTCTGTTGCCAGAGGTTCCATTTACGTCGTTGTCGTTTATTCCTTCATTTCTTTCCATCATTGCTGAGTTTTGCTATTTAACCCATAGCTGGGATAGGTACTCATGTACAGCTGAGTAGACTGACGAAATTATGGTAAAGATCCTTTCCAAGGAATCAACGCCGAGGAGAGCGGTCACCCATCCAACGACTGACCAGCCCCAATGTTGCTTAACTTGACTTAAGTCCATTGACGACCTAACCCACTCCTCCACAGCGCCACACATATTATTATTAAATTTATTTATTATTATTATTATTATTATTATTATATTATTATTATTATTATTATTATTATTATTATTATTATTATTATTATTATTCAGGAGATTAGCCCTATTCATATGGAACAAGCCTACAGGGGCCACTGACTTGAAATACAAGCTTCCAACGAATATTGTTTTCAAATTGCAAGAAGTTACAGAAGATAATTGGAAATCTAGACAAGATATCAGTCATTAGAAAAGAAGAAATTACATTCTAATAAGTAGATAAATAAAGAGACAACAATAAAGGTCAAATAGTAAGCACAAGGTGATTTTTTTAAGTAGTAACGCTTTGTATCTTCTCTTGACTTTAGAGATTCTATTGTAGTATATATATAGGTACATACATATATATATATATATATATATATATATATATATATATATATATATATGTTATACACACACACACACACACACACACACACACACATATATATATATATATATATATATATATATATATATATATATAGATAGAGGCTCAGTTTAAATAAATATATAGGAGCTTCAGAAGGTGTCCATGATACAACGATTAAAAGGAATCAGGTTTATTTACAACGAAACGTTTCGCACATAAAACTTCTGTGCATCATCAGTCTGTAAAAGAGTAAAGAGACACATAATAACATTCAATGATAAAAAAGAACTCACAAATATTAAAATGGTCTTAAAAATTAAAATCAAAGTAAAAACAAACAAAGGTAAAGAGAGAGAGAACAACCCCAAACACCAACCGTCCTAATGTAGAGAGAAGATGGAATGACTAAAAAAACCAGTTGACGAAGACGACGTCAAACTATGCCAGGTATAGAGTTGCTGAGGAGGTATTGCTATTGAGTGAAGGAACAAGTTTCTTAATGTATAACGACTCGAGGGTAGTTAGGTGGTCAGGATTTTTGACATAATCTATTATTTTGAATTGTTCTTTTTTTATTTCGATTTTGCAATTAGAAGCGTGGTTCCTGATATTGGAAAATTCAGGCTGTTTTATTTTCTGACCAGTACGGAAGCTGAAACCCAGATGGCTACAATATCTGACCCTCAGCAGCCTCCGAGTCGATCCACGTAAGAGCCCGGGACATCCAGGGCAAATAAATTTATATATGACGTTGGATCTCATGAAGGGCTGAAGGCGGTCTTTAAAGTTAAAGAAGGAGCCTATTGTACAGGGATTATTTGTTATAAGTTGACTCTGAGACAAGGAATCTCTTGTTCAATAATTCGTGCGAGATTGGACGAGAATTTGAAGTCAGGCATATATGGGATAGTTGCATAAAACAGTTTTCTTAGGAACATCAAAATTAGGCAATGGTGGATGAAAAAAATTTGGTTTTTTTTTTGCAAGTATTTGATTGATCATTCTAAAAAACTATTTCTTGTGGGAATGATTGGACTTGAAAAAGCTTAATAAAAACGTGATCTCATCATGAAAAATCTTCCAAGAAGATGAATATTTCAGGCTCTATTGACTAATTTTGTGAATGGTATTAAGTTTAAAAGATCGTTGACATGAGCTATAAAAATTATTAGTTAGTCCTGTAAAGGTACGTTTTCTGTAAACGGACGTGGCAAATTCAGAATTGGTTCTTGTTATTTCAAATCCAGGTAAGGTAAAATTCCCTCATTTTCCACTTCCATTGTAAAATTAATATTTGGTGGATAAGTATTGTAATGAAATTTTAAAAACAAAGAACATTGCCAAGGGTGTTGAAATAATGCAAAGGTATCATCAACGTATCTACGGTAAAGTGAAGGTTTAAAGTTGAGATCACACTGGTTTATTGCGATTCTAAGTCCGACATAAAAAAATTGGCAAAAATTGGGCCTAGAGGAGATCCCATGGCAACTCCATCGACCTGCGAATAGAGTCGCTTATTAAATATGAACATCGAGTCTTGCACAGCAAGATCGAGTAATTGTTTAAATAGTCAGTTCGGTTACCACCCTGAAAGATTGTATCATCATTAATAAAAATCTTGTTCAGTCATAATATTAATCGTCTCATTAAGTGGAACGTTTGTGAGAGAGATTCCACAATCAAAACTGACCATATAATAGTCCCCATCTTGTCTAGTGATTTATTTGTTGAAATTCAAGCCCATTTTTTTTTTCAAAGTAAACTCGCTATTGCTGTATTCAGAGAGAAGTCCAGCCAAAAATTTAGAGATGGAAAACAAAAAGCAGGATTGTTTGTAGGCAGCCATAATTGGTCTTGAAAGGCAGATCAGGTTTATGAATTTTCGGTTGTCCATAAGAGTATGCTAAAGAACGAGGAACCGGTAACAAAAAGCTGTTGATAGGTTGTTTCATTTATAATATTTTCACTTTTGATTTTCCTCAAGAATCTATTGATTTTATCTTCCCTTTTAAAAACTTCTAAAAAAGTAGGTTCACCATGGGACATAAACTTGGTACTGTCAGACAAAATATTTTCCATTTTTTGTACATAGTCGTTCTTATTCATAATAACTACCCCCTTGCCTTTATCTGGTTTACACATAATTATATCTTCTCGCTCCTTCAACCTCAAGAGAATTTTCAAATCTGCAGGTCTAAAAAAAGGTGTCCAATTAGTTTTCAAATTGAGATAGGTTTTATTAGCCAAGTTAGAAATTTTCTGTTGTAGCTTACCAATGTTTTGGTTGAATTCAAGTTTGATCAGTCTTTGGAACATAATTTCAAAAGGTAGAAAAAACCTGGCATAGTTGGGTCTAAAAGGATGGCAAGAGCAGAAGTCCAGAGCCAAATGACAATAAAAATTCTTCTCTCTTTGATAAAACATAACCGGAAAGTTTAAAATATACATTGATTTCTGGACTGGAAATTAGGAATAACCACACCGAGCTTCAGAAGTTTTCTTTGGTGTCTCATGAACACATCAGAAATATAGTTATAATGTATTTACAGAACAATCTTTGGTAAAGTAGGCGGTCCAACATGGATAGATCATTGTATAATAAATTCTTCAATTGGTCAGTGATAACAGTTAATTGGTCAATAATGCGAATTTTACAATCAATTTCGTTCTTGAGTAATGTCTTGAGCGCATCCTTATAGAACTCGGTGTTGTAGAGGGGGCTTGAATTTCAACAAATAATCACTAGACAAGATGGGACTATTATATGGTCAGTTTTGATGTGGAATCTCTCTTCACAAAACGTTCCACTTAATGAGACGATTAATATTATACTGAACAAGATTTTTATTAATGATGATACAATCTTTCATGGTTTTAAACCGAACTATTTTTAAAATAAACAATTACTCGATCTTGCTGTGCAAGACTCGATGTTCATATTTAATAAGCGACTCTATTCGCAGTCGATGGAGTTGCCATGGGATCTCCTCTAGGCCCAATTTTTGCCAATTTTTTTATGTCGGACTTAGAATCGAAATTTTTAAACCAGTGTGATCTCAACTTTAAACCTTCACTTTACCGTAGATACGTTGATGATACCTTTGCATTATTTCAACACCCTTGGCAATGTTCTTTGTTTTTAAATTTCATTAACAATATTCATCCAAATATTAATTTTACAATGGAAGTGGAAAATGAGGGAATTTTACCTTACCTGGATTTGAAAATAACAAGAACCAATTCTGAATTTGCCACGTCCGTTTACAGAAAACGTACCTTTACAGGACTAACTAATAATTTTTATAGCTCATGTCACGATCTTTTAACTTAATACCATTCACCACATTAGTCAATAGAGCCCTGAAATATTCATCTTCTTGGAAGATTTTTCATGATGATGATCGTCGTTTTTATTAAGCTTTTTTCAAGTCCAATTCATTCCCACAAGAAATAGTTTTAGAATGATCAATCAATACTTGCCAAATTTTTTCATCCACCATTGCCTAATTTGATGTTCCTAAGAAACTGTTTTATGCAACTATCCCATATATGCCTGACTTCAATTCTCGTCCAATCTCGCACGAATTATTGAACAAGAGATTCCTTGTCTCAGAGTCAAACTTATAACAAATAATCCCTGTACAATAGGCTCCTTCTTTAACTTTAAAGACCGGCCTTCAGCCCTTCATGAGACCAACGTCATATATAAATTTATTTGCCCTGGATGTCCGGGCTCTTACGTTTGTATCGACTCGGAGGCTGCTGAGGTCAGATATTGTAGCCATCTGGGTTTCAGCTTCCGTACTGGTCAGAAAATAAAACAGCCTGAATTTTCCAATATCAGGAACCACGCTTCTAATTGCAAAATCGAAATAAAAAAGAACAATTCAAAATAATAGATTATGTCAAAAATCCTGACCACCTAACTACCCTCGAGTCGTTATAACATTAAGAAACTTGTTCCTTCACTCAATAGCAATACCTCCTCAGCAACTCTATACCTGGCATAGTTGACGTCGTCTTCGTCAACTGGTTTTTTTAGTCATTCCATCTTCTCTCTACATTATGGACGGTTGGTGTTTGGGGTTGTTCTCTCTCTCTTTACCTTTGTTTTGTTTTTACTTTGATTTTTTAATTTTTAAGACCTTTTATTTTATATTTGTGAGTTCCTTTTTTATCATTGAATGTTATTTAGTGTCTCTTTGCTCTTTTACAGACTGATGATGCCACAGAAGTTTTATGTGCGAAACGTTTCGTTGTAAATAAACCTGATTCCTTTTAATCGTTGTATCATGGACACCTTCTGAAGCTCCTATATATATATATATATATATATATATATATATATATATATATATATATATATATATATATATATATATATGTGTGTGTGTGTGTGTGTGTGTGTGCGTGTGTGTGTGCGTGGGTTTGTTGGCGAAAGTATTCATGTTTGTCCTCAAGATATAATTACTTTTACACGGCTTGAAAGAAACTAACATAAGTCCCCATTTTCTAAACCTATTTTCATTCATGAAATTACCTACTCTAGAATAATATTTATTCATTAATCGTTACTCCTTTGTACTCATTGTAACTACAACCAGCTGCAGTTGGCAACTTATTTTCATCATGCTAATTGTTCAAGGATCTGGTGAAGAAAAAGATGATTTACTTATTCCTTTCCTTCACACCTTTTGCTCATCTTTCCTTTTACTGAGACTCCTTGTCCTTCAACCAACATACCTTCTAATTCTGATATCCTACTAACATATCTCCTATCCCAGATATCCTTCCCACACACATCCCACCCTTGATATCCTACCATTATACCTCTTAACCCCTGATATCCTACAAATACACCTCCCACCCCTGATATCCTACCAACACACTTCCTGCTCCGCTGATATCCTACTAACAGGCCTCCCAACCCTGATATCCTACAAATACAACTCCCACCATTGATATCCTTCCCACACACCTCCCACTTCCCTGATATCCTACTTACATACTTCGAACCCCCTGATATCCTACAGCACATCTCTATGCAGTCCTACAACACACTTGTCACCCCTGATATCCAACAACACACACATCTCCCATTCTTGATATCCTATATCTTCCATAGAGTCCTACCACCCCCTACCCACCACCCCACCCAGATTTGCGTGAGTGATATCCTATGAGCACACCTCCAATTCCTGATATCCTATACCCTCCATAGAGTCCTACCACCTCCACCCATCCCACATAGACACTCATCCATGATATCCTACGCGCACATCTCCCATTCCTGATATCCTATAACCTACATAGAGTCCTACCACCCACCAGCCCCCAAGCCAGACACGCGTCCACGCTTTGCCCTGAGCAGGAGCAGACGCCCTCACTCAGCCCCTCACTCACCCTGCGCCACGGGCGGCACCCACGTGTTGATCTCGTCCTCGGGCATAATGGGCAGGGGCTCGGATTTCCCGGTGATGACGGAGTTGTAGATCCTGACGCGCTCCTCCCAGCAGATGCCTCTGCCCCTGGTGGCCTCCCGGATCCTGCGACGCATGTTTCCGAACCACTCGCTCACCTGCAGGAGGCGGAGAGAGTTGAAAGGATTTCTATTTGATTTTTTATTTTTATTTTTATTTTCTTTTGGTGGGTTGGGTATCTATCTGGTGGTTCGTTGACTGTGCTGGGTCGTGGTGGTGTTGGGGTGAGGGTATAGGATATGGTGGGTGGGTGGGTGGGTAGGAGGTTGGAAATTGTCTAGATAATACCTTATGGGGTCATCCCTTGTCAGGAGAGAAAGTCGTACAGGTTTTAATATATATATATATATATATATATATATATATATATGTATATATAATCTATATATATATTATATGTATATATATCTATATATATATATATATATATATAGTATATATATATCTGTGAGAGAGATATATAAACCAGCAAACATATATATATATATATATATATATATATATATATATATAATATATATATATATATCCATACGTATACTTAACTTACTGTCAGAGCTATACCATTATCAAGACAACAGGGTAATATTTCAAAAGGTTTGATGCTTAGCATAGATATGCGTTAATCGCTGTCATTTTCGAAGGAGTAAATCCCAGGATTGGTAAGAAAAGCTGCCGCTAACAACCACGATTCAATGTGATGAGTAACTTTGCCCAAATTTTGCTTTGATTGTTATCATGATAATTATAATCATTCTTTTGGAATGAGACCCTCTTTCAAACAAGTATTATTGAAAGATATTGATGCATCACCTGCATTTAACTTGTACATAGTCTTCTCTATTTTTCTAACAACTGCTTTCTCTCTGCTATTACAATTGAAGAGTATTATTATGTGCTGCAGAATATACTATAGCTAAACGTTCATCTGTGACAAAACTGAAATGACACAAACTTGGTAATCAGGTTTCCGCAGAATAGAATAAACTATATAAGAAAATAATAAAAAAACAAACAGATAAATAACATACGAAATAAAACTTTATCAGTTAACAGGCAAATGCAAACATAAAGAACGAAATAAACCAGCAAAAACACGAGGAATAAACACAAATAACAAGAAGAAAAAAAATCGTTTCGGTATTTCATATCACTTGCCTAGAACGAAAACAGATGAATTGAGGCCTGTTTTTTTTTTAAATTTATTTATTATTTTTTTTTTTTTTTTTTTTTTTTGCGCTTCGATAGCTCAGTAGTACTTCTCTGGGCCAAGTCATTTCGTTTTGTTATTTTTCTTGCCGTGAAATTTTAGCGACGGAGAAACGACAAAAACACGACAGATTTATAAAAACCGCTCCCCATCTGCAATTAGACGTGACAGCACATGGCAGACAAGGAAGTGTTTCAGGCACAAATAAATACAGAAAAAAAAAAGACAGCAATAGTAGTAGTAGCAGAAGGGGTTTGCCTTTGGAACGGCTCCCAGAAGAAAGGAGAACATTGGCATTAACGTTACCAAAGATTATAATCTATTCAAACGCTCACCTTTTTTAATTCTTGTTTTTTCGTAACAACACTTTCAACACAAAGATAGAAGTAGTAGTAGCAGAAAGGCTTTGCCTTTGAAACGGCTTTGAGAAGTAAAGATATCTTTGGCATTTCCCGTAACCGAAGATTAAAACCTATACAACGGCCACATTTTTTTATGTTTTCGTAACGACCATGCAGCAAAAAGATAGTAGTTGTAGTAGTAGTACGCGAAAGGCTTTGCCTTTGAAACTGCTCCAAGAGGAAAGGAGATCGTTGGCATTTCCCGTAACCATACACCGGCTAACGGCAACCCCCCATTTTTTGTAACGAGATATGAAACAACAACAACAAAAAAACTCAATTTTTAACGCCTCCTGACGCAGACTTCTCTGTCCAAACATTTAATTCAAAATGATTTTCTTCAGCCATTAGTAACAGACAGAAAGAGAGATTTTTAATCATTTTTCGTGTTCTTTTCAGTGAAGGTCAAGAACTTTCTTCCCACATGGAGTGACTTGGGCACGTCCCTAGTTTATGATACCACCTGTGCCCGTTTTGACCTTTGTAATGAATTACGTCACTGGTAGTTGGTCGGCTGTGGTGAACAACACCCGTGGAGCTAGTGTCTTCATCCCCGAATTATTTGCGAGAGTGGGTAGGTTAACACTGTAGTGCCTCTCTCTCTCTCTCTCTCTCTCTCTCTCTCTCTATTGTATATATATATATTTATATATATATCTATATATATATATATATATATATATATATATATATGTATATATATAATATATCTATCTATATACGTATATATATATAAATATATATATATATCCATTAAAAGATTTTAAAACGTTAAGCAGATAGATATTGACGCAGTTCAAGCATCAAGGAAAGAGAGAGGAGAGAGAGAGAAGAGAGCGAGAGAGAGAGAGAGAGAGAGAGAGAGGGGGGGGGTGGGGGAGGGGGGGGGGGTAAGAGGGGTGAGAGACAACACTGGGGGCCTGGTAGTCCATCCGACCAGTGCCGCTTTACTGGGTGAAGTGCATCGGGCGAAGAGAGAGAGAGAGAGAGAGAGAGAGAGAGAGAGAGAGAGAGACGACGACGACTGGCATTCTGAGGCACACATTTCCGGAGTGCTTCTGCCGTGTGTAACAACGTAGCGGCCGAGTTACATTCCGTAACACCTGAGGCAAGCGAGTTACTGCTGCAACTGAGGTGCTCGAGAACTGGCGCGCCCTCGATGCTTCATATTTCAGGACTTTCCTGTGTTGACGGAAGGAAGGAAGGAAGGTCCTCTGTCCGTCCTTCAGCTGGAGGACTGAGTCTTCGTTGCTTTTAGCTGTGTTGAGTCCTGAAGCTTCATATTTTAGGACTTTCCAGATCTGGCGGAAGGTGTCCTTCTGCGCATCAAACTGGAAGGACTGAGCCTTTGTGTTTATAGATGATACCATCTCTATAGCTGTAGTGTTTCAGTTCATAGATTTTTCCACTGGATAAAGTCAGGCTTCACTGAAGAAGGTTGAGCCTTTGTATTTATAGATGGTAACATCTCTAGAGCTGTAGTGTTCCATTTCATAGATTACGCCACTGGATGAAGTCAGACTTCACTGAAGAAGGCTGGGTCTTCGTATTTATAGATGATACCATTTCATAGCTGCAGTGTTTCAGTTCATAGATTACTCCACTGGATAAAGTTAGACTTCACTGAAGAAGGCTGATTCTGTGTATTAAAGGATAATACTTCTTTGCTGCAGTGCTTCAGTTCATAAATTTCTCCACAGGATAAAGTTAGACTTCAATGCAGAAGCACCAAAGGACAGAACAACACCAAAAAGCAAAAAAAGCAATGCAGATGTGGGATCAAGGACGCTGCATTGTATGCATTGCGCCATTCAAGAATTCAAGATACCCCTTGATAGAAAAACTCCCCCCCCCCTCCTCTCTCTCTCTCTCTCTCTCTCTCTCTCTCTCTCTCTTCCCCATTGACTGCGAGCTATGAATTTCGGGCAAATGGGTCCAAATCTTTCCTTCTTCGGTTGGAAGCGAATCAGGGAAGAAATGAAATAGGAAGGGAAGACGAACTTACTAGGGAATAGGTACATTGAACTAGGGAGGAGACTTAGAATAGGTAAATAGGGATGGTTGGGGACCCAGGTGGGTGACATTATGGAGATGAATAGGGAATGCTTGGGAGCTAGGGTGCAGGCTTATTTTAGGTCAATAGGGAATGTTGGTAAGCCAGATAGGAGACATTATGGAGATGAGTAAGGAGTGAGCCAGGAGGGACACATGGTATGGGTCAATATGGATAGTTAGGGAGCCAGAAAGGAAAAAGTACAAGTAGATAGGGAAGCTTAGAGAGCCAGCGGGGAGATTTGGTGCAGGTACATAAGAGAGTTAGGGAGCCAAAGGGGAGACATGGCGCATGTAAATAGTGAGGCTTAATGAGCCAGAGGGGAAGACAGGTAAATTGGGTTTGTTAGGGAGCCAGAGAGGAGTTGTAGTACAAGTAAATAGAGAATGTTTGGGAGCCATAGGAAGACATTGCAAGATAAATAGGGAGTGTCAGGAAACCTGAGGGGAGACATAGTATAGATAAATAGGGAGTGTCTGGGAACCAGAGGGAAGACATAATATAGATAAATAAATAAAGGGTGTCTGTGAGCCATAGGGAAGACATAGTACAGATAAACAGGGAGCATTTGAGCCATAGGGAAGACATAGTACAGATAAATAGGGAGCATTTGAGCCATAGAGAAGACATAGTACAGATAAATAGGGAGCATTTAGGAGGAGCCATAGGGGATACATAGTACAGATAAATAGGGAGCATTTGAGCCATAGGGAAGACATAGTACAGATAAACAGGGAGCATTTGGGAGCCATAGGAGAGACAAAGCGTAAAGTGAATATAGATAACATTACGTATTAAGAAACAGACCGGAAGTTGCAAAGACCGCAGGCATGAGAGAGAGAGAGAGAGAGAGAGAGAGAGAGAGAGAGAGAGAGAGAGAGAGAGATTTAAATTATGCAAGAGAGTTATATAACAGCACAGTGGAAGAAATAAAAGTTGTGACTGATGAGAGAGAGAGAGAGAGAGAGAGAGAGAGAGAGAGAGAGAGAGAGATATGGCACTGTGGGGTTGGGGGGGGGGTTGGGGGGGGGGGGTGGAGTTGGGGGAGGTGTGCTAGGAGGGTTTGGGGTTGGGGTTACTGGTTTGTGGGGGGGACACCAAAGGAAAGCAAGTAAGTCAGTCGAATAGTGCCAATACTACTATCCTTGGCACCGTGCCCTCATCTCAGTGCCAACCGTGAGTGTACGAGGCCCTCATAGAAATTGACTCTCTCTCTCTCTCTCTCTCTCTCACACAACAGCAGCAGTTACACTGCCTGGGAGGTTAAGCTACAGCTAACAAGCGTTAACAAGTTTTCCAACTCGTCTTCACCGGAAATAAGAAGAAGAAGAAGAAGAAGAAGAAGAAGAAGAAGAAGAGAGAGAGAGAGAGAGAGAGAGAGAGAGAGAGAGAGAGAGAGAGAGACATCTCCATATTGGAAGATTTTAACATGAAGAGACTTATTATGAAAGATGGTTAAAATCGCTGTCTATTTTGTGTTACTATTCCGCTGCTACCTCTTTTTATTTTTTTTTACCTATTTTATTTATTTGATGATGTCAGCATCTATACCAACTTAGTTACCCCAGCGAGAGCTATTTCTTGATTGACAACTCCTCTCTCTCTCTCTCTCTCTCTCTCTCATGTTTTTACGTGTTTGTTGTATTTTTCTCTCTACCAGTACCATTTATCATATTCATATATATATATATATATATATATATATATATATATATATATATATATATATATTCATACAAATATATGTTTGTATATATATATATATATATATATATTCATATATATATGTATCTATATATATAAATATATATATATATATATATATATATATATATATATATATATATGTATACACACACACACACATATATATATATATATATATATATATATATATATATATAATACCTTGAGAGTACTCGCAAGGGCTTATTACATGTCAATACGCATTTGCCCTCTTCCTACGCCACATGCACCAAGCAAACAATTGACCTTAACGGCTTCCATAATATCTATTCTTAATTTGCAGTCGGCTTATATACGCATCTCTCATCTTTGTCTTCTCCTCTCGTTTGTTGTCGAGAGAGAGAGAGAGAGAGAGAGAGAGAGAGAGAGAGAGTTAACATTTCGTAAGCCACAGTTGAACTAACACCAACTTGCTTAATTTGCAGACGGCATATACACACAACTCGCAACTTTATCCCTTCTTTCTCTCGCTTGTTATCGAGAGAGAGAGAGAGAGAGAGAGAGAGAGAGAGAGAGAGAGAGAGAGAGAGAGAGAGAGCTACAACAACACGGAGTCTCCTAAAACATACCCACGAAATCCTTCCGTTGAGGCACAGAGGGACACCACAGAGCCCAATTTCGACAGCAATGGTATTTGAGCGTCGCTCGATGTCCACTAGTCTTTATTTATTTTTCACGGGAGTTATTTTCCGCGTATCATACTCTCAGCAATCCGCTGTTTATTGACTGAAGCTCAGTGATTCTCCAACTGTTCTTCGCTGGGTGTTATTTTCGCGAAAGTCACTGCAGATTTTTAATTTTTCACAGATTTTATATTTGCGACAGAGGTTCTTTTTAGACGTGTTACAGGCGAGTGTCACGGATTTTATTGGTGTTTATATTAGCGAAAGAAACGCTGGGATGTATAACAGCGTCATCGAGTAGAGAGGTCTCTGGGTGTCTTTGAACATCAATTCGTTCCTGGATGTTTATTTTCGCGAAGGCATCCCGTGGAATCTGTACTTCGTTGATATTCGCGGGTCCAGTAAATTTCGCTGGTTCTTAATTTTGCGAAAAGGTATGAAGAAAAATATCTCATATATAATCCTAAGGCAAATTTTTACTGGTGTTTATGTTCTCAGAGGAAAAGCATAATATCTGTAAAAAGCTCACTCTGATTAAGACAGATATCTAGACCACATTTATGACAGATGTTTAACAAGCTATACTGTTATCTGCAGATGGTACCATTTGACCTGATAGTATGGAGAAGATGGAGTAACTGGTGAAAGCTTTTGGAAATGCGATCAGAAGCAGGTCAGTGGAAATTGAAAATGGTCTGAATTATGAATGAGTGATTAATGACAATGAAGGTGACAGTAGTCTTGCCAAGCTGCTTGTTTTCAGAATAGAACGTCCCTGAATAGAAAAATAATGGAAAACATAACAAATAACAAATAAACATCAAATAAATGAACGGAATATCTCTGGATAATAATGATATATATATATATATGATAATATATATTAATATATATATAATATATATATATATAATATAATATAATATATATACAATTTAAGCAAAACATAATTTTAATTCAGAAAAACTAATACGTATACACTCAAAGTACATTAAAATAGTATATTATTTTGGGCACAAAACCAACAATTTTACCTAGACTACTCCTATCACCAATATGTTTCTGTTATTTTGTAAGTGTTTAGTTGACTAAATATTACAACAAATAAAAAAAAAAATAAAAAAAAAACGAAAATGAAACACCACCTCTTCTCCCCAAAACAGAATAAAAGGTTCCCGTTTTTTCTCTTTCCAATATGGCCGCCACTCGGTCTACGTATATTTCGTCTCTAGCAACTGGTGGACATCACCTTATGGGATGATTATGTCTTTGGTGTAGTTCATTAGTTTGTAAACAAGTTCTTATTCTTCTTCTCTTTCAAAAGAGATTTTGATTTTCTTTCATCTAAGGTTAAATTTGTTCTTCTTTTGAAGACAAAAAAAGAAAGCAAAAACAGATAATACCGATTTAATAGCGTCTTAAGATTAAAACAAAACACAGATTTAACCTTAAATGGAAGATACTAGTTGCTGGATACAGAATGAAAGAGTTGAGACACGACTGAATAAATTTAACCGGTATTTATGACATGCGATATAATTAACGACATTCGCTTTAATCTGACCATGCTTTAACTGAGATGTTCTATAATTAACGACATTGACATGGGGTCCAATTCATGACAGTTTAATATGATGACATGGGGTCTCACGCAACATGCGCTGTTTGAGTAATTATTTTTCATATCTTATTCATAAAAGGCTGACAAAAATATAACATGCGCTTGTTTCATGGCATGAACGTATATTTATGACATGTACTTTCGCTTATGACATGAAATTTAGAATAATTGGGCGAATTTAAGTGTAATTTTCTGAAATATCGTTTTAAGGCCAAATATGGACTGAGAATAACTAAATAAAGATGGGGAAGAGAAGTGAAATATATAAAAAAACAAATAAATAAATAAATTAACTAAACAGTACATAGAGATAAACAGAAAAAATGATATACAATTCTGGAATTAGGAAAAAACGAAAATATCATAATTAAGAAAAGATAATTATATAAAAGATTAAAGAAACAAGAACATGAGTAAATTTGTAGAAGATTAGAAGGCGAACGTTTTTGTTAAGTGTGAATAAACTACAAGAACGAGACTATAATAGATGAGTACAAAGATGGGATGAGTCAGTAAGCTAATAAAAAGGAGAAAAACTCAAATTGAGAAAAGAGAGGCGAAACATAATAAAAAAAAGCAAATAAATATATTAGTTAATTTATCGATATATAGAGATAAGCAGAAATTGATTTATGAAATTCTGTAATTAGGAGAAAATGTGAATAAAGTAAACTACAGCAATGGGAATAGTTGAGTACAAAGAAGGGATGAGTCAGAGAGCTAGTAAAAAAAAGTACGCATTAGTGAGTTAGAGAATGAGTAGACTCTTTACTCTCTTCAACTCCTTCCTACTCACTCATTACTCCCGGCCACCCAAGGCGGGAGTACTCCACCCCACCCATACCCCCCCCCCCCCCCCACCCCCCCCCAGCCTCCCACATTAATTCTTTACCCACCCCACCCCAGCCCCGGTGAGTTTCTTATACTGGACGAGTGTGTATGACGTCATACGCTTGTTTTTGTTCACTTTCGTCTCTGGCGAAGGTGGTAAAATATGTGTGACAGAACGGTGCAATTACACACACACACACACACATACATACACGCATGTAGTACTCGTGAATCTGCCTACGTGTGTAATTGCATACACACACACCTGTATATATATTATATATTTATTTACACACACATATATATATATACATATATAAGTGTGTGTATAATATATATATATATATATATATATATATATATATATATATATATAGATTCGTATTTTATATAACAGTGGTACTAGGTTTCCTTCGGTCATTATTATTATTGTTGTTGTTGTTGTTGTTATTGAAAATAATGGCTATATCAGCCGCGTTTGTTTTGCTTAGAAGTTTCTCTATTCTATACAAAATAAGCGCGGTTGAAATAGCCATTATTTTCAATAAAACCTGTATTAATGAAGGTCTTCTTCCACCACATTATTATTATTATTATTTTTTTTTTTTTTTTTTTTTTTTTTGCTCTATCACAGTCCTCCAATTCGACTGGGTGGTATTTATAGTGTGGGGTTCCGGGTTGCATCCTGCCTCCTTAGGAGTCCATCACTTTTCTTACTATGTGTGCCGTTTCTAGGATCACACTCTTCTGCATGAGTCCTGGAGCTACTTCAGCCTTTAGTTTTACCTAGGTTCCTTTTCAGGGATCTTGGGATCGTGCCTAGTGCTCCTATGATTATGGGTACGATTTCCACTGGCATATCCCATATCCTTCTTATTTCTATTTTCAGATCTTGATACTTATCCAATTTTTCCCTCTCTTTCTCTTCAACTCTGGTGTCCCATGGTATTGCCACATCAATGAGTGATACTTTCTTCTTGACTTTGTCAATCAACGTCACGTCTGGTCTGTTTGCACGTATCACCCTATCCGTTCTGATACCATAGTCCCAGAGGATCTTTGCCTGATCGTTTTCTATCACTCCTTCAGGTTGGTACTCGTACCACTTATTACTGCCAGGTAGCTGATGTTTCTTGCACAGGCTCCAGTGGAGGGCTTTTGCTATTGAATCATGCCTCTTTTTGTACTGGTTCTGTGCAAGTGCCGGACATTCGCTTGCTATGTGGGTTATGGTCTCATTTTTCGTATTGCAATTCCTACATATGGGAGAGATGTTATTTCCGTCTATCGTTCTTTGAACATATCTTGTTCTTAGGGCCTGATCTTGTGCCGCTGTTATCATTCCTTCAGTTTCCTTCTTGAGCTCTCCCCTCTGTAGCCTATATTATTATTATTATTATTATTATTATTATTATTATTATTATATTATTATTATTATTATTATTATTATTATTATTATAGTATAGTTTAAAGAAGAGCGGTAGTCAAAGCAAAGGAGTTATGGATAAAGGTCAAAGGTCACGAGTAACTTATCATAGTTACAGTAAGCCTCTGCACTTATAAAAAACAAAACAAATAAATAAAAGAAAACAAAACAAAATCTTAAAAACGTAATGAAACACACGACAACAAGACCATCAAGAACTACTCCATGAAGAACTACTCCCTGAAGAACTACTCCCTAAAGAACTATTCCTACAAGAACTGCTTCATTACTCCATTAAGAACTATTCCTTTAAAGACCTACTCGAAAGAACTACTTCCACAAAGACTACTCCAGTAGCAACTGCTCCTTTTAGAACTACTCCGGTAAGAATTACTGCCATAAGAACTGCTCCTTTTAGAACTACTCCCTTTAGAACTACTCCTGCAAGAACTACTCTTTTAGTAAGTAATCCTTTTCAGAACTACTCCCAGAAGAATTATTTCCTTGAGAACTACTACCTTAAGAACTGCTCTCATACAGACTACTCCCTTAAGAACTAATTCCATAAGAACTACTCCAGCATGAACTATTCCTTCAAGACTCCCAAAAAAACTACTCCCACAAGGACTACTCCTGTAAGAACTTCTCTTATAAGAACTACTCTACTCCCACAAGGAATACACCCTTTAGAACTACTTCTGTAAGAACTACTCCCTTGAGAACTACTCCTGTAAGAACTACTCCCGTAAGAACTACTCCTATAAGAACTACTCCTGTAAGAACTACTCCCTTTAGAACTACTCCCGTAAGAACTACTCCTGTAAGAACTACTCCCTTGAGAACTACTCCTGTAAGAACTAATCCTGTAAGAACTACTCCCTTTAGAACTACTCCCTTAAGAACTACTCCTGTAAGAACTACCCCCTTGAGAACTACTCCCGTAAGAACTACTCCCGTAGGAACTACTCCCATAAGAACTACTCCTGTAAGAACTACTCCCTTTAGAACTACTCCCGTAAGAACTACTCCTGTAAGAACTACTCCCTTGAGAACTACTCCTGTAAGAACTAATCCTGTAAGAACTACTCCCTTTAGAACTACTCCCTTAAGAACTACTCCTGTAAGAACTACTCCCTTGAGAACTACTCCCGTAAGAACTACTCCCATAGGAACTACTCCCATAAGAACTACTCCTGTAAGAACTACTCCCGTTAGAAGTACTCCTATAAGAACTACTCCCTTGAGAACTACTCCCGTAAGAACCACTCCCGTAAGAACTATTCCCTTGAAAACTACTCCTTTAAGAACTACTCCCTTTAGAACTACTCCCGTAAGCACTACTCCCTTTAGAACTACTCCTGTAAGAACTACTCCTGTAAGAACTACTCCCTTTAGAACTACACTCGTAAGAACTACTCCCTTGAGAACTACTCCCGTAAGAACTACTCCTGTAAGAACTACTCCTGTAAGAACTACTCCCTTTAGAACTACACTCGTAAGAACTACTCCCTTGAGAACTACTCCCGTAAGAACTACTCCTGTAAGAACTACTCCTGTAAGAACTTCTTCCGTAAGAACTACTCCTGTAAGAACTACTCCCATAAGAACTACTCCTGTAAGAACTACTCCCGTAAGAACTACTCCTGTAAGAACTACTCCCTTTAGAACTTCTTCCGTAAGAACTACTCCCATAAGAACTACTCCCTTTAGAACTTCTTCCGTAAGAACTATTCCTGTAAGAACTACTCCCATAAGAACTACTCCTGTAAGAACTACTCCCGTAAGAACTACTCCCGTAGGAACTACTCCCATAAGAACTACTCCTGTAAGAACTACTCCCGTTAGAAGTACTCCTATAAGAACTACTCCCTTGAGAACTACTCCCGTAAGAACCACTCCCGTAAGAACTATTCCCTTGAAAACTACTCCTTTAAGAACTACTCCCGTAAGCACTACTCCCTTTAGAACTACTCCTGTAAGAACTACTCCTGTAAGAACTACTCCCTTTAGAACTACACTCGTAAGAACTACTCCCTTGAGAACTACTCCCGTAAGAACTACTCCTGTAAGAACTACTCCCTTTAGAACTTCTTCCGTAAGAACTATTCCTGTAAGAACTACTCCATAAGAACTACTCCTGTAAGAACTACTCCCATAAGAACTACTCCTGTAAGAACTACTCCCTTGAGAACTACTCCTTTTAGAATTACTCCCACAAGGACTACACCCTTTAGAACTACTCCCGTAAGAACTACTCCTGGAAGAATTACTCCCGTAAGAACTACTCCCATAAGAATTACTCCCGTAAGGACTACTCCCTTTAGAACTACTCCCGTAAGAACTACTCCTGTAAGAACTACTCCCGTAAGAACTACTCCTGGAAGAACTACTCCCGTAAGAACTACTCCCTTGAGAACTACTCCCGCCCTAATAACTATTCCTTGTAAGAACTACTCCCGTAAGAACTACTCCTGTAAGAACTACTCCCGTAAGAACTACTCCCTTGAGAACTACTCCCGTAAGAACTATTCCTGTAAGAACTACTCCCATAAGAACTACTCCTGTAAGAACTACTCCCGTAAGAACTACTCCCTTTAAAACTACTCCCGTAAGAACTACTCCTGTAAGAACTACTCCCTTGAGAACTACTCCTCTTAGAATTACTCCCACAAGGACTACACCCTTTAGAACTACTCCCTTGAGAACTACTCCCGTAAGAACAACTCCTGGAAGAACTACTCCCGTAAGAACTACTCCCATAAGAATTACTCCCGTAAGGACTACTCCCTTTAGAACTACTCCCTTGAGAACTACTCCCGTAAGAACTACTCCTGTAAGAACTACTCCCGCAAGAACTACTCCCGTAAGAACTATTCCAGCAAGAACTACTTTTACAAGCTCTACCCCCATAAGAACTACTCCCTTGAGAACTACTTTCTTTAGAACTTCTCCCGTAAGAACTACCCCCATAAGAACTACTCCCTTAAGAACTACTTCCTTGAGAACTACTCCCACAAGGACTACTCCCATAAGAATTACTCCCTTTGGAACTAGTTCCTCAAGGACTACTCCCGTAAGAACTGATCCCTCTAGAACTACTCCTGTAAGAACTACTCCCTTTAGAACTACTCCTCGTACGTGCTTGTGGGGGTGAGGACCTCCCCGAAAAATTGGGCGCTGGCCAGTGAGTGAGTGCCCCAGGAACCTACGGGTCTAAGTGGGTACAGGGCATGAACGGGCCACCGCAGGAGTGAGGACAGATGCCCATAAATAGAGGGAAAAAATCTCCTGAATACCCAAGTGAGGGTATGGGCATTACCTCGTCTAGGCTCTGACGATATCTGGTATTGAGATATGGTGTTTATTTATTTTCATTTTTTGTATTTCTTCATACTATTATGTTTTCTGTTCAGCTGCGACACACGACAGTTGGCTAATAACCAGGTGATAATTAAGTGGGGTTTTAACGAAGCAAGTCTTCAGAGAGAGAGAGAGAGAGAGAGAGAGAGAGGGAGAAAGATATTATATAAATAAGAACGAAGGAAAAAGAAACATGGCCGCTTGAAAAAGCGTGGAGTTCGGTAAGAGGCAGCCAACCAACCATATTAACTTACCTTTCGATCTATCACCTCCCCCCAAGAACTCCCCCTACCACCCCTTCCCTCCTCCCTCTCTCTCTTTTACAACCAACCACGTGACGTCATCATACCCGCCGCTGCTTACGTATTTCACTAGCCGACTCACTCACGCGCTTACCGGAGGAAGACAGTATAAATAGTTAAAAAAAAAAAAAAAAAAAAAAGTCTTCGGCTCAATCGAGTTTTCTATACAGCGTGTAATCCTGCATGAAACGCTCGGCCACGGCCCGTGAAAATCTCAGCCGGGCGTGGTGGCCTGTGTTGTTGCAGGGTGCCCTAGCACGATCATGGCTAACCTTAACCGTGAATAAGATGGACACTAATGAGGCTAGAGGGCTGCATTCTGGTATGTTTGATAACTGGAAGGGTGGATGATCAACATACCAATTTGCAGCCCTCTTGTAGTTTTCAAGATCTGAGGGCGGACAGGAAAAGTGTGGACAGACAGACAAATAGTCATCTTAATAGCTTCCTTTTACAAAAATCTAAAAATATAAAAAGGGTAACTAATGGTAAAAAAAAAATATAATTATTCAAACAATGTAGGATATTTATGCATGAAATATTTTTTTTATTTACTTTTTAGGGGCCGCTGAACGCTTCACATTTCCAAAATATCGCTGAAGAAATGATAGAATTTTATAGGTTTCGGAACAATATACGATTTCGTCTGAATATGAATTATTGAGAAATATGAACATTTTAAAGTTGTTTTCACTCGTGGTCATTATTCGCAAGTGGAATCTTTATTATCTAAGTTAATCAAAAATTATAAGGAAAATAGTTTGAATTTTTATTTTCCAATGGTATGAATGCATCAACATAAAAAAAGAAGTATTTTTTGCCATGATGAGTGATCGTACAGAAAAAAACTAAAAATAAGCAAACAAAGTTAGTGTCTATTCTTGAAATCACTGCAATTCGTTGCTTTTACGTCATTTCACTGAAATTTTATATTTCTATTGAGTCTTTTTAAAAGATATCATATTGGCATGAGTTACTTAAATGGTAAAAAATCCCACACTGATGTAACTGGAAATATATATATATATATATATATATATTATATATATATATATATATATATATATATATATATATTATATCCAGTTACATATATATACATATATATATATATATATATGATAGTATATTATATATATATATATAGTATATATATATATATATATATATATATTATATATATGATATATATATTATATAATTATTATATGACTGGTAAAAATGTTCTGTTACAACAGAATTCCATCTAAAAAAAAGGAGCCCCATGAAAACGACAAAAATATAGAAAGTATTATATTTCAGAGACTTTGTTGTCTCTAAATTATAGCAACCTTTACTTTCTCTATTTTGGTGTTTTTATGGGCTTTTCCATGCTTCCATTTATATCAATCTTATTTATCTTAACTAATCTATTTCTATCTATCTATATATATATCTATATATATATATATATATATATATCATATATATATATATATATATATATATATATATATAATATATATATATATAGATATAGTTACACTGACATCATTGTAGGTTTTTTACCACAATTTCTTTGGTAAACATTGTTCTGTTTCCCTGTCACTATATTATGTGTTCCCCGTTCCGCTCGTAACGTAAAAATCCACAGGAAGGCAACCATATCTAGCCCAGACCCGGAACGATAAAACTTAATCTTAATCAAGTGCATTCTATGAAAGTCGGGAAAACAAAGGCATGAAGAAAATTCCAGAGCAAAATTCCATATACGTGAAAGGGAGAGACACGAGATTAGAAAATAACAAATGTCTTAGATATACAGGTCAGGGTTGGATTGTATGTGTGTGTGTGTGTGTTGGGCATAGGAAGTTACTTGTAACTTAATCATACCAATTTTTCTATGTTATTGCAAACCTCTACATCTCGTGTCAGAGGGACGCACTTATATAAAGAAAACATTGATGCTGTATCTTACTCCTGATGGCGGGGAACTTACCAAAAAGAAAAAAAAAAAAAAGTTTTAGAGTATTTATTTGTTAAGTTTAAGTACCTCATTTTCTACCACCAACTCTAAAGTGCTTAAAGATGTATCAATTTGTCAAGCGAACGCGTAAAAGCGTATCACCACCTACTGACTCGTATAAACATTATTTATAAGTCTACTCTACAAAGACAAATTAGAAATGGGGGAAATATTTGTAAACAAGAGAAGTGGTTGTTACTTGGTTAATGAAATTGTTGTTGTTGTTGTTGTTGTTTTCCGTTGTTTTAAATGTTGTTCTTGTTTGTAATGTTTCTTCACCTGCTGTGTGTTTGTTTCAGTTGCTTAATCCGAGACTAAAAATGGAATAAGTATGGAAGTACAGAAGAGGAAGAAAATTTCTCGCTCTAGGGATTGAATGTATGCCACTCCTGCAGACTATGATTATTTCTATGTAATCTATCAGGTCAGAGAGTACAGATGAGCTAGGTTCAACGACTGATTCTGTAAGATACAGTAAGTGTATGACCCAGGTTTTGAAAAGAAGTCCAGTCAATGAAGACTTTTTTTGAGATAGCATGCGAGGGTGGCCGTGCTGTGTGGTTTAAATGCTAAAGTACTGGACGGAGAAACAGGTGGCATTGTGGGTAAATGTGGATAAAATGAGCTTGGTTGCTGGAAAGGAAAATATTTATAAATAAATAAGGGAAAGTGGCACTGGAGATGAAAGAGTAATTCTTAGAATGTGAATAAGTACAAGTAGGTGCAGGAGTGAGATAACGAGAGGAATGGCTGAAAATAATCTCTCTCTCTCTCTCTCCCTCTCTCTGTTAAGTAAGCACGTGTTTTATACTCTCTCTGAGTGTGTGTGTGGTGTGTGTGTGTCTATGTGTGTTATTATTTAGGTAAGCATACGCGTCGTATGCTTACCTAAATAATAACAATTTTTTTTTCTCTCTCTCTCTCTCTCTCTCTCTCTCTCTCTGTTAAGTAAGTACGTGCCGTAAGTTCTCGCTCTATCTCTCTCTGTTAAGCAAGCACGTCGCTCTCTCTCTCTCTCTCTCTCTCTCTCTCTCTGTCTCTCTCTCTCTCTCTGTTAAGTAAGTAAGCCATAAGATCTCTCTCTATCTCTCCCTGTTAAGCAAGCAGGTCTCTCTCTCTCTCTCTAAGTAAGTATATACGCGTCGTATGCTTACAATGACGGGTTATAACGTTTACCTAAATAATAATTCTCTCTCTCTCTCTCTCACCCAGGCAGGAGTACGAACTCTTAATTATCAATTCCAACAATGCGAAAACACAGCAGCTGACGAATGACGACCGAAGTGAAACAAAAGAAAGAAAAATAAGAGAAAACAGAAAAAAGAGAGCACAGAAAAAAAGAGAGAAAAAAAAGAGAGTGAGTCTTTACGCTCTTCAATGAAGCTGTCGAGGAAGAGATTGCGTTACTGGACAGTTGCCAAACGCCGCCATATACACAAATACTCCAGCGGGAGAGATGTTGACCGCTAAGGAAGGCAGGCAGGAAAGTGGGGTTGTGGGATGCGGGGGGGAGGAGGTATTAGTTAAAATGGGAGTGTACGTGTGGGGAGAGAGAGAGAGAGAGATAGAGAGAGAGAGACTGTTATCATTATATAGATAATAAGTCTATGCTTACAATGTATATTGGTGTACCTACCCACGAAATGTCAATGTACATGAATTCAAATGTAGGCCTATGGTACTATTGTATGTACGTTTCATTGAGAGAGAGAGAGAGAGAGAGAGAGAGAGAGAGAGAGACTAATAGCACTGGTATAGTTGTATAGTGGCAAGCTATTGCCCTGCGCCGCTGAGGGAAACTAAAACACGTGTTGTAACCGCGACACATTGAAAAGCAGAAGTTACCCCTCTCAAGCCTTTGTCTGAGTGATATAAATAGTAGAGGTTTAAATCGCACAAAGAAAACGAGGATATTCCCTGTAGTATGCATACGTCACGCGATAAGATGCGTTTGAGAAATTCTCTATAAAAAATATTTTTATATTAGTCCCAAGTTCTTTGTCTAATGCACGGATTAGGAACAGGTTTGTTACTGGTTAATTGGAGGGTTGTTAGAAAGTTATCTGATTGTGATTATCTAGGTGTGAGTGTCTTGATAATTCGTATGTAATATAAATTTATACATTTATGTATATAAGTAAATCAATTGATTTTCTCCAAATCTTTTAGGCTGCGACCCACATCGTCGACTAACTATCAAATGTACTTCACCATTCACAACAACGGAGGTACAATGAAAAGAACGAAATATAAATAGCCGTGGATACATACATTATATATTTGCGATGAGACTACCTAATCCAGTGGTTTCTATGATGATATAATGTATAATGTCGATTTAATAAGTGAATTGAATACTTTATGGATTATGTAGCTGCATTATGCATTATGATGAATAATGATTATTTAAAATTTTTCATATGAATTCCTAGACAACAGAAAGCCGGGTAGACTAACCCAAGGAGAATAGAAAAATTTGTTAATAAAAGTAGGCAAATTTGAATTCAACCGGATACATTACTCTCGAGATCTTAGTTTATCCGTAGGAAATCCCACATGACCTGTGCTTCGTAAATTGAACTTAGAATCCTTTAAGAGCAGAAAATTAAGCAAAATTATTCCTAAGAATGAAATTGTTATAGAAACAGTTGACATGAAAAGCACTTTCAATAAGAAAACACTACGTATATTCTTAGAAACATCAACTGAAAAGCTGCCACCGACGAACATGAATATTGTAGCAAAGGACTGAACCCTTTACAAAATTCTGAATAATAATTATTTCTCTTCTTTCTGTATTTCTTATCCTCTCCTGTGTTATCTTTCAGAAGCTTGATTTTCAAGTCATATCCCTGTGGGCTTACTTTGTATAAATAGGGTTTATCTTCTGAATAATAATAATAATAATAAATAATAATAATAATAATAATAATAATAATAATAATAATAATAATAATAATAATAATAATGAAGAAGGATGCAACCCGGAATCCCACACTATAAGAAAAAAATAAGAATAAAACACCCAGTCGAATAGGATGACTGTGATAGAGAGAGAGAGAGAGAGAGAGAGAGAGAGAGAGACAGAGAGAGAGAGAGAGAGAATGTTTTTACGAGTATTAGGAATAGACAAGTTGTACAAATAACCCATGTGATTTTAGATGATGCGATGATATGGTACGAACTTTAAAAAGATATTCCATATCTCAAAACAAAACAAAACTTCAGGGTTAATGTGACATTCAAGAACAAATATATAAATAAACTAAAGCTCTTATATTCAAACAACTTTGCAGATAATGCAATTTATAAAAAAAAAAGAAAAAAAAGGAATATAAAGAACTGACGGATTCTAAACATTACATTTTTAGGTGTCCTGCAAAAACGAGATTTACCAACGGCTCTCTCACTCCCCCGTCAGACGAGCTCCTCCCATTCCTAGAAGTCACCAAAGGGCTCTGTTTCTTATATTGTTTCAACGTTCGTTTGTACCGTACTTTCATCCCAGCATGTATAAGGTATGAAAACTCTTTGACGACGAACCAGTCCTTCTAAAACTGTCTAAGCAGACGAAGGTGTGTTCGGGATGTGTGTGGTATTGAAATGCAAGTTTGTTGAAGGCGATCGAAAGCTCGTTTGATGAAGGGAACGAACTTGGAATATCCAGGCTTTCTGTTTTTATCAGAGCCTGGGGTATATATGGGTATAACGGTGCGCCCCCAGGCTCTTTTTCTTATATTGTTTCAACATTCGTTCGTACCGTACTTTCATCCCAGTATGTATAAAACTCTTTGACGACGAACCACCTAAAACTGTCTAAGCAGACGAAGGTGTGTTCGGGTTTTGTGTGTGGTATTAAAATACAAGTTTGTTGAAGGCGATCGAAAGGTCGTTTGATGAAGGGAACGTACTTGGAGTATCAGTAGGCGTAAAAGTGGATCTGAGATAGTAGCGAGGCTACGTCTTAATGGATCATTAATCTATCGTAGATCGAGTGACGCGAGAAGTTGGACAAAGTGAGGAGAAGTGCAGAAGCTGCTAAAAGAGTGTGAAGGAATCTCCAAGAGGAGAACGTTGAGAACGAATATAAGCAAAGGTAAGGTTGTGAAGCTAATGGAAACTAGGGAAACAAAGAAATGAAAGTTAATGTACTAGATGGTGGAAAGCATTGGCAGATGGTGGTGGTCATATGTAAGACTAAGTTGGTATGTAAGAAGTGACAGTTGAGGCAACTCTCCTTCATGGAAGTAGAGTGTGGATGATGAATGTGGATAAAGGATGAATATGGATAAAGGAAAAACAAAGAAACTATTTAGTCTGTAAGGCATAAGTAAGAAAAGGAAGGGTGAGAAATGTGGAGATATATATAATTGGAAAAAAAGTTTAGTTAAGTGAAAGAAGGAGAGAGAGAGAGAGAGAGAGAGAGAGAGAGAGAGAGAGAGAGAGAGAGAGGCCAATTGTTTGTTGGGGGGTTGCGCACCGTTACACCCATATATAGCCCAGGTTTTGATAAAAACAGAAAGAGGGGAAAAAAGAGGAAAGATGGAAGAAAAGGGAAGACTTCTCAATCACGAAAGAAGAAGAAGAAGAAGAAGGAAGAAGAAGAAGAAGAAGAAGAAGAAGACTGGGGGAGGCTTCTCAACCATGAAACATTATCATACATACCAAACAAGAAGAAGAAGAAGAGGAAGAGAAAGAAGAAACGGAAGAAGAAGGAACAGAATTCTAAACTTCATGAGCTTCTCAACAACGAAATATTATCATAAGAACCAACGAGGAAGAAGAAGAAGAAGGAGAGAGAAATAGAATTCTAAAATCATCAGCAAAGCGAAAGAAAAATCCAACCAAACAAGAAGAAAAAGGGGAATGAGAAGTAAGAAAAAGTAGGCACAGAATCCTAAAGTTGATTGTATTGGTAAAAAGAACGAAACAGCTAACAATCGTGCGCGCGAGCGCGCTTGTTTACATATTGGTTTTCGCACTCATCATCATCAAAACAAACAGAGTATAATATAAACCCCAAGGGGCAAACCTGATTCCTGGTCATCTTCGTCTTGGCTGCTAAGACGTCCTTCTGCTCCTTCGAGGGGTAGGGATGCGTGAAGTGGGTGACGAACCAACGGCCCAGGTGGTAGCTCCTCTCCTTCAGGAAGACGCGGCTCCGGCGCTCTCGTGTCAGCAGGAACTGCCTGAAGGAGGCACAAAAAGAAAAGGAGATGGTGAGTATCAGTTGAATTTTTTTTTTGTAAAGTTACTCTCATTTTCATTCTGTTTTTTTTAAACTCTCTCTCTTTCACACTTTGTCGGTCCGTCTGTCTCTGTCTCATTTTTCAGTCTGTTTGTTTGTTTTTTCTGAACTCTATCTCTCTCTCTCGCTTTATCTGTCTGTCTGTCTATGCCTCTCTCTCTCTGGTTTTCCCTTTCTTTCTCGTTTATTTTTTTCTGAGTTCTTTATCTCTTCTTTTCCCTACCTCGTTCTACATTGATTTTTGCTTGTTTGTTTTTTAGTTCTCTCTCTCTCTCTCTCTGTCTCTTAAACACACAAACATAAGCGCAGAGTCTGTTCATATTATCGCTATCTTTTTCCTGAACTCTCTCTCTCTCCCTCTCCCAGAGAGAGAGAGAGAGAGAGAGAGAGAGAGAGAGAGAGAGAGAGAAACGAAAAACAATAATTGACATTTCCCTCACTAACAGAAGAAATGGTGACAAAAACAACGAATTGGCAACTGGTTTCGCTTACGTAAAAGTCCCCTAAATTTGTCTAGAGATGATGATGTCAGCTTCGTAATTTTACTTTTATTTTCAATCTTATTTCTATTCTATGTTTCTTTTATATCAGTAACACGGTGAGCCACCGATTTTTTTTTTTTTTTTTTTTTTGCTACAATTGAAGAAGGAAGGGCGGCTGATAATAATGATAATAAATATTATTATTTATTATTATTATAGGAACGTCCTGAAATTCTTTAATAATATCAATAATAATAAGAATAACATAAACTATTATAATAGTTTATGTTATTCTTATTGGTATTAATATTATTAAAGAATTTCAGGTCGTTCCTATAACAATAATAATAATAATAATAATTTTCATTATTATTATCATTATTATAGGAACGCTCGATAATTCTTTAACAGAACGAAAATAAGGAAAACAAGGAAACAACAAAAATAGTAAATACAGAGATAAAAAGTAAATAGATGAAGCCAAGTCTATAAACATAGATAGATCAATGGAGTTTCTACTTGTGATTTGACAATTGACAGAAATAGGTTTGTTTAGCTGTAACGATGAGAGAGAGAGAGAGAGAGAGAGAGAGAGAGAGAGAGAGAGAGAGAGAGAGAGAGATCCTCAAATATTCTATGAAATCGAGTAATCTAATCCCAGATCTCTTTGAAGAGAGAGAGAGAGAGAGAGAGAGAGAGAGCGCTTCCCGCGGTGTTGCATATCATCTTTACTTACTCTTGAGAAACAGAACATACGGTTTAAAATTGGCTATAAATTGTGTCTGGTCACTACTTGGATGGGTGTTCACCAGTTAACGCCACCCACACTATCTTTACCGTCTGCTTTAAGTCGGTAAGGATGTAACAGAACCAGTTGTCCAGGGAATACTAGTGTGATTGTGAGAGTGTATGGTCTGGTCAGAATATGGAAGGGTGACCAAGATATGTGTAAGTATTAGTGAAAATACCCAATGGAAGCCATGCGATTATCCTAGTGTTTATTATTGTTGCAAAGTCGCGTAGCTGATATGGCATCGCCTCCCGTTTTCTATGCGAATCTCGTTTTCTATTCCACGCCAAACATGACCGAGCTCGCATGTTTTGCGTTTTTTTTTTCTAGTCCTTGTTTATTTTATTTTTTTTTATTTTTTCTTCCTTAGTAAAGAAAGCGGTGGCAATGTTTTCTCCCGTGTGAGTCAGTCTTTGTCCTAAGAGGAAATGTTTCAAGAATGGATGGACTGATTTCAGTTAAATTGTATGTTCCTATTTTACTTGTTAAAATCTATTTTTAAGTCATTTCACAAAAAGTTCTTTTTCATGCATAAGAAAGCTTTATTTATGACTGTGAGTTTACACTCTCTATTTCTCTATCTCTCTCTGGGAGTAAGTGAACATTACATCTAGTTACCTCACTACCTCCCGAATAAGAAATTACAGTATACCATTGTAATATATTACTGTATTATATAATTACTTAATTACACTGTGTGCAATTAGATGAATGAGTTGTGCTAGGTAATTACCTCGTGCCTCTAAATACAAAAATTAAAGCCGACCAATTGGATAACATAGTGATTAATTTAAAAATTTTGTAATTAAGTTACCTTATTTATGAATAAATTACTGAAATGCGTTATGGAATTAACTTGTTTTATTCTTTCTAAAATAAAACAAAAATTTGCTCATTTTTGGTCATGAATTTTTGAATTACATTACCAAATTACATCAGCGCACTCACGTACTTTATGGCATAAATTTATGAACTACATTACTAAATTGCATCAGTTTTCTCACTTATGGTATTAATTTATTAATTACACTTGTAAATTAAATCAGTGTACTCGCGTAATATATGGGATTTGAGAATTACATTACCCAATTACATCAGTACACTCACATAATTATGATATAAATTTGTGAATTCATTACCAGATTACATCAGTGCACTCACACAATTTTTGGCAATAAATTATGAATTACATCTCCAGATTACTTTAGTCCATTCGCATAATTTAGTGTGTAAATTTGGGAATTACATTACCAGATTGCATCAGTCTATTCGCATATTTTATTGCATAAATTTGTGAATTACATTGCCAAATTACATCAGTGCACTCACACAATTTATGGTAATAAATTAGGAATTACATTACCAAACTCTATCAATTTATTCACCAATTAGTTAAAATAAGACATAATGGGTGGTTACTGGTCATGCATTATTGATTCTTAGGAATAAATTACATCAAGATTTCCTTTATTCTTTTAAATTTAAATTCAAATAATAATAATAATAATAATAATAATAATAATAATAATAATAATAATAATAATAATAATAATAATAATAATAATATAATAATAATAATAAAATAATAATAATTAATAATAAGAGATTCCACCCCAGGTGTAAATTGGTCCTGATTAGTCAGGACCACAATGACTCGTCCCCTAAATAAAGCCAGGTGAGGTTAATAATAGGTACTCAACACGATGGCAACATCTTCAATGAGACCACGCGATGCTATGCTAAAAAGCTCATTTATCTATTTGTTTGATTTTTTGCTTAATGCGATTTTTCGTTTTGTTTTCCGTCTTCTTTTTATATTATTTCCCTTTTGTATATTTATTACCATTCTTTTTACTTTATTTTGATTAATGTAACTTTAATTGCTAGCTTACTTTTGCCTAACCTTATTCTGTTTCAGCTTTACTATATTCTAGTGTTTTGTAAATGAAATTTTGAAATTATATATATATATATATATATATATATATATATAATATATATATATATATATCTATTATATATATTATATATTATATATATATGTAAATGTGTGTTTGTTTATTAAAGTCTGATACCAGTTTCACGAACCTGTCAGTTATTCAACCAATCAATCAATAATCAATCAATCAATCACTCAGTCAACCAATCTTCTGTCCTTATTATTTCATCTGATAGAAACCGAATTCTTACCTGTAACTTCGTGGCCTTAAACGCTGAGTGGCTCTCACTCCATCTTTCTGTTTCTCTCCCTCTTCTTCCCCTTCTTCGCGTTCCTCGTGGTCTTCTTCTTCTTCTCCCTCTTCTTCCTCTGCCTTCTTGCTGCCGCCTGTGACTTCCCCTTCCCTCGTCCTCCCGTCCTTTCCAAGAAGGACGTCGCCACTTTGACGCTTCTCTTTCTTGTTCAGTAATGAATCAGCGACGGTTCCTTCGGAATGCTCCTCCGTTAGAGGTGGATGACTAGACCTACCCTGGTGACTCACGGTCACCTCGTCTCTTTTCCTGCCCTTATCGTTGTCCTGTAGTACGCCTCCGGCGGCGGAGGCGGGGGCGGCACTCACTAGCGTCCCTTCAGGTACTCGAACGTGAGGGTGTTTGATCACAACATTGACTAGATGATTTAGGACGCGACAGGCGTCGCTGAGATCGGTTGGCTTGGCTGATTTTCTCTGGTTGGAATCAGGCTCTTCTTTCCCCGCCTTTTTTACTTCTAGGTCCCGGTTTTTCCCGCCTTTTCTGAGCTCTCCTTCCTCTTCCTCTCTGTCCTTTTCTCCTTTGCAGTGCTTCCCTGTTGCCAGTAGACGGTAGTTCGTCTCCTTTTCCTCTTTTTCGTCCTGGTGAATTCCCTTCTCGTTAGCAACATCTTTAACAGCTTGCAGCGTCTCGCCTTCCTCATCCTCCGTCTCGACGATGTCTGATATAGGCCACGTCACTCGTCGGCTCTCGCCCCCCGGCACCGCCCCTCCCCCTTCGCAACAGTCGTCGTATCCATTATCCTCATCATCGTCCTCATCCTCGTCTTCCGAGAAAGGAAAGACGAGCGCCACGCGTGACGTCGAAGGCAGCGGGTCCTCGTGTTTCTTCAGCAGCGATGATAAACAGGCCGTCAGGGGTGTTGTTGCCGCAGCGGCTCTACTATCCCTCTTGCCCTTCGCTTCTTCTCCTCCTCCTGCTTCTCTAATCCCGCCTTCGTCGTTTGTTTTCCTCCACTGGCTCTTGGGAGAGGTTGGGTCGAGTTTGGACCCGTTGCAGATGGCGCTACCGCTGCTAGTACTACTATTGCATGTGCTCCCTGTCTTCCATTTGTTTTGGCTGCAGTCTTTCTTCCATTTGATCTCCTCCCCCGTGCTGTTCCTCTTATCGGAGCTTTCTCCCTTATCCTTCGACGACCCCTTCTCTCCCTTCTCCCTCCTGCCCCATTCGTAATCCTTCTGACCTTCATCCCACTTTCCCTCGCATTCTAGTCCTCCTACTCCGCCGCCATCCACCACAGCCCTCCACCCCTTCCCCTGCCCTTGACTCAGAGCCGACAGAACGGGCAGAGGACCCGCCAAGGGCACTCCAGGAGGCAAGAACTTCTTAAAATGACTGTACAGGGAAGGCTTGGGGCCCGGGGACACCACTAGGCCCACTCGCTGGGGGTCAGAGGGGGAGGGGGAGGAGGAGGAGGAGGACCCGGAACCGCCGCCGCCGGCGGTGGCTATGTAGAGAGGATGCCGACTGCTGGGGTGGTGGTGATGGTGAAGATAGTGATGGTGGTGGGGTGGTAAGGTCGCGGGGACGTGGGCGCAGTATGGGCGGTGATGATGATGATGATGATGATGGGGGTGCTGGTGGTGGGAGGGGAAGGGCTGGGTGGATGGGCAGAAGAAGCTCGCAGGGGCGTGCGAGTGGTCCGGCGTGGCGGCGGCACAGGACGGCCTGACGAAGGCGCGTATGGGGCCCATGGCGGATGGGTGCTCTCTTGGATATCACATTCGCGCGCGCGCCAACGAACGCAGATCGTTACATGAGACTATCGCTCGCACTTGCACTTCCTAACTCACTTCTCTCCTCTTCTCTTTTCTCCCTTGATTTGCTGCATTCACTGCTTCCTACAGCTGCCCTTCTTATTTCTTTTTTTGAATATATTCAGATTTCCTTCTATATTTATTGATTTATTCACTTATTGCATTTCATTTGAATTCCTCCACTTGAACCAGTTCAAGGTCCGCAGCCCGAACTTTGGATAACTCTTATCCACTCACTCTGGATACCTCTTATCTAGACGCTCACGCTTTTCCTCACATGATTCCTCAACCTTTCCTCACTTCTTTACTCCACAAGCCTGCATTGTCCATCTGCTTCGCACACTTCTACATCATTTTTCTCACTTCTCCAAACATCATAATGTTGGAACGAGACCTCGAAAGATTCCCCACTCTAAAATTTTCCCTAAAAGGTGATGGTGTTCTTAAGCTCTTTCTCTTATTTTTCTCTTTTTTTATTTTCACTCTCCTGAGGGTGGCGTCAACAGAGAAGCTCCTTCCTGCCGGGGAGGACACGGAAGGAGCGACTCACCAGCGCCGCATGGTGCAAAACGCTGCCTCCTGACCCTTGGCTCCTGCAGGAGACGAAGAAGAAGATGTGGTGGTTAGTCGACTAGACCAACGTTTACCAAATGAATTATAATTCGCAACACAATGAAGAAAATAATCATTATTTAAAATATCTGATATCAAGATATGAAGGGAATTATAAGAACATTGAATATTTACAGTCACTTAGAGAAACGACTAATTATTCTCAGATTTATTGTTATAAAGCAAAATTCCACCGAACAGTATAGAAAGCAGAGAGAAGACAAGAAACAATGCATGAATAATGAAATACGTCAGCAGCAAAGTCCATGCCAAATGTTACTTCAGATTGGTAGATCATTGCAAATTTACTGACATGAACAGTGGAATCGATATTACTATCCTAAAAAACTCCAGTTTTTAGAATTAGATTACACAGTATCTTTTGGAGAGTAGTACAACTCCAGTCCGTGTTTTGAATAGGGAGCTCGAATGGACGATATATATATATATATATATATATATATATATATATATATATATATATATATATATATATATATATATATATATATATATCTGTGTGTGTGTGTATGTTCAGAAACGTGTATTTATGTAAGTACCGCTAACTAGTTTATGCACGTGTTATTTTCATAAACGCACGTGTATCACGTAGGTATGAATATATCTAAATATATATACAGTTCTCATATACGCATATGTGTGCTTGTGTATGTGTATTTGCGTACGTACTTGCGCGCCCTCCCGCGGGTGGGTTTATTATTGCATGCAAATGCCAGACACATGTATGAACGTTTAGACGTATGTCTGGTTATATACTGTGTCCATCAACTAACATAAGTAACATGAAGGACCGGAGAGTCTCACTTCTCACGCCCAACGGCAGCTGGTGTCCCCCGACAGGTGGAGCAGCCAGCGGTGGCATCCGAACCTGTGCTGCTGCATGCATCCCCCCCCCCCCACGAAGTACCCGCACTTTTGTTGGGTATCCTCGCTGGGTATCTTCCATCGCCGGTAACACTGGCAAAAGTGTTTTCACAGAACTGACTCCGCAGAGGAGCGAGATTCGCACTCAAGGGAAACAACACCGAACGGCGGCCTGACCCCAGAGCCTGGCGCACTCACTCACTAGCTGTGGGGCGTGGGCGTAGGGCGTAGAAGCTCTAGGGCGGTGAGGAGGTTCTCCATGCCGGTGTCAAACGCACCCCAAGTCTCCGCGGATGCCTTGCACTGCACCAGAGGCTACTAAAAGGCGTACCCCGACCGCCAGTTATTTTCTCGCCGCACCAGCGAGGCGCCCATTGGCGCGCGGGTCGGGATGGGCGTGGCCATGGGCATGGCCAGGTGCCTCCACACCCTATTAGACGCCGTGGCACCGCCATTTGCCCGGTGCCCCACACCTGGCCGCTTCCGACATCGGCGCCGCGGAGACGTATTTGCGATCCGTTTGTCGACGCAGGAGAAATTTCGCGCCAAATTTCGGATTTGTTCGGGGAGGAAAAAGCGCGGGAAACCTTTCTCTCGGGAGACCCGACTCCAGAGGGGAAGTTTGAGTTCTCATAAAACCTTAGATTGATTCTTGAGGCCTCTGGACACTTTCCCCTAGAAGACCCTCGCCCCTTCCCCCCTCCTCGGGCGCCATCTTATGGCCCATCTGGCTCGGATTTGGGAGTGAACGCACCCACGCACGCACGCATGCGCGGCCGTACACGCGTCCTTCCTTCCCGAACTCAACAGGCATCTTAGTCATCTCTCGAGCAAGGGAGATTTTTTTTTTTTTTTATTTGTTTTGTTTTCGCTCGGAGGCCGACGGAAGGGTCAATTCGATGGCATTTTTTTTTTTTGTCATTTATCTGGCGACCAAAAAGGAGATCGTCATATGTATATTTTGATAAATGCGATAGATTTATAATTATTTAGTTATCTGTAAATTATCATGAAAACCTGTATGTTTGACCAGTGAGATAAATTATAGCTCACTACATATATATATATATATATATATATATATATATATATATATATATATATATATATATATATATATATAGTGTGTGTGTGTGTATATGTGTATATTACTGAATCACTCTGACAAATAATTTATCATCCAAAAAGCTACAAATGTCCTTTAATATCTAAATTCACTTTACCTCCCAAATGATATATTTTCATATATGTACCGAAGGGGAATTTTTTTAATTGATAATAATTTCGTCCCCCCCATGGGATCGAACCACCGTCCAAGTGGAACGGGGACGAAATCAGGACAGTCAGTGACGCTATCCAATCAGCCAACAGAGACGCTATAAGTTCATATCGATTCTGACCTTACAAATCACCCTCGATCTGGGAGCTTTCGTAATTAGAATCGATATGAAACCCCGTCTACCATGTTGGCCAATTCGAGCGTTTGACAGCACGTAGCCTTTTGTTATGAATAATTATCACATCGAACCGTGATCCATTTATATCAACTTCAAGCTACAAATGTCTTTAATATCTAAATTCACTTTACCTCCCAAATGATATATTTTCATATATGTACCGAAGGGAATTTTTAATTGATAATAATTTCGTCCCCCCATGGGATCGAAAAAAAAAAAAAAAAAAAAAAAATTCCCCTTCGTACATATATGAAAAATATATCATTTGGGAGGTAAAGTGAATTTAGATATTAAAGGACATTTGTAGCTTGAATTGATATATAAATGGATCACGGTTCGATGTGATAATTATTCATAACAAAAGGCTACGTGCTGTCAAACGCTCGAATTGGCCAACATGGTAGACGGGGTTTCATATCGATTCTAATTACGAAAGCTCCCAGATCGAGGTGATTTGTAAGGTCAGAATCGATATGAACTTATAGCGTCTCTGTTGGCTGATTGGATAGCGTCACTGACTGTCCTGATTTCGTCCCCGTCCACTTGGACGGTGGTTCGATCCCATGGGGGGACGAAATTATTATCAATTAAAAAATTCCCCTTCGGTACATATATGAAAATATATCATTTGGGAGGTTAAAAGTGAATTTAGATATTAAAGGACATTTGTAGCTTGAATTGATATATAATATATATATATATATTATATATAGTATATGTAATAGGCCCTTTCTTTCCAAAATCTCTGTCATCCTTATGTAGGTCCTACTCATTGTTTCACCTCTTGTCACTTCTGGCTTAAGGATTCACTTCACCAACCAATATTATACCCTTCTTAATTCCTTCCACGTGACTAAACCATCTTGTGAGACTCCAATTAACCTTTCAATTAAGGTAAATTTCTTACATACAGAATCGTTTTCTCTCGGCTTTAAAATTTATCTAAAGAGAGAGACAGAGAGAGGCAAGAGAGAGAGAGAGAGAGAGAGAGGTAAACAGCTCTAATTCAAAATATATACCAACATATCACAAATACAAATGTGAAGTCCTCGACGAGAGAGAGAGAGAGGCAAGAGAGAGAGAGAGAGAGAGAGGTAAACAGCTCTAATTCAAAATATATATACCAACATATCACAAATACAGAGAGACGTAACCCGCTCTTATTCAATCATATAGTACCAACATATCACAAATACATATGGGAAGACCTTCATTGAGATAGTTTAAACTTTGATCATACTTTCTCTCTCTCTCTCTCTCTCTCTCTCTCTCTCTCTCTCTCTCTCTCTATCTTCAGTAACCGGCTGCATAATCAACAAAGCTTCTTCGATAACTAATTCAGTTATAGAAACAAAAAAAATGTCTTCTATATTCTTTATTTTCAGATGTATAATTTATAG